>NW_024609857.1:29207651-29732442 GCF_016920785.2 Ixodes scapularis
CGGGTGTCATCAGGGGGGTCACGAGCCCCGATTCCACCCCCCCCCCCCCCCCCCCCCACCCCCGAAGTCTACGCCTATGGATGGGCAATCGCTGGCAGTCGTGGCGGCGACACAATTCTTTCTCAGACCGTTGAGTCGGTTGGCTGCTGCCTCCGTACTCGCGGAAGCGTTGTTCGCTTGGTGTCAAGATGAGGTTTTGGGCTTTGACGCGCGGCAACTCTGAATGAAGGTCTCTTACCGTCTTCATAATCTCAGCAAGGTCGCCGTTACGAGCCGTGACAACACCACCACTTTCAAGCTTCATAACACTAGCACAAATAGAAGCCAAGTTTTGCATCTCGCCAAGGGTTATATCGGCGACGTTGAACGCCAGCTCACCGTGGTATTCGAGCTGGTCCTGCCGCCGCATGGACTCATTCAACATCACAAACGAATTCGCGTGCACGTTGATCAAGTTGCCGATCGTACGTCAAACCTCAGCCGCGGTCGAACCGACGAGCATCGCGGCCGTGTACTTTTGATTTTTTTTTCGCCAAGGGGTACGGTTGTCAAGTTTAGACAATGCAAATACTTCCGTGCACTATTGTTCTTACGTCATTTTGTCGTCGCAAACCGTACTCAAAAAGCGACTTATAACGGCGAATTGAGGCTTTCTAGTTTCACGAATATTTCCATGGCAAAGAGCATCGAATTGTCACGCGCACTGCAGCCCATGGGGTAACGAGGTACCTAGGTAGGGACGAGTAAGAACGTAAAAGCCGTTTTTATTAGTTTTTTTTTCACGAGCCCTTGTACAAATAATAAGTAAGACAAAAAGACTGCCCGATATTATGCCGTCCCGCCCAATTCTTCAGCGACGAAAGAAAAGAGCTGGCTTATGGGGACTACCGTCGTAATCACTGCAGTAAGCGAGGGGAGCAAAGCATTATTAAAACTGCCAGAAGAAACTTCCCTGCTTCGTCCACAGCGTGTTTACAACGCTGCCGCCATGCATCGTTCACTTCGTTTCAGCTTGAAGGGGCCCTGAAAGGACTTTTTGACTGGTTTTTAAATTCCAGCAAACCTGAGCGCACTGAACGTAGTAACTTAATAAAACTTTTCTCGAAATTCGCTTTACTTTAAAAGTTATACGAAAATTAAAGTGACAAAAACAAGTAACAAATAAGCTCCTTCATGAAGTCCTTGATCGCTTGAGTGGCCGTGAATTAGAGGAGGGGTAGTGAGCTCAGCGAGCGCTCATAGCTGCCGCACTCCGTGTCGACGGCTCGAGAGGGCGCCACTGAAGCATGTTCTGGGGAGGTTTTATGAAGCGGGCAGCCAGGGCGGCTCGCATTGCATTTTCTGCGTTATTAAGCACTAATTCGGCATGACACTTCATTGGCCACAAACGACAGCAAACACGGGGTAAACATCAGTTCAGAACGGAAACCACTTCGCGCTGCCAAACCGCCAAACGGCCAAACCGCAAACCAAAACTGGTCGCCGAAGACCTTTGGAACGCTCGGAACCGATCGGATCCTCAAGCCCATACGACCGCAGCGCCGCCGCGTACATCCGGGTACTTTCACACTCGGCGCTTCACAGCAATGCGTGGCGCGTGTCAGCGGCTGGTCCCACTACACCTTTCAAGTATGCGCCGCTTTTTCCACCGCTTGGTGGCGGGTATGTCGACGGGTCATTTCTTGTTGCCGTACTTTATAAACTGTTTTTTTTTTTTTAAATTTAAAATACCAAACAAAAACTACTTTTATAAATAATTAAAAAGGGTTCGCGCCACTTATATTTTGTATTTCAACTAAAAAGAAGCTTTCAGCTGCTCTGACCAGTAGTAAGCCCAGGACCAAAGACTTCACATATCGCGCGGTTTCGGCACCGCGGGTCGAACCCGTACGTACGCCCGTAGGTGGAGGAGGTTTCCGCGTCGTCCGGTTAAAATAGGACGCACTGATATTTAGTTACTCTCTCAGTGCCTGCTGGCTGTCCCGAACCCCACGAGGCGTGGAAACCCCAATGCTAAGCGCGAGCTCCTGGCTTTCAGCGTCCCTGCCAAGCACGCGCGCTCGTGCGGTGCAAGCTCTGTTCAGGGCCACATGCTCGCGCTTGTAGCATCGACCGCGTCTGGACTTACCGCTCATTCATACTGGACGCGGATCCGCTTCCAGTGTGAATGAGCGGTTAAAGGAGCTGGTGCAACGATATTTAATTGGAAGGCTTTTCTCTCTACACGAGCTTACTGGCACACCTGGGACTCAAGGATACTCACACGCAACGCCATTGGCCAAGAAACTCTTTAGTTGCGGTGTAATTTCAAGGACAAAAGCGATCATTTTCATTCAATCTCTCCTTTGCAAAATTTGATGACGTAACGTGGGGATCGCAGTACACCCAAGTGACGATATTTGAACGCGGTTCATAGATTGGACCCGAGCATTGCGTGGGCACTCGAGTTGGGCTCGTTCGTTTGCAACGACTACAACAGCCGAGCCATAACAATGTCTGGAACTCAGCGCGTATCCTGCGCTTTGCCAACCCCAGCGCGTGGCTATGATCAACACTGGCGGCATATAATCGGCTCCAGATCACGTGGCCGCTTGTTCTGGCTGCGAGTTGAGGGGGTAAACGCTGCTCGTTTTTCTTTAATTTTTTTCTGGGACTTCTATTGCGTGGGGTGAAAAACGAACGCGTGTTTCATAAGTCATTAACATTAGGGATCTGTTTTAAACGGTATTTGCGCAAAGTACAAAAATTGTTGCATTGCTCCTTTAAGCTGATACGAAGTATCGGAACTGTAGTCTTTGCACGAACGGTACACCCACTCAGGGTCTGCGCGAGCAAAATACGTAGCAGCACGAACTGTCTCGTGAGCTGGCGCCTGCGTCCTATGAACTACAAATATGGCAGCGTCACGCATGCGGGGAATGTTTAGTGAGATCGGACTATGGCTGCATTTCTATGGATGCGACTGAAGCCCATCAAATCGAGATTTGAGTACTTTGATTTGTAGTGTATGAGTAGAAAATGAATAGGTAAGGACACAGGGTGCGTGTGATTGGTCCCTGCTCGGTTCGATGGGCTTCGATTGGATCCAGATAAACCCTGCCTATTGCAAGCCTACCAACGTTGTCTTACAGCCCATGCTGAAAGCGCGTGCACAGGTAGGGCAAGAGCCGAGGTGATAGGGGACAACTCCCTTTGAAACTCCAGAGTGTGCGTGCACAGCTTTGATCGGTGCTTAATGTGCACGAGCGAGCGCACGGTCGCCCATGACTTTTCCTTCTGCTTCCGCGCACACTCACGCAGCACGTGCGTGGAATGGCATTGCGGAGAAGAGTGATTCCAGACGGCGTGCAAATAAAACGACTGAGAGCGCCTATCATCTCAGCCTTAATGAAAGCCAGACGAACATATAGATATCCGAAAACGAATCAAGACGTGCACTAAGTATGTTACCAACGTGAAAAAAGAAAAGGGGGGGGGGGGGGGGGGAGTTTTATTCAGTTTTAAAACCGAGAAGTTCGCTCGAGTATAATACATCTCACCACAGATATATTCCAAGATCAGGTTTCTCCCGTAACCGCGTCGGTTAATTTCAGATAAGGCTGTCCAAATAACGTCGTCATTCCTCATTAGGACCGAAGTCTTAGCCCTTCATTAGCGGGAGCGGCACACGCAGAGACGGCATTAATCATCTCCGCTTTCGGCCCGTGCCCGAAGCCAGAACGACCACCAGTCATTCCACACACCCTACATCGAGACAGAGGCAGTCGCGCAAATAGATATCTTAATCTCCTCCGTCTCATCAACGCATAATTAAGACGAAGACGACGGCGAGCCACCATCAGACGTCGTCCTTCGAGGCAGCCGCATATCATAACCGGGTTCGAGCTAATTTCTGCCCACTCTCCGCGTCGCTTCCGCCCGGAAGCGTAAAAGCCGCAACTGCGGGACCACAGGCTGGAACGGACGGGCGACTTCAAAGCGTGCGTTACCGTCGTGTGACACACTCTGGTTGATAATTTAAACAGACCGAAACGGACTCTTCAAAATACCAACCAGCTGGAAGCTAACCGAAGTACCTAGTGTTTTTAGTGGTGTTTTTAGAGAAAAGAACCGTGTTTCTTTATTTTATTTTTTTCGTTCTCCGTAAATAAATTACGCATCGCAGGAAGCGTAAATTCCGTGAGAATGCGTTGGCATAGAATGCGAAAGTCGGATAGCACACCGTTTTCTGGAACAAAACTGAAAAGAAAACACAAAATCTTATTTATTAGACGACGTCCACTTAAGCCTAAAAACCGTCAAAACAAGAAAGGACATTCGCGTCGAGAAGCTCTCGAGCGGCGTTTCCGCCTTCCACCGCACGTGCCGACCACGCGGTTATCTCTTAATCCGCATAGTGCATAAAAGCTTGGTGCTGCACGTGCTTGCACCAGCGTATGTTGAAGTGTCCTCACTCTGGGTTGTGAAACAATTCCACCAGGCGGCGTTACCGAAACTTTTCACCGGAAATAGAATGTGCCGACAAGCCTGACTCATGTTCGAAGCACGTTTGTATCGTACATGTCCATTCTCAAAACATGTCTAAAGGCAGTATTTGTACGACCAATGTGACGGGACCATTGAACCGCGTTGTACGCTTATATCTCACTTTTGGACGGTCCGCAAAAATCGGTTTCTCAACGCATCGGACTGGGATGCACTACAGAGGTGTCCCGAAGGTGGTGCATTCATTAATGTGAAGCATGAATACCGGGAACATCCCAAGTCAGAAGAAATAAACATAATGAAACTGGTTACGGCTAAAAAAATATTATCGCTAATTTTTTTATGTTTTTACATTTATTAAAAAATGTTGTTTCGGGTTATTCTGGCGTGTATTGTGCGCCACAGTGACACAAAATAGTATGTAAGTGTGCATGCAAAGTATAAAAAAACGTATATAGTTCTTTTTTTGTGTGTGTGATTTACTCGGATGAGCTAAGTCTTTCCACAATTTTAGTGAAAGCTTCCACTAGATTCGGGCACATCTGTAGTAGATCCCAGCGCCATATGGTATGAACCCGATTTCTGGGATTAATGCGAATTGGGATCGATGCGTTTCTGTACACGCAGCATACAAGGAAAAACGCGTGTCTCACACACTGTCTGCCAATCGAGTTTTGTATGATGTATTAGCAGTACGACTGTAGCTTTAGGATTTTATTCAGTAAAAAAAACGTTGTCAGCAAGAAAGAAAACAATATTTTCTTTCTTGCTGCCAAGAGTTTCTTTTCTTTTTCATTTAAATACATGTCACTTGCATCCTCAACCCCAGTTCTTGTTTCGATGACATCAGGCTAAGGTTGACGTCGGCTCATAAAGAAACTTGGTCCTTCTCTTTTATCTTTGGATCCGTATAGCGTTCTGTACTCAAACTTTCGGGTTCATATTCCAACCGCTGCACGCGGAGAGCAACTCGACTGCCGCTTGCGCAGGATTTGCGATGACGTCAGAAAGGCAACGAACTCTGATTGGCTCTGACTAAAAGAATTGTGGGTAGACCTGAACTCTACATGCCTTGACGTCTACCCGCTATTTTATTTCTTTTTTTTTTTTTTCAATCAGCCAATAAGAGATCTGAGTTCTGTCATCATCGCAACCCCCGTGCAAAAAGCAGACGAACTTGCCCTCTGCATAGCGTCACATTCTCACCCATGTTCGGCATTCTGGATTGCTGGGTGCATTTTCGCGTATACCAAAATCCAGGGATCTTTTTTTTTTCTCAAACACATTCGGTGTACTACCTTAAAGACAAAGGCCTGCGCATTACTTCATCGTTAATAGGTCCCCGACTCGCACCAAGCCGCGAACTCGCTGAAGCTTGACGAGAATGCGCCGCAAAGAGGGAGACCTGAGCGTTTCTTCGTTGCCGCTTGCTCGAGTTGCGCTTATTCCCTGACGCTGCAACACACGGTGTCGGCAACGCTGTTGTTGACTAGACGGCGCTGCATAGATTCTCTAGAGATGACTTTTTATCTTGTCTTTAGGGTGGTAGTTGCTAACTGTGCGTCGTAGTTACGAGCCCGTAATGGCGTCCTTTAACGCAAAATGTGTTGGAACAGACTCACCGAGTAGTTCCTTTTAAAAAAAAACAAAAAAAACATCCCAGGTTTTTTTGGTTTTTTTTTTATCTTGTAGTCTGCTGAACTGTTTGTTGATTGAGTAGGAGCAGCGAAGCCAACGCCAGCCAAGTATTTGAAGCCAATGTGTGAAACAAAACGTATTTCAAGCGGCTAATACGATTGTACTAGTAGTCACAGGTAGCTTGACTTGACATTTTCCTTTGCCAGTTTCAGTCTCTAAAATGGAGGAATTTATCCAGGCTGCTTCAAAGATGAGATGAAAAACCAGCACTCAATGTTGCCGGCTTAAATACTTATAGCAGTTGCATTTCAGTGGTATATGAACTACCTTCTTAAATTTCGAGACTTTGCCCCGTGGCACCGGGAAAATCAGAACACGATTGATTTTTTTTTTTTTTACAAGAGATACCGGTACGAATGTACAAGCATCAAGCAGTCGCTGAGCTTGACTTGGCGCGACTCGGTTGACTGCAGCGGCGTCCGTCGTTAAAACTTTTGATCTTTATTTTTTTTTATTATTATTAATTTTTACTTGGAACAAGCATTGCATAAAAAGTTAACTAGGTAACGTGCATAACAGAAGTACAACTTTGATGAAAATTTGAGGGTGCTACCTGTTCAAGTCAGTTTATTTTTTTTTTCTTCATGTCATTTTGCCGTTTTGATATTTCCTCCTCCAATCTCAAGGGGGGTTCGGTGGCCGAGTGGGCTAGCGCACACCAGCTCGGACCACGTGGAGCAAAAGCTGGCGCTGAAGAACCCGAGGAATCCTAGGCTCAATCTCCAACCCTGCCCGTTTCTATCTCGTACCGCACGCCAGTACGAGCATCGTACTGGAGTGCGGTCGTACATCACTACTGCGTGGTGCACGTTAAAGACCCCAAGCCAGCGTTTGTACTCCACTGGCTAAATTTCTCATGCACAGCTGGGAGACAAGTCGCCCGTCGATGCAGACTAAGTTTTAGGCTGTATAAACATACACACACACCCCAATCTCAGCCTAATTATCTCAACGTAGTTTCCAATGAACGCTCACATAAGCGGATGGAGGGTTGCGAAGACGCCAGCTTCAGCTGATAGTTAGCGGAGATTCAAGCAAACTTCGACAATGGTAAACGCCATAGATTTCATTTATGCAAACCATGAAGATGTTAACTATACTCAAATCATACAAAGCCAACGAAAAAAAAAAAGTCAAGACCTTAATGCGAAACGGAGTATAAGGAAGTGTATGGCCGCGAAGACGCGGGTCCTGACGACTCTTTCGAGCCATCGAGGAAAGTGCCGAGAAGAAGTGTCTGTGGCCAAAACTACTTTCAGTCGACCCCTTGGATAAACACAGTGTGGGAGCGAAGGGACGGAGTTCGCATAGTTGGTAATCACGGTGGCAGCACGGCAGACTCCGAATGTTCTTCCCGACTCCCGTTCTCGGATTCGCTTCGATTGAAACCCTGTCGCAGCATCCATCGATCGAGGCAAGGAGATTCGGAACATCATTCGAACGAGAAGCATTAGGAAGAATCAGGTTCAGCGAAGCATGTAAGGTAGAGAGAAAATCTCGGAAGGAAAACAGCCATCAGAGTTTAAACAGCTTATGTCTTCATTTTGTTGAAACTCGTTGTTGTTGTTGTTGTTTATACTTTCTATACACTTGGTCTTAGAGTGCGCCCTGTGTTTTTCGAGCAGTTTGAAAGAGTCGTTTGGAAACCCTCGACGCTCTATCATATTTCAAATTTCTTCTCCGCTGAACCGTCACAGTACCCGGGGTTGGATGTAGTGGAACCTCAAGGGGCGTGCCTCATAAGATGTATGAACGCTGAAAACATTTCATTCCATTGTATAGAAGAAAGAAAAGACGTCCTTGGACGATGCGTTTTTTACTCCAATGAAGCCCGTAAATAACATCTCTATCCCCCATTGTGACTGTGCTCTATGCAGAATATATATAGATGAGCAGATGGAATGCAAACGATAGGATTGCCAGAAACTACTAAAATTCGCTTTTAGATTACTCCCCCCCCCCCCTATTTGGCCCTCTAGTTTACAGCAGATGCCTTCTATGGAACAATATGCGCAAAAAAAAAAAAACGTTAGTAACTAAACAAAAATGGAATAACACGAACTGTCAAAATGTTTCATTGGTATTAGGAACAGGTGCACATACAACGCTGAGAATGTAAGCTGGAAAGAAAAAAACATATTTTCAAAAAAAGAAATGGAAACATTCAGTCTGGAACACGTTTCTTAATATATTTTCTTAAGTCTGAAACGGCTTTGAAAAAAGACGACTTGAGAATGAACTTTTAAATATGAACGAAGCAAAAATTGTTGCGCGAAAAATCAGTGACAGTGGCATATAACGCTCTTTTGGAAATTTGAATGAATGTTTCCGTGCTTTATATTCCGATTATCCGGATTGCACGCTTAGATATCAAGAATTGCGTGTGAATCTAACTATCACGTTAAGTTCACGGGGCAAGTAGGCACAGTTCTTGAAATATTTTCTCAATGCCATTGTAAATATTCAGCAAAGTAACTTCGCACGACATTTATTTTTCCTCTCTCTCTTTACTTTTATTTCTAAATCTAGACTGAAGGAAAAACAAATTTCAAATAGTAACTCAACACCAACTTACTGTTTCTGAACAAGCTCGCTTGCTCACATGAGGTGAGGGTTTTACACACGCGTGGAGAGTCGTACGAAACAGAAGATAACACGAAAGAGCGTATAACACACAGTGCTAACTTCCAACTGCGCTGTACTCTCCGGTATAGACATGATCACCCAACTAGCCCAAGCTTCAGTCCTAACAACGTTATGCGGTTCTTTCATGTCCATACTTGAACATGAAAGAAAAGACCGTCAAACCTGAAAACAGCGCAAAAAATTGAACAAAACACAAGTGAAAGAAGTTCACGGACAAAGCACTTTGTCCGTGCACTTCTTTCACTTGTCCTTTGTTCAATTTTTTGCTCTGTTTTCACGTTTGACGATGTTAAACCAACTAGCCCAACTTACCGCCTTGTTGAGAAAGACCTTCTGCGGCAAAACTGCGCTCGCGCACTCTTACCTCCTTTTGAAACGCCGCGGAACACTGCCCGAGCGTAACCTCAGAAACAAGGGCCGGTCTGTATAAACACACCCACGGTGCGCCCGAACAGCCAAACTCCCCAGAAGCCATCGTAGAACAAGAAACCTCCGCCGCAGGGACACCCGCCCCTCGTGCACCGCCAATCGTATACAGAAGAGGGGGCGGTCGCCAGAGAATACTGTGTCAACAGATCGCGGGGGAAATCGTATAAACCTGCCGCGAGATTTGAGGAAGAAAGGACAACTCTCGCTTCCACCCCTTCCCCCCCTCGAGCGACTAAACCCGCATGGGAAGACAGCAGAAACGTCGACGACGGCCGAAGACCTCCATGGCGAGAGGCGAGTCAGCCAACACAAGCTCTTGCGCCGCCGCCGTCGCCGAGGGAAAACTGTGATGCGCCCGGGAGGAACCCTTCCCCAAATATTGACCGAGTCAGCTGCAAAGAAAGAAGAACGAAAAACAGGGACAACCTAAAGCGCCGGAATCAGGTGCAGGCAAACTTCCGTATAGCCGAGCCCGTCAGGACAGAACGGCAAAAGGGTTTTCGACCTCCCCAGCCCCATTCCCCGTTTCCCGTATATACAATATCGTAAATCTTCATTAAAGAGTTTATGGGAGTCATGAAAGCTCGCTTTTGTCCCTTCTGGGGATGTGTGAAGGCCGCGAGCTTACGCCCGAGGCGGATCGTGTCGCAGCAAGTGCCTGCGGTGCGAAAATAAGTTGGCATCGGGCCGTACGCCGCCGGGAATTGTGTTTGCTGGGGGGATGATGACAGAATCGAATTCAGCGACGACGTTCGCGCGCATTTGTTGCCGCCGATAGCGAGCCTTAGTGGATCGTATTTGCACGTCCATAAACGATCCGGGTATTGGGAAATTTTTGATGGAGCTAGAAGCAACCTCGAAATGGCTCCAACTCGCCACCTGGGTTGAGGTAGAAGGTAGGGCAGGACTAATTACGAAGTCGGCGAGGAAGTTTAATGATTTATCAAACTTAATTTTTTTAGCCTGAGATTAAGAGTGATATGGGGCATGAATCGTACCGATGCCTCTAAATACGGGCGTACGTGAGGCCTTGCAAGTGTCGAGAAGGGCATTTGAAAGTAGGCCTGCGCGTGCATTTCGCTATAACCACCGACAACTTAACAAGCGCAGGGTGTGGCGAGTCTCAGTATCGCCTCGAAGCATTACAGAAAACGGTAATAGACCACAAGACCACCGCCCCCCCCCCCCCTTAAAAAAAATGGAAACAAAAAACGAATATCCATGCAATTCAGTTATTTCTAGGGTGTCAATTTCGTCTGTTTAGTTTACTGCTGCTGTGTGCTCCTGTATCCCCACTCCTGCGATGACCTGAAAAAACATGGTTGCCAGTGTGTACACATAAATAAATAAGTAAATAAGAAAGCGCGGATATAAGAAGCCGTGCGCGGCGTGAATTAAATTGTCAATTACAATAGACATATGCGTCGACGATGACTCTATACCTATTCTCTATACTCTCTGCCAAACCCGATTTTTTCGTAACGTCCTGAACCCCTAATAAACAAATATAAATTTTACAAATTTATAGCTTCACGCGGCCATTACACCACGCTCGTCAAGAAAAGTTTCCTATCCTGTTAACACTTCTTTCAAATTCTTGTATGATTCACATCATAATTTTTTTGGTACGCCTCGTCTGTGTCTTCGTTTATTTTCTGTACGTCTATAGCAATTAGTTCAGTTTTTTCCACGCGGTGCTTACTAACGCACCTGTATACCGACACTTAGAAGAAAGAAACAAATTTTGTTCCTACATGCTCGGGGATTATTGGCTTTGCTAATTGGTGACATCGGAAAAGGCAGCCCCGGCGATTATTAATCTGATGCACCCTGAATAAATATTTTCTTTGGCAGCTGGAACGATAATGCCAGAAATGAAAACCAAAAGCCACTGCGTTTCAGAGCTCGGTAATGCGGAAACTGCTACGCTGGGTGCCTTTTTTTCTTCCGACGTTTGAACTCGTGATATCTGAATCGTGTGAGCCTGTTCACAAATGCTGGATCCACAGTCGAATTCTCTCGGAGAAAAAAGTGAGACCAGCTTTGTGGAACGCCAAATCAGATGTCAGCGAGATACGAATTTTCCTTCCTGACTTCGATCCAAGAACTTTGCGATTTTCCTTGTGTGTAATAGCTGCAAGTTCATTTTTTTTTACTATCTAGAAAATTGCGTAATCAAGCGATCAATGTCTTTTTTAACGTATTTGGTCGTTAGTGGAATGTGTCATGTTATCTCCCTTTTACGCCGACACCTCGCGGGTTGTCGCAATCGACTGAGCTGTCGGCAGCTCAGTCGATTGCGCCAAGACAGTCGCTTATTGTAAGAAAACAAAAAGGGCATAGCGCGTGGAAGTATTAAACACAATGGTCAACACTAGAGCCACCTTATATGGCACTTAAAATTCCTGCAAAAAGTAGTGGCTCTACTATATAGCTACGACGGCGAGCTCCGGGTTTTTTTATCATCCCTGCCAAGCACGCAGGATTGTGCAGCGCACGTATTATTCGGGGCAACATGCTCCAATCAGTAGCTTCAGACGCCCTCGCTCAAGAAGAAAAACAAACTACATAGTCGTTTTAGATTGTCAACTGTGAGAATACAACCTAGCTAAACGCAAGCTTCAATCAAAGTTAGACCAATACAACCAGCTATACTTTCTTTTATCTCGTGTTGAAGCGCAGTGAAAGGCTAGAGACCTACCCAACCATTCAAGCGCTGTTTAGAAGTGACCTGGCTCCTCGATCGTGTATCGGTGCGCGAGTTAAAACGGCACTGGTCAGAAATCTGGTGTGGGCGCGGTGCGGAGGAAACGTTTTTGTCTGGTTTGTTCGAGAAAATTCAGGCCTCGCATACTTTGCTCGATTTACTCTGCAGTCTCGATTTTGTGAGTGGGATCAGTGGAATGGCACGGTATGCTGTCATATCGCAGAGGACTTGCACGTGGAGCAGAAGCAGGCTCCGCAGAAACTCTTCGCTTCACTTCTTGGGCCACACAGAAAATTGGAGACTTTTTAGTCACGCAATGGATCAAGTAGGCCTGTAGAATGAAACGTCAACTCCAACCCAACGCCCTTGCGAAATGTCTCGCTTGAATGGACTCGCAGGCCACGGGTCGTGGATCGGATTTGAAAGGGCCGATGCCGACTACTAACAACCCACTACATAGAGCTGTTGGGAAGTGACTGACGAAGCACGCGCGGCGGAACGAAACTGTTTATAGAGCGCAGCTCTTAGGCACCCGTTTCCGGCTTGAGCGGCGTCGGCGTCGCCGTCGCCGTCGGCGTAACCGCGCGGGTGCATTATGGGAAACGTCCCATAATGCACCGCGGTGACGAGCGCGTTGCATTATGGGACGTTTCCCATAATGTACCGCGCGGGAGGGAGAAGGGGGCGGGAGAGAAGGAGGGAGGAGAATGGGAGGAGGAGGATAGGGAGGAGGAGAGAGGAAGAGGAGGAGGAGAAAGAGGGAGAGGTAAAGAGGGGGGAGGAGGTGGACGAGGAGAGGAGGGGAGGAGACGAGGAGCACGGGAGGAGTAGATGAGGAGGGAGGAGGAGAGGGTACGGATAATGAGGAGGTGCATACTGTCCCCTCCGTACCCTCCCCTCCTCCTCCTCAATAGCTGCGCTCTAATTCGACATTACAGGGAGTTGTAAACGTCTTTCAAATTTGTCCTTCTCGCAACGCCAATAAATGTATGCGTCACGCATAAACGTCCTTCTGCCGGCGAGACGAGACATGCTGCCAGTGGCACTTTTCTTTTGCATTCACCACAGCTCAGACGTTCTTCGGGCGATCGCTCTGTACGACTCGCACGGTGACTCAGAACGAAGTTTGCAGTACACATTGCGCACAATTTACCGCGCTTCTTTTCCAAATGCAATTTTTTAAACTGTTTTGAAGCGAGCTGACGAAGGAAAAACTGAAGCCCCAGGCGGGTGACGCGCCTGCTAATTCCATTACGGGACGAACGAAAGTGAGAGCTGATTAGAGCGCAGTTACATTTCTCATGTGACATTTTAAACAAACAGCTAGCAGGGTCATTTTGAAGTTCAACCTATTATTGCCAATAAACACCTAACATAGGTTTAGTTTGCACATAACTTGTACATAACTTTTAAGTAAAAGAAAATTCGATTCTAAAGAAATATTTTTTTTTTTTTTTGCAATACGTCACATTGGCTATGGTGCCACGAATATTGAATAAACGAACTTGACGGCAACGACCGAGTTGCCAACCGGAAGTGTAATTACTCCAAACAAGCTTTATATTTATAGATTAAATATGACGTTTGAGGACTTTATTAGAACATAGATTATGTATCACTGGTACAATTAAAAAACGAATATTACGCTAAGGACAATGGCTATGAACCTTGTACTTCGAAAGTCTTTGGCGCACTACTTTGCGATGCGTCAGAACGCCTTGCCAGGACCATGTCACAGCCCCTAGCCCTCCGCTGCGGACCAACACAAGGTGAAGTGAAGCATAGACAGCTCATTCTGCTGCTTTCGGCATTCAGCGTGGGAACTGTTTTTTCTGCACATGCGAGAAGCCCAGCTGCGTGTCTGAGAAGACACACATGGCACAATAGGGTGCGCGCTTTCTCCTGTACTAGCGCATGCCTCCTGTGGATCACAATCACGACAGCATTAGGCAGGAATGGGAAGCCCAGTGAGATCGGCCTGTTCACCTTTCCCCAAAATCGCCTGCTCGAATACCTGTACGCATTGAGAACGCGCGTTCACAGCACGAGGCTGGTACGAGCCTCTCACTCGAAGGCCTATCATGATCGCTGTAAGGTTATGAAACACGAACATGCGGGTTTTTTTTTTTTTTTGTATTTTATTAATTTAAAAATTTTTAGAACTTTGATTTTGAATATGGTGGATTCAAAGGCCCTTTATATTCTTGACAGTGCGCGCATATCCCGAAACCTCAACAGGGTCGTTCGCCCGAAACAGACGAATGCTCCGCAGAAGCACTTTGGCGCCTGCCCGGCATATTAAATATCGTTAGCGGAATGAAAAAAAGAAAAAAAAAAAGAAACGATCGACTAAATGTTTGAGTTACAGATCGCTAGCGTGGCACGTGCCAGAAACAAGGCGAAATTTAACGATTTCTACGCGACCGGGGCGACACCAAAAGCAGTGAAGATGGTGGGGTGATCGAGTGAATACTGTCGAATTTCAGAACGTCTAAAGAAAATAATGATATGAGGACCGCGCAGTGCGAGCACCTACACGGTCGGCCCTCGAGTGCTTTATTACTTCTATCACACACGCCAAGTGAAACAACCTTGCCTTACTTCCATAGGAGGCCCTCGCTAACTAATAAAAAAAATACAAAAAAAAACGCGCTCGCGAAACCTAGGTTAGATTATTACGTTTCATTTTTCACCCTTCTAGACTCCCACAAGGCGTCCGTCCCGCTCGTAGCTCTGAAATAGAGGATAGCGTACCGCTTTCTCGGCTTCTTTATTTTAGGATGAACCGTAACCATAATTCACTTCTATATGGTTTAAAACATGTTACATGTTGCATCTCCGCTGCCGTTTCTTTTGGGGGGAAAAAGAGTCGTGATTAGATTACTACTGCGCGGCGTTTTATAGAGGAGTCTGCGCCAGAAGTTATTTATTGCGCTCTCGAAAACGGTGCCCGCCCAAGCACCGCTCCGTACACGAGAAACAACATCGAATTCTTTGAGGGCTTCTATTACGATACTGCGCGGAATATATCTTAATTTTCTGTTTTCTCGGAAGCAACGCTACTTTTGAGCGCGTGTTTGAGCCTGTGATTTTCCTCTGAAAATCCTAAGAGTCCCCGATGTTTCCTTTTTTTTATTTCAAAACAACGTTGCTGGTTCAGTGCTTCCCGCGTTTTCGTTACGCTTGTTGTTTTAAAAAAAAGCTTGACATCTCATTTACCAAGTGGAAGTAGCATGTTAGTTCCAGATGCCAGTTTAACTGGATTAAACTACGAACAAATCTGAAAGTACGATAATGCGATAGATGCAGCAATCTGAAACGTAACTTTTTTTTTTTTTATTGCGTTAGCAGAAATAGTGGGTGCAAAGCGCGAAATGCGAGCGCGTTTTTACAGACCTGAATGCCAAAATAGAAACGCTTCGGGGAAAAGGGCGCCCTGGTGTACTGAGCGCGAATAAACAAATTCATCATTGCAAAAAAGAAAAAGAAAAAATAACAGGATTTGTGTATATTGCGATACCATCACTCGAGCTGTAGATCAACTATGATGGGGCAGAAACGGAAGGCGTTTTACATCTCATCCATGTTTATAAAGATTACTACAAAATCTTTATTATTTTCTTGTAAAAAATGTAACGTAAAATAACGCAGGGCTTTCTCGATTAGGCCAAGACTTCCCATTTGATTTATTTATTGATTTCGGAGTCGCATGTTCAGAGTCTTTAACCCAAGTACGGTGGTGTTTTAGAACATCACCGCTTTTTGGTGGAAATATTAAACTCCAGCAATAAATATGCCAGCTGAAATGATTTATTAATGGAGACTTAACACCAATAAATGTATCCCAAATTCGTTTTATTTCCAAAAGCAACGACCACCAACCTCCCTTCGACTAAAATTTAAAAAAAAAAAACGAAAAAAGATGTCCGTGTGTTTACTTTTTTGCTTCACCCGGGGACCACTGGGCGAACTATCATAGAATAGTCTCAGGCATTGACAACGAAGCTCAGAATACGACTAGATGGGGTAAATACGATGCGCTCAGGGACAATATGAGCGCTCGAAATTTACCGCTAATTATCACACAGCGAATTTTTTTTTCTTTACTTCTTTACTACTGTATAATGGATATGTTTCTTCGTTCTCTGGGATAATAGGCTGCCTCCATACTCTCTCTGCAAGACATTACACTTACAATAATTTTTGCTGTTTTTTTTTTCTAATTTTTTTTAGTCAGTGTCTGCTTAAAGGGGCAGTGCAACGGTTTTAATGTTAAAAGAATTGCCCGTTTTCATTTTTTATATTGTTTATACCAGCCCAAGTGACCAAAAACGCGTCACCTTTCCCCGAAAAACTGCTAATCTGCTGCGCAATCGCAAGGCAAAAAACGAATTATTTGCCGATCTGCAGCCGCCTGTAGCGGTTAGGTGAACTAAAATGACGGCGTCTCTGGGGGTACGCGGATGCCAACAAGCCCTGTCCCCCTCCGCTGCTACGCTCGCCGTCAGCCCCGCGGCGAACCGTCCTTTGTTTCCGTCGCTCGCCGCGACCTTCGACAAGGCTAATCTTTAAAAGTCGATAATCGCGGAGGAAGTGGCTGGTATCTGAAGAGAGGACCCAAGGGGAAACTACGTGAACCCCCAGAGTACGTCACTCGAAAGTCGACGTGGAGAGTGGAGAGGCACTTCGACCTTCGATTTGTTCCACTTTTTTTTTTTTTAATAAGAACTAGCACTCGCAAGAAAATGCGGTTTTCTCGTTTTCGTTCCATAGGTGACGCAGATTAATTTCCGTAGTTAATTGGCCAAAGTCTGAAAATCGTTGCACTGCCCCTTTAAGAAACGCATGACGTGGTGAGTCACAATATAAATCTTGATTTAAGCAACACTTGTACTAGTATGATGATTGAAATCTTATTTTCCCTCAAACTTCTTCACCAACTTTATTTTATTTAGTTTTTGTTCATTATTTCGCGCTTTTTGTGGGCATCTGACGCACACGAGCAAAGAAATGTAAGTTTCTGAGCAAATCAAAACGTTAAGTTTTTTGTTGCTGTTTTTTTCCACTTTGTTGATCGCCTAAATAATGTGCTTTTGCAAGCAAATCATAACGCAAAAAAAGTAAATAAAGATTTTGTTCTAGAATGGCGGAGCTTACAAGAATAAAATGTTCGTATTTAAACTACGCTTTCGATATACCGCAAATTTTTTAACTATTTTCCTAAAGACTGCGCTGCTTTCAGCGATCAAACGGATTGACCAATTAAATGTGACTTGCTTTATTTTTTTTAATCTTGACTCTTTTTACTCCCTGATAGTAACTGAGAGCACAAGTGCGCGGGGTGTTACTTAACTGTTATCTTCACTCCAGATTTTTAGTTAATTGTTGTTGATATCGGCTAATATATATATATATATATATATATATATATATATATAAACGAACATATGCAGATGAATGAACCAGCTTATTCTAATAAATTAAAGAATTAAAGTTTTCAGGAACCCGCCGAAAGCGAAAATAACGGCGGAGCCAGGATGGTGGGAAGTGCCCGTGTTGTATATATATATATATATATATATATAACGGGCATGGTGGTGGGGGCTCGAAGGCGTGGGTATATAACTGAGAAGGAAACCCATGGTGAAAACAGCGGGTGGCGGAGAAAAGCTCACCGGAGAATAGCTCACCAGAGAAAAGCTCACTGGAGAAAAGCTCACCGCAAAACCGGGAGATGCGGAAAAAAGCTCGCCGTCCTTTGAGCGGATGTCGAAAAAAGCTCACCGATTTTTTTTTTTAATTGTTGTTAGGTTAGCGGATTGCGCGTCACACGTGACAATTTAACACAATTACTATTTGTCACTTTATTAAAAAATTTTCCTCTTTTTGTAATATTCTTGAAGTTCATTGGGCATATTTACTAATTCCTCGGGAATTAGTAATCACCTATATTGTATATTAATGACGCCACATGTATAAAATCAAAACATCGGACACCCGTAAAAAAGACAATGCGTTGGCAGCTGGACAGTGCACCGTCGGTAGCTCTGTCAGATAAAGAGGTTTAATTGTTTTATGCGAGCTAATACGAATTGTCTCCACAGCTCAGGCATTGTCTCCACAGCTCAGTCATCAAGCTCGGCGACGGAGAGACTGAAAGAAAAGGTCAGCTTTTGGTTTCTGGAGTCCCACCGCCACGAAGACGCTTCTTGGTTAGTGGAGTTGGTTTCGAGTATCCTTTGTTTCCACTAGTGCCAGTAAGCTGGTGGAAAGTCAGAAACGTTCCTACCCAATATTGTAGTACAGCCCCTTTGAGCGGTCAGCTACTATAAAAAAATGAGGGATTGCGGGGACCGGACCCCGATTTTACTAACAGATGTTAAGGTGGGCGATGCAAAATCGCAAAATATTTTAAAGCCCTCCTCCCCCCCCCCCCCCCCCCCCCCGGGCCGGGCCAAAAAAAAAAACAAACGAAAAACCTAAGCTTTTTTGTTTTGTATTTCAAAAATTTTGGGAACATTTGTAAATTTGTCTTAGCAAGAGTAATGCAGCGATACTTTGAAAGATAGCGACATATATCAACAACGGCAAGCCGAAATCCGCTGGGGCGGGTAGCTAAAATAACAAGCCGAGTATCGAAGGGTAACATCGGCGAGAAAAAAACAGCTCCATGATAATTTACTAAAAAAAACGTGAAGACACACGTGAGTACTTACAGTACGGAAGTTGCAAATATGTTATTAATGAAAGCGTATTTTCAAACGGCGTGCAATAAATTCCGTAATATAACCTTCTTTTTTTTTTCTTTTTTTTGCGGGCGGTAGAAGTTTTTTGTAATCCGATTTCTCTTTGACACCCGGCTCGAATCGTAATGCCCGAGTCCCACGAGAGTGACGAACAGAAACAAAAGACACTGACAAGCCTGAAACCATAGCTCAAACACGTGCGACATGCACGCGATAGTACCTTTCGTAGGCTTACAAACTCAGTGCTCGTGAAGTTAGCAGGAGTGGTGGCATGCCTGCCAAAGATACCTTCGCGTGTATGATGCATGAGTTTGAGGCTTGTCGGTGTCTGTTGTATCTGTTTGTCGCTTTGGGGGGCTCGGGCATGAGACGCGTGTTTCATTCTTAAGATCCAGTATAAAATTCATCTTGTGCTCACCCATGAGCCATCCAGCGACTAACTGCTCTCAAGCAGTCGCGGGAGGTGACGCAGAGTCCTTCTCTGCGCTCCGAGTCCGCTCTAGGCACCTGACATAACTGGCGGACTCGCTAACGTTCCTCTTGCCGCGGTCACACCGCATTACGTCATGCAAAAGACAAGTCTATTTGAGGCGTGCTTCTCTCTTGTTTGTTGGTGACATCGGTCATGTACGAACTGTCTGCAGACATGTGGGGAGCATACAGATGTCCGAATCAAAACTGCTTCGAAGATGCTTGAGGCAAGTCCCCCAAATATGTCCGTCATCGTGTCTGTACAAAGACACCATGTCTTTTGTCTCATGTGATGCGGTTGTTGCTAGCTTAAAGGGCCTCTGACAGGCCAAAAAAAATATTTTTTTTTTATGCTAGGCGTTGAAATAGCATGTCAGGACATTACAAAAAAAATTGTTTCACTATAGGGATGCGTAGTTTTTTTTAATAAAAAAAATAGAAATAGGAGGCCCAATTCAAAGTTCCTGCCAGTGCACTGTGACGTAACAGTGTACCTTAAAGGAGCGATGCAACAATTTTTGTACTGTGCACAAATACCGCTTAAATCGGATCCCTAACGTTAATGACCTATGAAACACGCGTTCGTTTTTCACCCCACGCAATAGAAGTCCCAGAAAAAAATTTAAGAAAAACGAGCGGCGTTCACCCCCTCAACTCGCAGCCAGAACAAGCGGCCACGTGATCTGGAGCCGATTATATGCCGCCAGTGTTGATCATAGCACGCGCAGGGGTTGGCAAAGCGCAGGACACGCGCTGAGTTCCAGACATTGTTATCGCTCGGCTGTTGTCGTCGTTGCAGCGATTGGACACGGGTCACAACCCGAATGCTTCTCGAGCTAGCAATTGTCACGAGCCCAAGTCGAGTGCCCACGCAATGCTCGGGTCCAATCTGTGAACCGCATTCAAATATCGTCACTTGGGTGTACTGCGATCCCCGAGTTACGTCATCAAATTTTGCAAAGGAGAGATTGAATGAAAATGATCGCTTTTGTCCTTGAAATTACACCACAACAAAGGAGTTTCTTGGCCAATGGTGTTGCGTGTGAGTATCCTTGAGTCCGAGGTGTGCCAGTAAGCTAGTGTAGAGAGAAAAACATTCCAATTGAATATCGTTGCACAGCTCCTTTAAGGTGTAGGGGCGGTCAGAAAGGAGGCATCCACATACGTCACTAAAAGTGGGTTCGCAGAAAGTCAAGTGAGTTTCACTCCTCGTACTCTCCGCAATCGTGCCTACGACTTTTTTTTTAATTTTCTGCTCTTTGTACGAGCGATTGTAGAAAACGAAGTTTCAGTTCCACTAGCTCTTTATCGCTGCACCGTTGGTTAGTTTGCGTGCTGTAAAAGTTGAGGACGAAGAGTCAGTAGATCGACGTGATGGAGGTCAATGATAAAAGCGTTGCGAGTACAAGCCAGTGCACGGGTGCATGCCGTCAGTCCGATGATACAGAGCTATACTGGGCACAAAAAAAGCTATCAAGTTTTGAAAAAAAAATTTAGGACGCTCGCAGAAATTAGGATTGCTTGCGTAAGACACGTCCAATTGCATTGCTGAAGCTTCGGACACCGAGGTTGTCGAATCATCGTATACTCTCCAGGCTGAAAATGCCTGCCGTCTCTCGGAAACGCATGCAGTGTGATCTCTTCTTCAGTTGCTGAAATACCGGGACAGTCCCTCACAGAGCACCTTCTAGGCACTGTAGTTGATCACGCCAATTCACTGACTCCTCTTCTACGTTTACAGCAACATTAAGCGATGAAAAGCAAATAAAAGATACTTTGTCTGCTTGGATCGCTCGTGGAGGTGCGGAGAATAACAAAACTATTAAAAAAAATATTACACGCGCTCGCGGTAAGCACGAAGAGGGATACAGCTCACGTGACTTCCGGCGATGCCTCCCTTCTGACCGCCCCGACACCTTGCGGTACACTGTTACATCACAGTGTACTGGCGGGAACTTTGAATTGGGCCTCGTATTTCTATTTTTTATAACAAAACTACGCACTTCTATAGTGAAAAAATTTTTTGTAATGTCCTGACATGTCATTTCAACGCCTAGAATAAAATACATTTTTTTTGGCGTGTCAGAGGCTTTTTAACGGTGGATTATAGCGGAGGCCACAGAAGGATACGTTAAAAAGTATTCACAGTATACTATCCTACCGAAAAATCCGGTATAACTTTTCGCTATCCAGATTATGGAACCGGAAATCTATCTGGATTCTATCTGGACTCTATCTGGAATTTAGGTTCTCAGAAATTATTCCTTTGTCTGCAATCTGGATTTCGGGTTTCCAGTAACAAATTTCCGGTTCCATATTCCGGATAGGGAAAGTTATACCGGATTTTTCGGTAGGGATAGTCTATAACAAAGCAGCAAAATATATCTGTTAGCTATTAACACTGTCATACTTCTTAGTCCTGTTCTTTAAGGTGTTCAAGTGCTCGTTTGCTCAAAGTTTGTCCAAGACGGGGGGCGATGAAAGTCCAAGAGCTGGCGATGGAAGCCGAAGAGATGACACGGGGGGTCATGTGTTTGTTAGCCTACTGTTCGTCCAAGACGGGGGGGGGGGGGGGGGGGAGATGAAAGTCCAAGAGCTGGCGATGGAAGCCGAAGAGATGACACGGGGGGTCATGTGTTTGTTAGCCTACTGTTCGTCCAAGACGGGGGGCGACGAAAGTCCCAAGAGGTGGCGATGGAAGCCGAAGAGGTGACATCGGAAGCCGAATATATGACACCGGAAGCCGAAGAGATGACACCGGAAGCCAAAGAGATGACACCGGAAGCCGAAGAGGTGACGCAAGCCGAAGGCGTGACGCAAGCCGAAGAGGTCGGCCTTCAGTTGTTATCAAAGGTGGAGCTTGGGCCCGGTATTATGAACGTCCCAGAGTCCCATTCATTGGCAGCGGATGTTGAAGGCTGCCCCCCACGCAGCCTTGTCGAATTCAGGCAGATCGGTGCCCGGCCTACGTGAGAAGCAGGCTGGGGGTCGGGCCTGTTGACGCCTGGTCACGTCGACAGAGGTCCGGCTTTGCTGCCCCTGGCTCTCCCTTGCTCTGTTATTTGTCAAGAGGGCCGTGAGACGTGCTTTTTCATTGTCAGACAGCCAACCAAACCAGTGGCACCCACCATGTCTTGGATCGAGAGGGTGCTCAAGCTGCTGGCTTGCTAGCTCGGCCGCAAGCTGGGAGACGTCAAGGCCCGCTTTCGCAAAGACCGCCGCCCGGCCAACACCGCCACCTCCAAGAGCTCCATTGCGGGGGTGATGGACTTACTCCGTCAGCGTAAATTCGGCGGGATCATCTGTATGCTGGGCAAGCTGGAAGCCCTCGCCAGGTGCTCGGGACATGCCTGCTAGAAGTCAGCAGCTTAGGACGGCCCCGCGAAGACTACCGTCGCGAAGACCGCCGCTTGGTTTGAAACGTACGCGCACCCACAGGGTAAAACGAAGAAAAACGAGAAAAACAGTTGCGGTAAAAAAAGAAGAAAACAACTACAATATAAAGGCACGACACAAAAATGGAGTAAAAAAGGAAGAAAAAACATTAAGAAAAAACAAAAACATTTGCAAAACGTACAGACCGGCCAAGATCACTCGTATGCCCTGGCTAGGAAGTCTACCTCCCTGTCACACAAAGATAGTGAAGGGTGACTCACACACAGCTGGCCTGATTTTTGGATGTGGTAGGCTTCTGAAATTTCTGTGGTTTGCCGATCTATATATCGTCCTAATATTGTTGTCTCCGAAAAAGTTGGCGAGCACTGACAGGTGCGCCAGTGTAAGGGCAGGAGGCCGCCCACTGTGGCGTGAAGTGAATAGAAATGTTCACGGAGTCGGTCATTAAGACAACGTCCAGTCTGTCCGACATAACAACCTCCACACGTTAGGGGGATCCTGTACACAACACCCTCTGAGCAGGGAACAAACTTGTGCTTGTGACGCTTCAGGCACCCTGGTGCTGAGTGGTTGTCAATAACAGAACCCACTTTAGAGCATGTAGAGTCCCCGGGTGTGGGGACGTGTGTGAAGAACGACCAGTCCAGTCGGAGCTCTCAGGAAGACTGCTTTATGTCACGAGACATTCCCATTATATCCCAGAATGATGATAACATGACAGATAGGACAACACAGAGAAGAAAAGGAAGTGATAACGAAACATGATGAACACAACATTTCTCCCCCCCTTAAATGACAAGAAAACTAAAAGTGAATATATTACAGTCGAGAAAAAGAGAAGGATAGAAATAGGACATAGCGTAGAAGACACATAACCAACACACCATCAGTTACATATATGTCAATACAGTTTCAACACAGTTTTAACGCGCATGCGAACAATACAGTTATTACATCAAAACACATTCACATCATTCAGACTTAGGTGTTCCTGGCCAGGAACTATAAAGATAATCAGGCTAACTCACACGCATCGATTTCCATAGACTCCTATGTACATTTCGTTAATCAAACAAAATCGCCATAGTACAACGGTGGTCGACGGTTTCGACGTGGCCTTTGCAGTCCTGGCAGTCGGGGCGTTTCCATTGCACTGTCTGGCGAATGCGCTGCCTCTCCGGAGGGGAAAGGCTCACCGACCGGCAACTGCCCCCTTTGTCCCGAGCCACGTCCCGACGGCGTTGCACAGGGCTCCATCCTGAGTTCACGTGGCTGTCTTGGGGTCTCGAAGGTTGGCGGTGTATAAGGTCGACGCTGTTGTCTTTGCCACCGTATCGGACTAGTCAAGGAAGGCTCTATGTGTGGTCGGTGCTGTTGTCGCTGCCACTGCGTGGGAGTAGCAGCGGTTGGCTGCCAGTCATGGTGGCACCATCTCGCCTGGCCACCAAGGCGTGGAGGGAAATGAGACAGCCCATCGTCTCACCCGCGAAAACTCCCCGGGTCCCGTCACGTCATGGCCGGCTATCTACTCGGTAGGCACAACAAGGAACGCTCACCGAGCCCTGCGGAAGTCGAGATTAAAAGAGCAACGTGAAGAGCGGACCATTTACCCTCACCCACCAAAGACCATGTCTAGGCAACAATCCTCCCTCGTCAGGCAAGCCCAGACCAACTCTCTTCCATCGCACCACATCTTCCACCACATCTACAAACGACCCGGCTCCCCCACCTGCCCAAAATGCGGAGAATACCCTTCCATCCCTCACACCTACTGGTCTTGTAACCCACCCACCCTTCCCCCAACCCTCTCACATATCAATTCTTGGGAGGAATGGCTGGCTCCACCTACGGGCACCGACATATCCACCGCACTAGAAGTACTAACTAATCACTCCGGTCCCCTTGCGGAATCCATCCGCGAGACGTGGGCCGGACGGGCCGTCCGGACCAGGACGTAGGCCCTTACAGAAAATAAAGTTTTGCTTGCTTGCTTGCACCTCCGGTAGGGGTTACACCTTGAGGAACTCTTTTGGCTTCACTTGAAGTGGGCTGTACAAGTGTATCGTTCCTCGTTGCTGGCCTGCTCTGGTTGTGCATGCTCGTCTCGGGCTCTGGGACGACCGACAACTTTGAAGCGTTCCACGCCCTGCCATCCTCAAGTTGGTACGTCCATCTCCCGACCTGCTTGATTATTCGCATTGGAGGAGTGAACGCTGGGCTTCCCTTGCGTATATGGCCCGGCTTCTTTACCCTAACGAAATCACCCACTCTAAAACGCGGTGTCTTGGCCGCCCGTCTTCCGTCAGTGTAGAACCCGCTCTTCTCTTGTCGTTGCCGTACGCGGTCGCGCATTCGCTGCATTTCCTCAACAGGGTTCTTAAGGAACTCCGTGTACGAGAGTCCAAGGATGTGTAGCCTGTTGCGCGGCTTGCGACCGTGGAGGAGAAGAGCGGGAGAAAGTCCCGTAGTCGCGTGCGGTGTACACCGGTAAATGAAAATGTAGTCAAGAACTGCGGCTTGTAGCGATCGGTTCTCGAGTGAAGCACACTGTACGTAGGACTTGAATGTGCGATTAAATCTTTCAACTTGCCCATTGGCTTGCGGATGGTAGTTCGAGACCAGCTGGTGCTTTATACCACGATGAGCCAGGAACCTCTTAAACTCCTCGGACGTAAACTGGGGCCCGTTGTCACATACGACACTCTCTGGATACCCCTCGCGCGTGAAGACCATATGTAGAAAATTTGTCACCGCCTTAGTGGTGACGTTAGGGCAGAAGTGTACTTCCGGCCACTTGGAGAAGTAATCGACCACCGTGATTACATAGCGGAGAGCCGGTGGTGCTCTCTCGAAGGGACCGACAATGTCAATTCCGACCTTCGACCACGGCCGCTCTGGCAGTGGGACTGGTTGCAAGGGTGTTGGCGATGTCTTCGCGCTTTTGTCAGCGGTTTTGCAAACAACACATGCTTGTACTGCCGCTTTTACGTCCGCGTTCATGCGTGGCCACCAGTAGAGATCACGAAGGCGAGCCTGTGTCCTGACGATGCCTGGGTGACCCTCGTGCGCTCGCGCGATGAGTGATTTTCTCATGCTCGCAGGAACGACGAACTGATCACCCCGTAGCAGTAGACCATCGTACACAGAGAGTGTGTCTTTAATGCTGTAGAAGATGGCTTCGTCAGAAGACGGCTCCCTCCACGGTGGCCATTCCGAGGTGATAAAGGACATCACGGCGGTCAGTTCCGGGTCGTCAGCTGTTTCCTGTTGAAGCTGAGCCTTTGTGATGCATTCGTCTTCCAGCGCGGTGAAAGACACGATCTCTTCGTCGAAATCTGTGCCACCTTCGTCAGCTGGTACAGGGAGCCTGGAAAGTGTGTCCGCGACCTGATTTTCGCTGCCCCGCTGGTATTCCACTTGGAAGTTATACTTCAGGAGGCGTGTCGACCACCGAGTGATGCGGAGTGGACGAAGTCCAGTTCCTCGCGTGCTCAACAACGACGCGAGAGCCTGGTGGTCTGTGCGTAAGGTGAAACGGCGACCCCAGAGGTAGGCGTGCCATTTCTCGCACGCCCACAAGCAGGCAAGGGCTTCTCGCTCTCCCGTGGAGTACTTGCGCTCAGCCGGAGTGAGCGTACGTGAAGCAAAGGCGACAGTCTGAACTTCCTTGCCGTGAAGCTGCTGCAGCACTGCTCCCAGTCCATAGGCGGAAGCATCCGTGGCTACGATGATGGGCAGGCGTGGATTGAACATCTTGAGAGTTTTAGCCGATGACAGCAACCTCTTCACACGCCGGAACCTCTGGTCCGCATCTTGATCCCAAATGAAAGGCATGTCCTTTCGAAGGTACCTACGCAGATGCTCCACCTCTGAAGCCAGATGGGGTAGGAAACGAGAATAATATTCAACCATACCGAGAAACGATCTCAGTTGCGTCAGATCTGTTGGAATGGGAGCAGCCTGTAGGGCATCCACCTATGGTTGCAAAGGGGCAATTCCGGCTCCACTAACTTTGTGTCCCAGAAATGAAAGTTCTGTGACGTCGAAAACACACTTGTTGTTCAGCTTTAGGCCCACGTCAGAAATCCGTTGTAGCACTTCCCGCAGACGTTCCAGATGTTCATGTGGGGTCCTGCCGAACACGACAATGTCGTCGAGGTAAAACAAAACCCCTTGACAACCATGCAGGATCTTGGACATCATATTTTGAAAAATTGCTGGAGCGGAAGCCAAGCCGAAACATACTCTTTTAAAGCGAAACAGCCCTTCGTGTGTGATAAACGCTGTGATATCACGGCTGTCGGGATGTAAGGGCACTTGGTGGTATGCTGCTGCAAGGTCCAATTTCGAAAAGTGATGTGCGCCGTGAAGCGCATTCAGTAGCTCTTCGATGTGTGGGAGGGGGTAGCTGTCAATTACCACCGCTTTGTTTGCGCTACGGAGGTCCACGCACATCCGAATGGTCCCGTCCTTTTTCTGTACTACCACAATGGGCGACACCCATTCTGAGGCATTGATGCGTTCAATGACCCCTGCTTCTTCGAGACGCTTAATCTCTTCCGAAACCGGTTGGCGAGCAGTTTGTGGAATTCGCCTCATGCGATGTTTGACAGGTGTAACTGAAGGACGAATTCTCACCTTGCACTCGATTCCCTTGACTCTACCCAGGCCAGCGGTGAACAGGTGATTAAAGTGCTCGAGACACGGTGGAAGTTTTGGTTGTATAGATGCAGGCTTTGCCGGCGTAGCTGCGGACGGTGGCATCACTGTCGCCCGTGCTTGTGGCTGTTGCCGAGCCGCCCAATCTTCCTCCAGCGCCGCCGAAAAGTCATCCGGTTGTGACGGTACGGCGGTTGATATCGAAGAATCTGGTTGTCGACCTTCTACAATGTCAGCAGTCTGTGTTTGTAACAGAGAAGGATCTGACGGGCTCGATGACGCTTCGTCAAGTTCGCCGGTCTCCGTGTAGAAGCACGTTTTGGTCGCTCCACTCATTTGAATGTCCAGTGCCACTATAGCGTCCATGCCAAGTAGCGACGTGCCTCTGTCCGCGATGTAGAACAAGACTTGTGCCTGTCGCGTCTTGAACATTACTGTCGCCGCGAAGGCACCCAGGACGTTGATGGGTTCACGGGAAAAGTTCAGCAATGTAACAGGTGGTGGCACGACTTTTGCATCACTGGCGAATCGCTGTGTGAATGTGGACTTGTCCATTATAGAAACGGACGATCCCGTATCTAACAAGAACGACAGTGGTGTCCCAAACACTTTGACGCTGATAAAAATACGCGTTTTAGAGGCTCCCGTAATGTGATTTACGAGCCCTGCTTCATCGTCGTCATCGAAATCTGATAGAATTCGTTCAACTTCTTCACGCCGGCGCCGTTGAGAGTAAGCTCTGCGCACGCTTCTCCAAACATCGCCGAAATGACCTCGACGGCCACAGTTATAGCAGTAAAGGTTCCGTGCTGGGCAGGTGTCATAGCTCCGGCAACTTTCCCAGCCGTGACCGCAATTGGAGCACGTGCGCCCATGACTTCTTGTGTGATCCCGTCGGGGGGACTGCTGTCTCGCGAAGTCTTGCCGCGAACAAGTTGACGGTTTAAACTGGACCACTCTGCGGTCCGACGACTGTATGAATCCTGAGTGTCCACCTCCATAAGATTGGTCGCGACCGGTACCACCGCAGGCTGTACAGGACGGAGCAGTCGAGGACTGTCTGTCACGCATGCTGCGGGAGGACGATCTTCGCCTGTCTGCCGGCTGATGCCTGGAAGGACGACTACTGTACCGGCGCTGTGCCTCCCGAGGTGGCTCATTTCTTGAAGACGGCAGAGACCGTTGCATTGAAAAGTCTTCCCTTGCCGGTGATCTTGCTTCAAAGACCCTATTCCTGGTGGTAACCTGACAAGTTGCTTGAGCGTTCGCAGGCGGAGTTGCCAGTGACGCCCATTCTCGCACCTCACGTCGTGAGCGTTCAAGGTTCAGAACAGTTTGGATGACCACGTCAAATGGAAGAGCGGCATCCAGAACCATACGCTCCTGAATTTCGGTCGACGCGACACCAACCATAAACTGCTTCCGAACCTGCTCTTGGGTTTGGTTTCCGAAGTTGGCCGGAATCGCAAGTGCTCGAAGCGCCGACAGGAAGTCTTTGAGCGACTCACCCTCTTCTTGTTTCCGACTGTGGAATTTAAGCTGTTGCAGAGTTACGTTCGTAGGTTGTGTGAACTCTGCTTCCAGAAGCATTACGGTCTCTGAGTAGACGTCTGTCGCAGGTTGACCGACAGCCGCTCCGCCGCTTGCTGTTGCCGACGTTGCTGGCGCCTGTTCAACAGCAAGCTGTGGCATTGGTAGGAAGTCGAATATCTGCTGACCGGCCTGGCCGAGACAGTTGAGCAGCATGGCTTGCCGACGCTCTGGGTCGTAGTCTCGAGCACCAGCGGCCAACAAATATCGCTCGAACATCCGAATCCACTGTTCCCATGGAATGGGCGGAGGACCCGGCTTTGTCAAGAACTCCGGAGGGAGTCGGCCACCGGACGCCATTGTCGAGGTGACTCTGAATGGAGGCCGTTCTATTCAGCCGCCATCTTGATTGTCGCTGGGACGAAGAAGGCTTGTCCAGCAGGATCCCTCGTCGGGGCCCAACCGACGAAATCGGAGACCGAGCCGTTGCTTGCCCAGGTGAACGGTAAGGCCCAGGGACCTCCTCGTCGCCAAAATGAATGTAGAGTCCCCGGGTGTGGGGACGTGTGTGAAGAACGACCAGTCCAGTCGGAGCTTTCAGGAAGACTGCTTTATGTCACGAGACATTCCCATTATATCCCAGAATGATGATAACATGACAGATAGGACAACACAGAGAAGAAAAGGAAGTGATAACGAAACATGATGAACACAACAGAGCAGAACTTGGCTATCTTGTAGGGAGCAGAAAACACCACCGGGACCTCGTACCTGCTGGCAACTTGTTTTAAATTGTGGCAAAATTTATGAAGGTAGAGAACCACTACCGGGCGCTTTCTCTGTAAATGAGGTTTGTCCTTGTGAACCAACTTCACCTTCCGTAACAGGGAACCCAAAACCTCAACAAGCACCTGCGGTGGGAACCCAGACACCCTTAGGCGTTCAAGCTGAGACTCACAACTCTCCTTGACCGCATGGTAACAGGACTTAAACAGGGCCGATCCTAAAATGGAGACGGCTATTCCTCTTTTTATGACCTTTGAATGGGAAGACGTGTACGGAAGAATGCCTTTCTTTGATCGGGGAGAAAAGGACCAGCAGAGGTGATTGGGCTGGACGGATAATGAAAGGTCCAAAAATTGCAAGGTGCCAGCCTTGGGTTGTTTGAAGGTGAACTTGAGGCCTAAGCCACACCTAACGAAGGTTTGCAACACCTGGTTTACAATGTCACTCTCTACATCTTTCTCATACACAATCAAAAAATCATCGACATATCTAAAAACTTTCCGTACCGGAAGAGGGCTAAGCGCGATGTGAATAGCCTGATCTACAGTGGACAGAAAAATGTCACTAAGAATAGGGGCCACACAAGACCCTATACGCTCTTTACCTTCTTCATAATCACATCATCATCGTCATCATCGCGATTTGCCAAACTGCGGCGCCGCGGCTCTCCTGAGCTGAAATAAATAAATCGTATATCATATGTCATATCACAGGTCACCGTACCCTTCTTCTTTCTCCTCTTCTGCCCTTGTCTGCCCCTGCTCTTTTGCTTCGCTTCTTTTTCTTCATCCCCAGTGGGACTGGTCATCGGAGCCGTGCTCTTGAGCTCAACTTCGTCTTCTTCTTCTTCTTTTCAAGTGGGATCGCTCATCACATATGATATATAGGGTTCAGTCGCCATACATATCATGTATAGGGTTCAATCCCCACCCCTGCCCGTTTCGATCTGGATGAGCATCGTACCAGCGTGCGGTTGTGTATCACTACTGCGCGGTGCACGTTAAAAACCCCAGGCTAGCGGTTGTACTGCACTGGCTACATTGCTCATCTACAGCGAGTGACTCGTCGCAACTTTGAAATGGCTGACCAACTACTCACTGTATAAATATCCACACATTCCCTATTATTATTATGATTATTATTACTATAGGGAGTGTGAGTGCGACCTTGTGGTATTTGAGTACGCTACAACACTAGGCTTCCGAAATAAGTCCGCGGGCGGAGCATCGTGAACGCCATTCCACGCGAAGGAAACAACCGCATCCTAAACTTCCGCCAGCTCGACTTTAAAGTGAACACGAGGACGTCACGGACACCGAATTTCCCACCACCAACTCAATCGCGGATGCAGCTCCACGAAACAAAGGGACATCTGCAGAAGGCGGGGAGTCGCCAAAGGTGCCAAGCCAAACAGTCCGCCTCCTGGCGCTTCGGACGAGGTAAACAGAAAGCCGAGCTCATTTGTCAAAGCCTAAAGCCGACTCGAATTCTCCCTCCACTCGTTCCGGATGCCGTTCCGGGAGCGGTCCCAGTCCTCGAATCACGGGAGCGCGAGGGAAAGTAGGGAGGGCGGAATGAAGAGCTCCTTGTTGCCGGTGTATACAGATCCGTGTCGACCCGACGTACGCTCGAGCGAGTCGGGCTCCTCGAAGAATTCGATTGTCGAGTCTACTTCAGCTCTGTCGAACACTGTGCGGAGCGCATTTTCTCGTTGACAAGTGGGCACGGTGGAAGTTCTCTGTCGAGCTGGAACCTTTGCAAGAAATTCATCAGTCGCCCATTTTTTTTTTTTGTGTGTGTGTGTTTAACGTATGGCAATCTATAGGTAGTACTTCACTTACGACTGACTATTTGTGGCGAGATGTTTCAGGGGCGCGCTCTTACAATTTTTAGAAATAATATCACAGGACGAGACTTACCTCGATAAGTGAGTGAGAGAAAGGATCTATAGAAGATGCATGCATTCCAAAATCTTAATAAAGTTTTTCAATCATGACAGGGGAAGGAGGCATGGGACTATGAGGAGGGGAAGGCAGGAATTTTAAAGTGACAGGCGTCACTTGATAAGCGGACGGAACTAATCAGCGAATCAAGAATGAGACCGCGGTGCGGGTGCTCAAACCTGGGACGGGTTCAGCTATCTTACGTGGCTGCTCTCGATGTCTGTGATAATGGCTACTTGTGAGGTCGTCAAATATCTTCAAGGTTCACCCGCTAACAGATTCTTTTTCCCGTCGGTGAAAGCAGCTGTGTTGTCCAATCGCGAAAGGACAGTCACAGCGACGATTTTAGTCAGCTTCTGTTGAACGCGATCTGACGTCGTGCCTTCACAATCTTTTCGCCACGTGCAGTCAATACAATTGCTATTAAAAGTTCCAATTGAAATAATATAAAAAAAAGTTTTAAAAAATCGTGTCTCAACCTGCACCGTCAAGTGCCATAACCTGTTTAAACCAATCAAAACAATCAAAAATAAATAAATAAGGTCCAATGACCAAAAATGGAAGTTGCTATTACAGCCAATTTTAAATAAAAACTCCACCACTCGACGTATTTCTGCACACGAATCCTCGGTAAATCGAGCGAACCCATTTAGGTTTGAACGCGCGGGGAAGACACACATGTCTTCGCGCTTTTTCATTTTAGCGTCTCTCATATTTTTTTGTTTCTGCACCTTTCCGTGCAAGGAACAGCGAAAGGCTATCTCCAGATGACCACCAGACGGTTACGCTGTTTAAAATACCGATATGAAGGCAGCAATACACGTGCGCGCCAACGGAAAAAAAAAAAACAGTCTGTAAACAGTGTTATCGACGAACATGTCTATCAACAGTTTGTGGCATCTATATATCAGAACTGCGAGCTTTAGGTAAACGAACGCTCCTGACTTCTTTTCTTTTTTTTTAAATATATACTTCAACTCTTTCTAGGAAAGTCATCACCCCCACCGCGATCGAAGGGAATAGGAAAAGGAGGAAAGAAAACAATAAGGACCATAAACAACTATAGTAAGCTGCCCGACATCACCAAAATAAAAAAATCAGGGACGGAAAGAAAAGCCCATGGAGACGAATCGATCAAAGGCTTCCGATGACAGCAAAAACCGAGCATTGTTAGGAGCCGTCATTCCTCATCCGCCGCGGCGGCACCGGGACATAAATCTAGCCCGAGGTGACGTTGGTTTAAGTAAAAGAACGGAGTCGTCTATTATTCGACCTACGCAGTGTTATGGTCTCCAAATGAAGTTTAGTAGTGGGGGCTGACCAGCAAATTAAAGGTGCTCCGGAAACTTGTAAGCGCGAACAGAGACGGACACGAAGAAGGGGACTCTGCTTGCGATTACATATTTCCCGAGCATCACGCACCGATCAGCCCCCCAAGTTTAGTTAACTAACAATGAAATCGAGCCTTTCTGTAATGAATTTCGATAGAGAAACGTCGCGCAAATTATCTTACGCCAGGTCAAATTTGGCGTGTTCGCATATGGTCAGTGATTGAACGCATGAAAAATGTTTTACCTTCAAGGCGTTTTTTTTTTTTTTTTGTTTAGCAGGTTTGTTTATGAAAGTAACTTAAAATCATTTTAACCCATAAAAATCCAAGATGTGCAATCGCGTTCGCTGTGCAGAGAGAGCCAAATTAATGCGCCTATATTGGCGATGTGATCGCATCATGGCGCTCGGCTTTTATCTAACACAAGGCCTGTGGACTGGATTCTTTACGTCATCTTTATTTATTTGTTTATTTAAATACCTTTAGAACACTGAGTCAGGGTATTACATAAGGGAGTGGGATAAACAAAATAGCGAGGTTAACACTTGGCGGAACGAATGAATGTCTTGAACGAAGACGATAGCTTCGGGCAGGCCGTTCCATTCCACAAATGTTGCCGGGAAAAAAGATTTAAGGAATGCTGTATTTCGAATGAAAGGAAGGCCAACTTTTGCATATTGACCAATACGGGTTGAATTACGATGAGGTGGCTAGATGAATGACTTGTGTAGATGATCATCAGAGTATAACTTGTGGAAAATACATAATTTAGTGACGCGCCTGCGTGAACATAAGTGAGTAAGTGATAAATGTTGTTTAAGTTCAGTAACAAACCTAGAGTATTGAGACGTTATAAAGCAAGCGGCACGATTTTGAATTGATTCTAGGTCGGATACAAGGTATTTAAGATGGGGGTCCCAGACTGACGATGCACATTCTAATTTTGGACGTGCCAATGTGACATATGCAAGCCTCTTCACAGATGGGGACGCGAGACAAAGATTGAGGCGCAAGAGACCAAGAGTGCGGTTTGAGTTGGAAATGATAGCATTAATAGGGGTTTTCAAAGAAAAGTCACGAGTGAAGTCAACGCCAAGATACTTGTAAGTCGACACGGAATCAATATTAAGATTACCAACAGAGTAGGAAGAGTGAGAATGTTGACGAGTTCAATAGAAGGAGAGGTATTTGGATTTTGATCTGTTTAGTAACATCTGCCACTTTGAACACCAATCGTTAATCTGGTCTGAATCAGCCTGTAGGTTAAGCAAGTCATCTGTGTTAGCTATGGCTGTTTAGACTACACAATCATCAGGAAATAGACGAACGTTATAATACAATGAAAGAGGGAGGTCATTAATATACACGGGAAAAAGAAGGGGCCCAAGAACAAACCCTTGCGGTATACTGGAGGTTACAGGAGCTGTTCGGGAACGGCAGTTGTTAATTTGCACACGCCAGCTTCGAGAGGTGAGAAAGCGTTCAATCCAGGCTAGAATAGAAGAGTCAAGAGACAGTGTGAACAGCCTTGTTAGTAGAGGTTTATGGGAAACGCGATCAAAAGCTTTAGAAAAATCGAGAAAAATGGCATGAACTTGCACGGTTTCTAGAGAAGAGTGAATACTGTGACAGAAAGTGGTCAGCTGCGTTTCGCATGAACGGTGTTCCCTATAGAGCCATGCTAATTGGGGAAAAAGAACTTATTCTGTTCCAGGAATTGCAAAAACTTGAGAACGAACGACAGGTGCCATGAGCCAAGAGCATACAGAAGTTAATGATATGGGCCGGTAATTTAGAGGGGAGTGCCCATCGTCACGTTTGTGAACCGGAACGACCTTACCTTCTTTCCAGTCGTCGGGAACGTCGCCGGTATCTTAGGATTGTTGAAATAATGATGTCAGAAGGTAGCGGCTTAGTCGTTTTCAATATTTGCTGTTTATGTCTTCAGCTCCTGATGACGATGACGTTTTGAGGGAGTCTATTAATTTGCTAATGTCGTGTTCTGAAAAAGTAAATGGATGCATAGGTGGCACGGACAGTGATAAAATATCTGGCGACGATGTAACGATAGTATTATTAAACAGGTCAGAAAATGCGTCACAGAACGTTTCAGCAGTGTCCTCATCAGTTAGATAAATTATATTGTCATTCACTAAAGAGACTTGCTTACGATAATTGGAATTAATTGTGCGCCAAACTTTTTGAGGGTTACTTTTGAGTATAACGGCAAGATCCAGCTGGTAGAATTATGCTTTCGCTTTCTCGACGGCTGACTTGTACAGTGTGAAAGAAACAGAAAAGCAGGACCAGGCCTGATTGGTGTTAAAACGTCGTGCACATCTGTACAATCATTTCTTCCGATTAAAGAGCGACTTAAAGGGATGCTGAACCGAAATTCGGATTTCACAAAATAAGCTAGCAGAAGTGTTCAACAGGGCGCCAAAAACCACGCAGCATCACTCATATAGACATATCTCGAGCGGATGGCAGTATTTCCGAAAAATAGAGGAGTGGACGAGGAAGAATGTTGACGTCATCTTATCGCAGAAGGGTTGAGAAGGAGGAGAAATGGCCTCGCTCCCTTTCCTCTCCGCGCCCTCGCGGAGTCAAAGCAAAAAGAAAGGGAAATTAGAATCGCGAGGTCACGCGTCTTTTCGGCTTGTACGAGAGCGCCCTTCTTTTAGACAAATACCACGATCCGTTGGAGATACCGCTTTATGAGTAACGTTTTGGGATTTGTAGCGTCGCGCCTATCGATGGTGGGTTGCTTTCTGAAATTCGACTCTCAGTTCAGCATCCCTTTAAGCTCTCGAGTGTACTATGGTGCTGACTGGTTCTACCGAAACTGTATTAGCAGTGTTCGAGGATCAAGTGCAGAATGGCGAAGGATGCCGCATCAGCTCCCGACTACATCAGCCAGGTGCTCGGTCAGAGACACAAACTACTAAATCACGCTGCTGTTGTCCCCGTGGGTTTACTTGTTTTATTTTAAGATGTACCGCATCAAGTGCTACAACGGTGACCCCTCTGTTCAAAGTCGCACATAAGCTGCTCAAACTAGAGATCCAACCACCACTTATCAGGAAAAAAAAAAAAAAAAACGCCTTCCACTAGAAGGACGTCTCTTCAAAAAATGAATTTTTTTGGAGATTCGCAGCTATTTTCTTTCTAAAATCTGCACCGTCCCACCAGTAGGCGTGGAAAAGAACGTCCCTGGCAAATAGATTGCCAGCACAAATTGATGCGTCTTTTATCCTGGAGCTTTATGAGCACCCCTCGCACCTAAAGCACGCAACATTATCGCCAACATGCTGGTGGTCATTCCTACTTGGTTTTCTTGAGAAAAAAATATTAAAAAACGGTTCATTGGTAGATTCTTAGGGAATGCGTTAGCATGACCCTTGAGAAACGCCACACACGTCCTCCTGTGAGAAACGCTAACGCTGACCGCTTCACTCTTTTTGTTTTGGCTTTCTTTTTAGGCTTTCTCATTTGATTTCTCTATCATTTGCTTCCTCTTTTTGGCTTCGTTACGGAGTCAGTGTTAGCATTTAGCAAAGGCCGACGTTTGGGGTGTTTCCCAAGGGTCATGCTAACGCATTCTCCAAGGATCCACGAATGGATGTCCATTTAATTTTTTCCGACCTTGGGGTTCTCACTCGCCCGCCTTGCACGCTTAGCAGCGGCATCCGTTGCCTGATGGTGCTTTCGCTGTTCACCGGTTTGGGCAGCCCCTCTCCTTCATTCACAATTCGTCTTCTTCTGCCGACTACTTGGAATAGCGCCAGTACTCTGTTTGCACTTCATTTTGCAGCACAAACCAAGGCATACGCGCTCCACAGACCTGCAAGTTCAGACTCGCCCCAGTATCGGCGCGCGAATTGGCTTCCGCCTCTTGATGTCGCACGCCTCTCCCCCTTGTTTTCTCCGCTACACTCCTCCTCCCTGCGCGGCGCGCTTCCCTTTCCATGGTTTTGTCCGCAGACGGACGCCCTCTTTTTTTTTTTTTTATTTATTTCAAAGCGCCCTTTCGGGCATCGTATGAGGGGGGAGTACAAGGTTTTCGACAAAAATATTGAAACGATACATATCGTACAAATTTGCTTAATAAACAAGAAACAATGCAATATACCCACTCGAAAGGAATACACTCTTACACAAACAGGAAACAACGTGCCAACCAGGCTACAAAAAGAGAGAAAAAAGACCATCTTTGCACATGAAAAACAAGAAAAACACCATCCCGCGATTCATTCCATGGAAAAGTGAAACAAACGTTCACATGATGATTTGAATTCATTTTTATCTATGATATCTACAACGTGGTGGGGCAAAGAGTTCCATTCTGCAATGGCAAGCTGTAATGGCGAGTTGTGAAACTGGTTAGTGCGACAATTTGATAAACGAATTTTGTGAGGGTGATCATGTCTGGGAAAGATGCGATCAGGGGGGGGGGGGGGGGGGGGGTAGTAAGAGTTCCTTAAGGCTAACATTATAACATTATAGTAATAAATATTGTGAATGAAGGTAAGACGGGAGACTTTGCGCCTGACTTTTAATAAAGGTAAATTAGCCCTTTGTTTCAGTGCCGAAACGCTCGTGTAAGGTGAATAGTCACTAAATATGAAGCGCGCGGCTTTGTTTTGAATTCTTTCAATTTGGTCAATCAGGTAGTCCTGGTGGGGAGACCATATCCCAAGTAGCACAACTCGCTGGTTTGGGAATGGGGCGGTACCGGTCTGCCGGCAAGATCCTACTGGCCCGACGCTGGAAACGCCCCGTGGGGCGACAACGGGCCAGTGAGATTTCCAGTCACTGGCCAGCGACTGGGACTGGCTGGGACACCCGGCACTGGGCGTCCCAGTGAGTTCCCGGGATGCTGCCAGCACAAACCCCCAGCGTAGTACCAGTAATACGGTAAGATACCAGCAAGACCGCAGGCTAGCGGCCTCAAGCCATACGGTTCCCGGTCTTTTTTCCCAGCGAGTTCCCGGGCTGCTGCCAGCACAAATCCCCGGCATAGTACCAGCAGTACCGCAAGATACCAGCAAGACCCCAGGCTAGCGGGCTAAAACCATACAGTTCACGGTCTTGTTTTCCATGCTAACATTTGGTTTTGTGTGCAATTCACACCTGAATAGAAATGATGTAGTTCATAACAAGGGTTATTTTAACACGTAATGTGTGTAAACAATAAATGAAACATACAAAATTGTTACCGTCATTGTTTATTGTCAGTTGCAGTGAAGCTACAGTCGGCTGGTAATCATGCGCTTGTCGCCAGAGGAGTGCGCTGAATGAAAGAGGCTGCATGTCACGGGCCTAGGAAATTTTCTTCACACTTCTCATGCAGCTTGTGATGCAAGTGGACCATGCACCCGAGAAGGCAAGTCCTTCATTACAGCACCTGTAAAGAGAGTCGACACCACAGTAGAAGGACAGGGTAAATCAATACCAGCTGGACGTGACAATCCAGAAATTCCAAACTGGGGTGAGGGGCATGAGACAAGCAGCCCTGTAAAAGGAAATTTTTTTGTAGCTAATGCACTAATTGTCTTTATTTTATTTTCAATCTGGAAACTATATCAAAACAAGAATCCCTAAGGGACACACCTGTAACAACACACTGGATGACCAAGGGGCGAAAATGGTCCAGTTATCTCATAATCAAGGTCAGCTATTTGTATGAAAAAGGCCCACTTCAGAGAAAGGCTTGTGGAAATCATCTATCTTAATTCAAAAGGGCATGTCGAGAGACGGGCGAGCTTGGTAGAGTAGTTGGCATGTTGTTTAACACTGACGTTTGTTACGATAGGTGTGCAGTCCCCGATATCCACATTCAGCATTTTTAGGTAAACATAGCGATTCATTAGCATTACTGAGACAATGACAAATCATATCCTTGACATATACAGCTCACCGTTGTACACATACTAATGAGATTGGGTAGATACAGGTAAACATGTAATGCATTGCAGAGTATGACACCCCGGTTCCCACATAATGGCAACTTGACGACTAAAAGTCATCTGCAGACTTCATGAAATAAAAAATAGCGACTTACACAAAACCTAGTATATATTATCAGCGTCCACCATCAAACTCACATTGAGTGTTTTCCATCGGCATGCCCTAGCCCTTTAAAATGCCCGCAAGCCTCACTTACTTTAAGCATATGACATCCCATGAGATGAAACATTCCCTCGTTATCATCATTAAGATGTCTACAGGTGCGAACAGTTCAGGAATATCAATTGAAAGATGCCAAATCAGTAGTGAGGTAGTGTACAGTGGCTGGTAGATGCAGATTAATATGTATGGGACATCTATTTTCTAAGCGATATTGTTTATCTGGTCAATTTTCTTCACATACCCATCACATACTGGGACAAGGTTCTCAATACAGTGGAAAACAGGAAGGAGGAGTGAGTTCCAGATTTAGTTTTGCACAAGTTATGTGGCAACTGACTTCATCCTCTTAGAATTTATTAGAGTGGATCTGGGTGTAATGATGTCTAGCCCGACAATACTGCCAGGAGCACATGTCCCAAAACCTTCAGAAACGGGTAGAGGAAGTTTTAATCATAATTTCCGTATTGCGATGAGAGCTGCTCACACTGAGAATTGATGTGAGCAGTGTCGGCCATCCCTCTGTCTGAAATATCTATGCGTCAGCCACCCCCTATCAGAAAAAGTTTTAGCTGAGCGCTTTTTACGGCCCGCTCAGCTCAGCCACTGAGCGGGAAATTAACCAGGCATGCACGTAACGCTCAGTCGGCAGTGGCCATAGGGGTGCAGGAATTGTCTTCTCCATCGGCATCTGCGCTCCGGTTGGTCGTTGCTGACTGAGCGTTGTGTGCATGCAGGTGCTTTCCTTTTGAGTGGAGCGGGTCTAACAATACTCAGATAAAACTATCTAATGTCTATGTCACAGCCTCAACAGCCAAACGAGCAGTCTTCTTCCTTGCTTGCACAATAGACCAAAATTGCACTGCATACTGCTTTAGAGGCTTGTTGGCATGTTTCACACTCACTCTCTGCAGACAGCTGGACTATCGATAAGCGAGGGAAAAAAAAGTGTGAACACATAACATGCATGCCAAAAGAAAACATCAATGGGACTACACGAGACTGCATTAAAGTTGCCAATTGGGCGCGTTTTATACTGCACAGCCACTGGCTGAATCACATAAGTGTCACACTTGCCGAGCTTGAAGTACAGTCGTGATCTTTACGAGTGTGAACAAGCGATCGTCGACTGTTCAGTACTGGGAGCATCATGCACCAGCGGACTTGCTCTCCTTTTAAAATGCCTTGCGAACAAAGCATGGTAAGTCATCTGATAAGGAGAGAACGTCACCACGGACAGCACTGAGCAGTTGATAATCACCTGCTTACCTTCATATGGATCAACTCTCTACTTGGCCAAAGGAGGCAGTATGTGTGCAGCAGAAACGGCTGTACTGAAATCTCAAAAGGATGAAAGATCAGAACAGGCTTGGTGAGGTTTCACGTTGCAAGTACGCCCATGCAAATTTCACTTTCTAAAACATAAACACGCATTTCAAATTGTCTTCCAGGACAAGCTGCTATTACACAGCTGTATATATAAGGCAGCTTACCATCAACAACCTTCGCAGACTGCCATGGACCTGATCCTCGGCTTGGCTGATGATGCAGGAACGAATTGGCCTAGTCGATGCTAGCTTCCGTTCGGCAAGGGCTGCACTGAGTATAAAGATGAAAAAAGTGTTGTAGATAATGTGAAACAAACAAAAGCAATCCTAGCATCCACAATTCGCTAGAGGCACTGAAAACAAAAATAAGAGGTTGGGTCAATTATTTTAATGCAATATACTTCGGACACATACCATGACTGCAGGTAAGATATTTGCTGCCTTCAATCTAGATCTGCTTGAAAATTTACAAGCCAAATAACAAATATTTTATAAGCTGAAATATATTTTGCTGGAACTACAAAATCTGAAGACTATCTCTGCAAATATGGTGCTATCTAGTACATCAGAGATGAGTAGAATTGGATTACAGCGTCCCCCTTACAAAGACTGAAGCAAAACAAGTATAGAATCTGCCGTGCCACTACAGTAAAACCTTGTTAATTCGGATCTCATGGGACCGGCAAAAATGTCCGAATTAACCGAAAGTAAAAATATGGAAAGGACAAAGAAAGCTGCCCGAAAATGTTGCCCTGTGACACACCTTTATTTTGAGAAAAAATCTGTTATTACCGCCTGCTTTCTGGACGACGCTTGGGCGAAGACGGCAACTTTCCTTAGCGCGGTCGAGTGCTCCACCGCACTCGCACTGTCGGAGCTACGCATCCCGTGCGCTGACAATGTAGCACAGCAAGGCCTCTTTTAGTTTCGGGTGCACCACCTTCCAAGGCCGCTTTCTTTTCGCGTTGAACTTCTCGCTCTCAAAGGCCCGTAGGATATCGGCCAAAGTTTTTACGTACGTGGCCAAAGTGCTTCTCTTGACGTCGTAACTTTCCATAAGTTGTCAAAAGACGCCGCCCTCCAAGGCCCTCAGTATTTGCACTTTCGTCGCTAAATTCTTAGCCTAGTACAGCTGCAGCGGAAAACGAGTAGCACAACTGACCAGTAATCGGGGCGGCGAAATCGCGACACCCGGCGCCATTTTTCCCGAGCGCCGATAGCGAGAGTGCCAGTCACGTTGCATTTTACAATGCGGGGGTTCCCTTCCCCCCCCCCCCTCCCCCCCTCCCCGCGGACTTTTGGTCAAAATGTCCAACGAGACGAAATGTCCATCGTGTCAAAATGTCCAATAGGCCACGTGACACCCGTGTCAAAATGTCCATCGAGACGAAATGTCCAATCGGGTCAGAATGTCCATCGAGTCAAAATGTCCATCGAGACGAAATGTCCAATCGGGTCAAAATGTCCATCGAGACGAAATGTTCAATCGGGTCGAAATCTCCATCGAGTCGAAATGTCCATCGAGACGAATATCCAAAAAAGGTCGAAATGTCCACGTCAAAGCGCTCAATCTTGGTTGATTGACTACCCACAACCCTCGGTTTAACACAAAAAGTGCTAAACACTTTTGATTTCTTTTTTGTAGGTCAAGGTCAGTGGAGATACAATTTTGTTCAAGGATTTAGCCCCACTGTCGGGGACACTGGGTCCGATCGTCCAGTGACCCCGTTTAAAGGGATACTGAACCAAGGAATTTAGTGCCCATAATAAGTGGCGCACGTTCTTTCCACGAGCCAGCAGCCGCCGGTGTGCGCGAGCACACGCAACAAAAATGACGTCAAAGACATCCATTCGCGGTTAATATGACAGTGAAATGTATGGGCTTCGGGCCAAAGGAGAATAAAGACAAGTTTTTCGTCTACACAGTGGTGTCTGGTGTAAAAGGTAAGCGATTAATTGGTCTAACAAGCACGTAGCTTTCACTTGTAGAGATGAAAAGCCTGTCTTTATTCTCCTTTGGCCCGAAGCCCATGCATTTCACTGTCCTCTCAAGCGCGAATGGAGGTCTTTGACGTCATTTTCGTTGCGTGTGCTCGCGCACACCGGCGGCTTCTGGCTCGTGGAAAGAACGTGCGCCACTTATTATAGGCACTAAATTCTTTGGTTCAGTATCCCTTTAACACGAAAGACCCTGTTTAACACAAAAGACGCTGAATTCTTTTGTCGCCCAAGGTCAGTGGAGGCACAATTTTGTTCCCAGGATTTCGCCCCACTGTCAGGGACACTGGGTCCCATCGGCCGGTGACCCCGTTTACCACAAAAGGGGCATCTCGGTACGACAAGATTCGACCTTGTTTGCGCACGGTTTGCCTTATTTTCGCGCACGTCTGCATTATTCAAGACATAAACTGTTCAGAACAAGATCTCGAGTCTCGCTACCTGAACAAACAAGTTACAATAGCTTCTCGATTCGACACCTTCTTCTAGGATCTGGTGAGTGGAAAATTTGTTTCTTTTTTTTAATAACCAAGACAATTGTTTTACCAACCAGTGTCTACACTCGGAGATTATCAGTTGCCTGTGCGCAAGTCAAACAGAAGTAGGGTATTAATTACGTCTTGTTGATTAGTGAAATGTTGCTTGAGTTCTACGCGAATAATTAGTTTTCGAATGGTTCAATAAAAATTTTAATGTGATATATTCTTATTATTATCTGCAGATTCAACGAAAGGTACAGCGACGACATCAGATCAGCATTAGTCGACTGCTTTCGTGTCGACATGGAGCCCGGCTTCGGGGTCCCGTCGTTTGTGACGTCACATAAGCGCTCAAGTCGACCTGTGATGCAGTATCGAAGTAAACGATGGGAGAACGCTGTGCTCGAATTTTCTCACAAGTCAGCACACCCAAAATATCCCAGCACAGTCTACTATAGGTGTATCGCCTGCTACCGCCTGAGTCAGCAAGTCGGACCAACTGAGAGGTGCCCAGTGGCTCACCTGACACTAACAAACGGCATGCTGGCCACCGATCCAGATCGGCCGTCGACATCCCACAGCTGCAACTCGTCTGGAGACTCCAATACTTACATCGTTCTCTCGAAACGCTTCATGTATGAAGTACGGACAAACGTCCGCAGCAGCCGAAAAAGACCGAGAGAAGCATTTAACGAAGCCGTCTCCTCTATTCCTGAAAGGTTTGCCGATTATGACGACACCGTTCGAGGGGAAATTCAAGCACAACTCAATAGTGGCTACGGATTTTCTACCAAGCGACGGTGCCTTTCACGGAATAGACACCACGCGGCGTTGAAAGGAAACACTCTTGACACCATTCTACCTGAGCTCCGTGTTACTACGGATTCGCAAGTGTTTCTCCAACTTGAAGACAAGACTCAAGGACGGCGGACACTGGTCTTCTACGCCGAGAAGGACATCGATGCCCTGGTGGGCGCAGAACAAGTTCTGGGCGACGGGAACTACAAGTACAACCCCCCCTCCCGGAGTTTCACCGCCCAGGACAGCTCTACACCCTCCACACCTTTATCAAAGGAGAAGCACACCCTGTGCTTTACGCACTGATGCAAGCCTTTGATGTGCAAGCATAAGAAGTCGTGTTTCGGTGCCTGCAGGCATCAATGGAGCGAAGATTCGGACATATTAGAGAGTTTTAGTAGATCGTTCCGATACCTCCGATAGCCCCGATAACGATACTATGCATGCGCAAGGAAGGCGGTGGCGGAGTATCGGATATCGTTATCGGAGCCAAGGGAACGATCTACTAAAACTCTCTATTGGCACATTACCAACGACGGCTACGTGGGTGTTCGATTGCGAGTCCGCAGCAATTCAAGCTGCAATCAACGTGTTCAGGACGGCCACAGGTGAATTATTTACGTTTTCGTAGAGCGGGGCACACTCCCAATTCTCATGTTTTGTGTAGCGTTGCATAGGGTGAACTTAAGAAATGTAGAGCCGCCACTTATCGAAGCATTGAGCACGTGCCATTGCTCTTTAGACGTGGAGTAGCATGCATATCACTTTGAATAATCAATAATTCGCATAAACAATTCATCGTGCTCCTTGAAATCTTTGAAACGAGACTTCTGAAATAGCAAGTGACGAGCGCCTACACGCAAAACTAAAATGCATATTTAGGACAATGCGTCATTCCTCGTGCTTTACTCTCGAGTTGAGAAGATGAAAATGTGAATTTTTTAAAGTTGGTATACAAAAACGGGGCATGGTGTTTGCCTAATTAACATGCTTCCTTACATTCTACGTTTTTTGCATCGCAACAGATCTGAGGTGAGCCTTCCACTTTGCAAGGGCTATTAACGCAAGGCGGGACGAGCTGGGCCTTAAGACACTCTGCAGGGATAACCCTGCAGTCCACGCGTGGTTCACAAGAGTGAGGCACCTCCCCTTCGTTCCAGACGCCTTCCGCTTGGAATTTGCCAGCGACCTGCTCTCAGACAAGCCAAGCCTTCAGCCGCTGAACGCTGCGCGCCTGGACCAATTCGAGAGGTACTTGAGAGGGTTCGGGCTTACCAGCAGCCTGCTCAAGAACATCTGGGGGTAATTCGGCAACCGAGGTGCCAGGATAACCAACAACGTGGAGGGCTGGCACAACGGTCTGCATAGCCGCCTGCCAAGCAGACATCCCGACCTGGCAGAGTTTCTGCAATTCCTGAAGTCGGCTCAGCATGCAGCGCAAAACAGGATTCAAGCGCTACTGCTTGACCCTCTGGCCATGGCTCAGCCGAAATCCCACGTCATCCAAACCAGGAACAACAAATTGCACCAAGAAATGGACACCTTTGCATCTTTCATCAGCTCTCACCCGCCCACGTTTGTTGATGTCCGGAATTACATCGACAGAGTTGCCAGCAGTGGCGCGCTCCCAGTCTCACATTGAACTGACTAACGGCGCTTGAAAAGGCGACACTATTTTTGCATGTGGAATGAACAGACTTATATTGAACTACGTGACATTTTTTTAATCCGTTCTATGCTGTATACACGCTGTATGGCTTGCGTTAAGAATGCTTATTATGAAAGTTCTTGCAACCCTGTTTAATGTTGCTTATATCAAGTATGATCGAGTCAGATATGAAATAGAAACGCGCGAAGAACTGCGGGAGGCACAGAATGCGCCGACCCCTGTCCAAGGCCTTCTGAATAATGCCACTAGAAGTGACTTTAATTATAACGAGGGTGCAGTCATCTGTTCCTTTTATCGAGGGAAGGGAGCTACACTCTTAGAAAAAAAGGGTACGGATAGTCCTCCCTTAGGGGAGGAACGGTCTTGTAACCTATGTTCCTTTAGAAAGGGAGAAACTTTCGGCCCTGAAGCGGGAGAGCAAAGTTCCTCCGTCGCTTGCATCTCAATATGGCGGCCCCGAACCGAGCAAATCGAGCCCAATAAGGCTTGACGAGGACGCTACGTCTCTTGTACGGGACGAGAGCAGCAGCAAATGAAAGCGTAACACGAGCTTTCCGCAAACTGTGTTTATTTCCGAAGCCAGATTCCCCCCACAGGTACAGAAACTTGCGTTTCGGAAGCAGTTACTCAGTCTTCTCGTCGACAGCACTGCGATGTTAAACGGAGACAACCGATACCCAGTTACTTCGCGCACTTTGCGTCTTACCTATGGTATTCCTTGAGTCACAATTCCTTCGTCAACCGCACATCACGGAGAAGGGCAAACTCAAACCGCGAAACCAAAAGCCGCTCTGGGAAGAACAAACTCGAAGCCGCCGTTTATCGCGTAGCGTGAAAGAAGGTTAAATCGATAGCCACCAGATGGCGGGGTCAAGCAGAGTAATTGCAAGTAGCTAGGCTAGATGGCGCTAGGTACCGCCAAATTCATGTTTTACAAGAAATAATTTGCTTCTAGAACTCAAGCCACTACACCACTACTGCGCTTGGGGATCCTCTACTGTACACACATTACGCTTATTACGACCATCAGGTGAACATGCATTGAGCACATGCACGGCGCACACAAATATCAATACAACGGAACACCACACTGACCCGAACACTACACCCGTGCTCTGGGTTTCCGTCTTTTATACTGGTCGTTTTGAACGTACGGAACTTTTCGGTGACTCCCTAAGCAATAAAACATATACCCAGCATGTTGATTTTTTCCCAGCAATATTATACCTCTAACATGACACGCGCAAGATGGAGCGCTCACCGTTTCTGCTGTTGCAGGTTCTCGTCTTTCTGAGTTCACTGTGCGGCGGCGCCAAGCCTGGACTACGCGACACGGCCAGATCCACTACCGACTTCTTCAACACAACGACGACACCAAACCCAGTTCTGGATGCTTGGGCGACACTGTGCAGGCAACCTGGATCGTCTGCCACCGGCGGGGCCGTATATAAGGACGCCCCGAACGCATTTTTCTTGGGGCATGACACGCGCAAGATGGAGCGCTCACCGTTTCTGCTGTTGCAGGTTCTCGTCTTTCTGAGTTCACTGTGCGGCGGCGCCAAGCCTGGACTACGCGACACGGCCAGATCCACTACCGACTTCTTCAACACAACGACGACACCAAACCCAGTTCTGGATGTTTGGGCGACACTGTGCAGGCAACCTGGATCGTCTGCCACCGGCGGGGCCGTATATAAGGACGCCCCGAACGCATTCTTCTTGGGGCATGACACGCGCAAGATGGAGCGCTCACCGTTTCTGCTGTTGCAGGTTAGTTATCGGACCACCAGTCTTAGTTGCCGATCTAGTAATTACTGTCTGATTGCTGTGTCATGCCCCACCGACACCCTAGCCTTTCTTCATTGTGTTTATGCATTATTTGAATCTTTCTTTGCTTCCATGTTGTCTCACTCCCAGCTGCTAGTGGCGGGCGATGTAGAATCTAACCCCGGACCTGTCACTGACAGCCCGGGCATACAGGAAAAAATATTGGCTACCGTTCAGAGAATAGAAGATGGTCAGGCAGGAATTATCTCGGAAATAAAAACCCTAAAGGAACAACAAAAAGTCTCGGACGGGCAGATACAAAGACTAACTGCGAAAGTTGCTGAGTTGGAGGCGGAACTGACGAGATGCAAAGCCACGCAGAATACCCCTGCCTCCGAAGGTGAACTCACTGTCATTTCTTCAAAGTTGCATGATGTGGCATATAGATGCGATGACGCTGAAAATCGGCTTCGTCGGTCTAACCTGCTATTTTATGGTATCATCGATGATGCAAATGAGACATGGGCCTCGTCCGAAGGGAAGGTGATCGATTTTTGTTCTCATCATTTCGAAATCAGCATCCACCCAGATAGTATCGAAAGAGCCCACCGAATTGGAAAGTTTAACACTGAGAAGAAACGCCCTATCATTGTAAAGTTTTCCAGATTCAAAGAAAAAGACCGCATCCTGTCTTCAGGTTTTAAGTTGAAAGGAACACCCTTTTCTGTTGGAGAAGACTTTTCTATCTCAGTCCGCCACGCAAGGAGGAAACTAATCGAATTCGCTAAGAATAAAAACGTTTCTTTTAGGCTATCATTTGACAAACTAAAAATTGATAACACTATCTATATGTACAACCCTGACTCAGATTGCGTTGAACTCATGCCAAGATAGCTCACGAAAAATAAGCCACCGATCCCACGACGTGCTGTTTCGACGAATTCTCTCCCCGTCATAAGCCCCCCTGCACTTACTGTATCATTCACAAATATTCGAAGTGTGATACCAAAACGCGATTCATTCTCTTCCTATCTTTACGACACTGATACTGACATCGCGATTCTTACTGAGACATGGCTGAAACCTGATATTAAAAATAAAGAAATCCTTAATAATGGTTCTGAGTTTAACTTCTATCGTCGAGACAGACCGGACAGGCGAGGTGGTGGCGTGCTGATTGCCGTTAAAAAACAGATTCCTTCATACGAGATTCCAAATGATTGTAGTTTAGAGATAATCTGGGTTAGCTTATATTCCTCATTCCAAAAGAACATCCTGGGTGTGTGTTATCGTCCCCCTGACAGTGGCCCCGAATTTATCAACATACTTCATGATCAACTTTATGCCCTACACCAGGCCTTTCCAAACGCGAACCTGTTTTTATTTGAAGACTTCAACTTTCCACTTATTGATTGGTCCACTCAAACTTCACATGGTCAGCAGGAAATAAACTTCCTGGATGTATGTCAAAACTTTAACCTGGTACAAATTGTGAATGAACCGACACGTGGCGACCAGGGTATCGGAACAAAACGAAAACCAAAAACGAAAAACGAAAAAAACGATATTTTTTGGCGGAACGAAAACGTAATCGAAACGTTATTTATTATTTTGTTCCGGAGTGAAACCGAAAAATTTTCTTATCGGTTTTCGGTTCAAGGGAAAATATCAGGTATTTCAGTAATTCGTTTCACGCAGCGAAGAGACTGCCGTTGGTTTGTACCATAATTAAAGAGAAGACAAGCAAGCCATCGCCCCCCCCCCCCCCCCCCCCCCGTCTAAACTCCGGGCGAACAAGCATAGCAAAAACAAAGACAAAAAATACAACGAGAAACAAAAAACATGACTCAAGGCGCCATTGCTTCCCACCAATGAGAGCGCGGTGGCGCGACGCCTCCACACGCTCGCAATGCTCTCCTTGGCACTTGCGCCCTCTCCCTCCATGCTTTCTTCGGACGACACAGACAGACAACCGATCACGGCAAGCGCGGGAAGTTTGTGACCCGGCGTTGTAGAAGTCCATCATTTGTTTTTCTACGGATACGGCAGTCTGAGACTCTGTTGCAAAAGTGTACTTCTTCATCCCTATGGGCCTTCAGGGCCTTCTCGGCGCTGAAATTTACTTTATCGGACCAGAGGTCCTGCCTTTCACCGAGCACACTTGATGACGTGCTGCTTCTGAGGTCATGCTCGGTGCCTTGATCATTATCTCATTCTCAAGGCAATGAACATGATCTCAGAAGCTGTGTCGTTTCCGCAGATTCCTCTGGAGCGCCTGAATTATCTATTTTTGTGTAAAAATAAACGTTACGTTCCTTTTAATTTTTGTTGCGATTTTTTTTATAGAAAGAAACCGTTACGAACCGTTACGGAGCATTATTTGTTCGTTCCGGAGCGGAAACGGAACGGAAATTTTTCGTATGGAACGAAAATAAAAACGGAACGAAAAACATTTCGTTCCAACACCCTGGTGGCGACAATATTTTGGACTTAGTTCTTACATCAAATCCCGAGTCTGTTCATTCATTGTCACTTTTTACCGGTTTCAGTGATCATAAGTTGATCAATGTCAGCATTAATCTTCATACCGATATAGAGCGAGCAATGACTAAGCAAATTCGTGATTATAACAAAGCCGACTTTCCCTCAATTAACGAAGCACTTTCTCTCTTTTTTCCATTTTATGCTGATGGATTTCAAAATAGAACTGTTGAAGAAAACTGGCACCTGTTTAAGACTAAAATATCTTAACTAATCGATGCATTTGTCCCATTAGTCCACATTCACTCCAATAGCAACCAACCATGGTTCAATAAATCCCTTAAAATCCTAAGCCGAAAAAAGAAAAGACTATTTCGCCTTGCTAAACGGTCAAATGTTTCTGAGGCGTGGGCAAACTATAAAAATTGCGAGGTAGAATACGACTCCACTATTATCCTGGCCAAAGAAAAATATTACGGCTCCGACTTACCCTCCCTTCTAACTAACAACCCCAAAAAATTCTGGAAAATAATATCACCGCATTAATCTCACCAGGTTATTTCCTTATCCGATAATACCGGGAACCCTGTAGCTGATGCTCTCTGTCCCTCCGTTTTTAACGAATTCTTCGCATCAATATTTACTAGAGAGGACCAAACGAACGTTCCACCTGTGGCAGATTTTGATTACCCATTCATGAATCCCATTTCTATCACAAGTTCCGGTATTAGTCAACTTATAAGTAACCTTGATATATCCACGTCGTCTGGTGCTGATAACATCTGTTCTAAAATCCTGAAAAATACCAGTGAAATTTCTTCGCAGCTACTGTGGCTGTTATTTCAACAATCTTTGTCTTCTTGTTCCATTCCTGAGGACTGGAAAATTGGGAAGATCGTTCCAGTCTTTAAGTCTGGCAATAAATCATCTGTAGCTAACTATCGCCCCATATCCCTAACCAGTGTCGTGTCAAAATTGTTAGAACATATAGTATTTTCCCATTCCATACGACACCTTGAAAGCAACAACTTCTTTTACAAGTACCAATATGGATTTCGGAAGGGCTACTCATGCGAAGCACAACTGCTCGAGTTCACCCACGATATTCATACTAACATGGACTCCGGCTCTCAAACCGACGCTATTTTCCTAGACTTCTCTAAAGCATTTGACCGGGTACCCCACTGTCGCCTAATATCCAAACTTTCTGCTCTAAACCTGGATTCCCTCACGCTCTCTTGGTTACGTAATTTTTTAACCCTTAGACAGCAATTTACTGTAGTTGGCAACTTTCACTCTACGACTACCGATGTAACCTCTGGTGTCCCACAGGGCACAGTCCTTGGGCCCCTTCTTTTTCTGATTTACATTAACGATCTTCCAAACACCGTGTCATCTACAATCCGGCTTTTCGCTGACGATTGTGTGTTGTATAGAAAAATTAACAACCAAACTGACCATGACATCCTACACAGTGATATTAACAAGGTCCTCGACTGGTGTGTAAAATGGGAAATGCAACTAAACGTAAATAAATGTAACCTGGTTTCATTCACTAGGAAACGCTCAGTCTCATCTTTCTGTTATGCCCTAAATAACGCTTCTCTACCTGCTGTCTCATCTTACAAGTACCTCGGCGTGCATCTGACCTCGAATCTGTCTTGGGTTACCCACATTAACATTACAACTGCTGAATCGTCACGTACTCTCGGGTACCTAAAGCGAAACCTAAAAGCCGCACCCGCGCATCTACGCCATCTAGCCTATAATACCTACGTACGCCCAAAACTAGAATACGCTTCACCTATCTGGAATCCTCATCAGAAGTACTTAATTAACCAGTTAGAATCTGTCCAAAACCGTGCCGCCCGATTCATATCATCATCTTATTCCCGATTTGCCAGCGTCTCCCTTCTTAAGCAAAATAACTCTATTCATCCCCTCGAGACTCGTCGACTAATCGCACTTCTTTGCTTACTTCATCGGTTGCATTATAACCCCGGTCTTTCCAGCTCATCACTTTTAGAACCACCGAATAGAGTGTCACATCGTCAAAATAACAGCAAAAGCTTTAAACGCCTTTTTGGTTCAACGTTAGCATTTAATAACTCAGCACTTCCTCAAGCCATCAAACACTGGAACGGTCTTCCCGACGACATTGTCACCATATCTGATGCAAAAATGTTTCGCAGTGCACTTACTAACTTCTTTCTCATCCCCGGCTAGTATGCAAGCTGACATTCTTCGGTGCTCCGTTGTTATTAGCATTGTATTATGTTATTTTGTCCCAAAGTGTTTACCATGACTGATTCAACTACTTTTAGTTATTGTCCTGTGCTTATTGTCGTCATTTGTCGCACATCAGTATGTTCTAATTTCAGTTATTATTTTGTTTCGATGTTTTTGCGTTGTACTGTATGCCTTTGTTGGAAAATAACCCCCCCCCCCCCCCCCCCTCATGTAATGCCCACCGGGCCTTTGAGGTATTTTGAATAAATAAATAAATAAATAAGAGTATATTGAACGGCTCAGGGGATGAATCTCTTATTAAAAAGTGAACGCTCGGTCACGCCGTCATTATTTGAAAGCAATAAATCAAGCCGCTCCAATGCGGTTCGAAGCCATGAGTTTGTTTCCCCACACGGCACGTCGTAGCCTGTATTTCTATTGTAGTGTTTGTTTTTCTAGTTGTGCTGTTCGCGCAAAGCTGCAATTGCAGTCTTGAATTAATCTCTGTAGAGCGGATATTCACTCAGCTCGAAGTGATGCTTCACGGGCTAAGAAATCGCTTTTCGATCAACTTGAATGCAGTCAAAGCCGCGACTTGCGGCAGGTGTTAAGTGTACGGAGCTACGCCGTGGCGAGCCCGAAAGCTTCTAGCGCTCATCCCAGCGCGCCACGGAGGGCCGTTTCTCCAGGAACCGTAGTATATTTAAACAGCAAAATAAAGGGTAGCTTTTTTTATTTCGATTTTACCTACAATTGTTTTTTAATGCCGAAATTCCATACTGTAAATATACGTACTTTCCGTCACGATTTCGTACTGTTCAGTCCCCGAGAGCGCAATCGCTCTCGGGGACGAGACAATTGCGACAGTCACATTGGCCACTGTACGATAGGAGCTTTTACTGTTCAGACCAGCCTCTGACTACAACATGACTATCCGCACGTTGATCGATTGCACGTAATCCCTGAAGTGGTATTAAACTTTTTAATGTAAAGCGGAATGTCAACCTGCGACACCCCGCTCCCTCCGATCACGGCCCGACCAGCGGCATCAATGCCCAACAGTTTACGATCTGATCTTATTGTTACACCACTGATACGCGAACACACGGTCACATCGGCGATAATTCCAGTCTTCTGTTCACAACCCACAACACTGCCATCACGATGTTGCTGCTATGTTGCTGACACGCACAAACACAGAACCACGTTGAACGCCGGTTGCACCCGGCGCCGGAAAACAGAACCGAACTCAGGGGGGAAGGCACCCAGGCAGCCGGCAGCAAAACCTGCCTGTCTTGGACGCAGTTCCTGCGGTTTCCATAACGTCGAAAACGTCGACACAGTTCCGCGTGGTTTCGCTACTGTAGTGACTGCAGTGCTGTAGTTCTGTGCCGCGCGAGTCCCGCAATCCGGAGACGGCCATCGCCCAGTGTACGTGGTGCTGCCGGTGCTGCTGGCACTGCTCCGGAACTTCGCTGTTTCTAGCGGCTTCGTTTGCTCGTTTGATAAAATTAGTGATAAAAACGTCAATGCAACCGAAATGTTCTGCACGTTTAGACTAGAAGACGGAATTACAGGCGGCCTTTGCTGCCGCTGAAGCTCAATCACTTCAACAGCTATCTATTAAACAACGTGCGCGACCTGCTCGAAAAACGAAACCGAAAGAAGGTGAGTCGGGAAGGCGAAAGCTTTCTCCCGTCTGCCTGGAAAAGGAGAAAAACGTTTCGTTCCTCCCTTCTTCTCGTGTCCGCTTGGGAGCGCGTCGGTAGAAGGGAGGAAGACGCGCCGTTGCTACTTTTTTCCTTCATTTTTTCTTAGAGTGTAGGATGGCAGCGAACAAAGTATGCGATGCCGAATCTGAAGCATGCTGGGTTTCTTCGTGCACACTGCCTATTCATGTGCTCGCCCTATCCGGGGGAAAGATTCGGGGTGGACGACTAAAATAAGGTAATGACGAATGCACGTGCAATGAGTAATTTCTTCTTGAGTCTCGTTTTAAACGCTTCTGCTGCAAACGTCCGCATGTGAACCTCGTAGACCTGTGCACGAAGCACCCTCCCTGGTTTTTCTACATTAAAATTGGCTCAATATAACATAACATTGTAGAGGCAAAAAGATACAGACGAAAATTTTTTGAAGACATAGAACACAACCTTTCTTTTTTTTTTTCGTTCCTGTCTTTTTGCGTGTTTCATTCCTTTTAGTCATGAACCAACTACCTAATCTAAAGTTTTAGTTAGCGATATTTTATCTTTGCTTCAATCACCTTATCCTAATTACAAAATCTATTATTGAATTTGCTGCCGTTATTCATCACGTTTAATTATATTGCCTTAGGTGTCTCCTAATTTGCAGGTTAAGGAAGGAAACCCTGTTTTAAGCATCGCAAAAATGAGCTGGATATTGCGGTCAGCACCAACCCCGCCAGTATATAACTCCAGCGGTTGCAGCAATTACCCAATTTTTCGGAACATAGCGTAGTCTGATTCATTTTAGGCAATGCTTAGAAATTTTCAGTGCTGAAATGGTGGTCAACAGAGCCCGCGAATACATGAAGATGAATAGCGTCCGTCACCGGAAACGGGCCCCATTCGTTAATTAAAAAAAAAAAATCACCTCCCCCCCCCCCTTTTAACCAGAGCACAAATCTGAAATTTGACATTTTCTTCCAACCGCTAGGGTTACATTTTAGCGGACTTTCAGCGTCCGCAACGTATAAAACTTTTTTTTTTTTTTTGCGATTAGAAATATTTGTTTTTTCCAGAAAAAGTTTGTCAGATTTCTTTGAGTCATCACATTACTACCGCTTTAGCGAAAACCCGGGGCGCGTGTAAGTATTCGGAATTCTAAAGACGTCCGCCTCAGCATTATGCAGTGCCAACGATACAAAGAGGTCAAAATGTCTATCGGGTGAAAACGTCCACTGATTCAAAATGTCCAATTGAGTGAAAATGTCCAAAGAGTCAAAATGTTCAACGAGACGAAATGTCCAATCGGGTCGAAATGTCCCGAGTCAAAATGTCCAACGAGACGAAATGTTCAATCGGGTCAAAATGTCCAAAGAGTCAAAATGTCCAACGAGACGAAATGTCCAAGCAGGTCAAAATGTTCAACGAGACGAAATGTCCACCGAGAGGAAATGTCCAATATTGGACGTTCTCACCCGTTGGACATTTCGACTCGTTGGACATTTTGACGTGGAATCCTCCCCGCGCGCCCGCCGCTGCCCAAGCGCTGCCGCGGTTCCCCCCCCCCCCCCCCCCCCCCCCTCCATCTCCCCAAAAGTTCCGCCGCTACTGATGGACCTCGAGCGATTATGCAGCCTATTTGTGAGCGAAGAAAAACAGCCTCGCATTACCCCATTCGCGCACAATTAGTAATACTGGTAAAAGCAAGCGACAAGGATTTTGAACGGAGGAAAGAATAATCTAGCCCTAACAGACAAAGAAAGGAACTTACTTTGGAATGACCATACCATGATCTTGGCTGTTGAGCAGATTTGACGTAGTTCCACGGCTCACAGTCGCTTCCTTCTTGTTTAGACACATTTGAAACTAAGATAAACTCCACGCATCACGACTAATCGGTGAATTGACCTGAATACAGAAGCATGAAAACCCACACGCCCGGCCAAACGTGCAAAAAAGGGCTGTGGATTGGATTGGATTGCATTGGTTGGCTCTAATGGATATCTAGCGACTTTACGGAAACTATCTTCAACACGCTTGCAATAAAACGACCAGCAATGCAAATTAAAAAAAAAACATTAGTATACACAGTAATAATAACTTATTTAGCTTGTAAACATTGCCACAATAATATAAATGCGTCCTGAACATGTAGCAAAAAATTAAATACGAAACTAACCGCACAATGTATCCAACCGACTTCAGCAGACCTATAATCTTTTAAAACATGAGTCGTTCAGTATGTCGGTTTGGCGGGGATCGAGCGCGCGCGCCGAACGTGCAAGACGTTCGAAACATGAGCTCCGTGGAAGCGTCTGCAACGGCCCTTGCTGGCCGCGGTTCTAATCACTCCGGTGAATCGACGAACGATGACTATAAAATTGTTTTACCACAGATGCCTACAGGAATTACGAGTGAAACATCGGTGCTTCTGCATTGCGATTTGAAAGGGCGCCCCTACCGTATCCAGGATTTTCGACAAGAGATGGCCAGGTGCGGCGTACTCGGCGACATCGCAGCACTTGGTGCGTACCAAATGAATCATGTTTGGATGGCTACCCTTCGAACGGCAGAAGCAAAGAGACGACTCGTGGACGCCAAAGAACTGCAGGTGAAGGGTCTTCGGTGCCTCGTCGTGGATCCCAGCATCACGGAGGTACGGCTTCGTCTCCACTGGATCCCGTATGATGTGCCGGACGACGTTGTGCGTAAGGAATTGGAGCCGTATGGCAAGGTCCTGGAAGTGAGCCGGGAGAAGTGGAATGTTGAAGGCTTCCAAGGGATCGAATCAACGACAAGGTGTGCGCGGATGACACTGAACGAAGGCGGCACGGCCGATACCATGCCACACCAGCTTCGGATCCAAGGTGGTAACGTACTTGTTGTGATCCCTGGTCGGGCGCCCTTGTGCTTACGCTGTAAGCGCACAGGTCATATTCGACGAGAATGCAGGGCGCCGAAGTGCTCGGAGTGTTTTCGCTTCGGGCATTATGGCACCGAATGTGTCAGGTCGTACGCCAGGGTGGCCAGCGGGGCCGGGACGGCAACGGCCGAGACCAATGACCACGCCATGGATGCCGAGGAAGCGGAGCGTACTATCCAGGGCTTGGCGCCAGAAGTTTCAACCCCTGCCAAAGAACGCAAGAGTGAAGGAAGCAGCTCCTTGGGGGCAGCGAGAGAGAACGGAGGTCAACCGGAAGGCGCACCTCCCAGCGGTGCCGACGTGAAACCCTCTGATGCCGGAGCAGACAAGGAATCGAACGACGCAAGCACCAACGGACCTTCAGATATGGACAACACCAGCGAGTCAACTAAGCGAGCCTTCGATGACGATACGGCAGCAGGAAACGGAGAACGCCAACTACACCCCTGGATGGAACGCACGAAGAAGGGGCGTTACCAGCCCGCGCCCAACGATCCTAAAGAGGAACGTCGGCGCAGGGAAAGCAAGTAAGGCGTTCTTTGCGTGGTTTCCTGGTGTTTAAGATTGCTGCATCAAGACAACTTGGACCCTGACTGCTTAGGTTTTTAGTGTCTGCACCGAAGCACAGCGCATGATTTGTGAGTCCCAATCAGCCATTACAGTTGCAACGCTGAATGTTCGTGGTTTATGCACTAGAAAAAAGCAGTACCAAATACAGCGATTATTGTCGAAAGAGCAACCCGATTTCTTGGCGTTGCAAGAAACTAAATTGGCTGAGGCGGAACAGGTAGAGGAAGCAGTCAGACCTTTCATGCCTAACTACGAAATCTGTGTGACGCATGCAGTTGGTCATTCGGCAGGCTGTTTCCTGCTGCTGAAAAAGTCGGTACCGTTGTCGCAGTTATGCGTTACAACGGACACTGAAGGACGTTTCATTATGTGTGATTTTGTGCTAACGTCAAATCAATTCAGGCTTATTTGCATTTACGCCCCAAATGTGACCACTGACCGCGTTTTATTTTTTGGCGGTTTACGTCGGTATCTTGATTGCGATAGAGCTCTAGTCCTTGTGGGTGACTTTAATTGTGTTGTACGACAGTTGGATAGATCGCCAATAAGACGGAACGCTGATAAGAGTGAACTACTTTTGGGCGAAATGTTGGAGGATTATGACCTGATTGATGTGGGCACTGTAAAAAACGCGAAGAAGGAAATGCGCTTTACCCATTTTCAAGCGTCGTCCAGTGCGCGTTTGGACAGGGTGCATGTTTCTGCCCCTCTAGCAGAACATTTAGGAAAGTACCGTGTCACTCCAGTCTTTTTCTCAGACCACAGTCTGGTTATCGCGACGATAGGTGACAGAGCACCTGAAAAGAAAAAGTTTAATTGGAACTTATGGAAACTAAACATAAAGCTTCTGAAAGACAACGTCTTTCTAAAAAATGTAGAACAGTTTTTGAAAGATGCTTTTAAAGAGCCGGGAGTGGACATTTTCGAGAAATGGGAACTGGCAAAACAAGAAATTAAGGCAATCGCCATTGAGAGGTCATCAATTCTTTCGTACAACGGCCGGTGTGAGGAACGCAGTTTAAACAAGGACTTGATAGAGCTATGTAAAGCAGAGTGCGAAAGACCCGGTAATGGGGTAAAAGACGTCGGGTATGTCAGAGAAAAATTAGATCAGCTCCACCGCGAGCGCTATCGTGGTGCAGTAGTGCGCGCCCGTGCAGAAAAATACACAATGGGCGAGCAGCCCACTAAGCGTGCCTTGGCAGACGAGAAGCGTTACGCACTTCGGAACGAAATAGCCGAAATTGAATTCAAGCAAATGATTACTACGGATCCCGAGAAAATAGCACAGGCCTTCCTCGAGCATTACGCACAGCTTTTTGCTAACAAAACGCAAGGGTGTCATACGGACATTTATGCCCAGCTTTTAGAAAAACTGCCAAGGCTATCGAATGATGAACGCGAAAAGCTTGAGCAAGAAATTACGATCCAAGAAGTGGAGCGCGCAATCGACGACCTGCCGAACTCTAAGACGCCGGGACCGGATGGATTGGGCGCAGAATTTTACAAGAACTTTAAGAGCCTAATAGCTAGTGTTTTTTTGAACGTCATACATACTGCCTATGAAAGAGAATGTTTGCCCTTTTCGTTTTCTCGTGCCTACACTGTCCTGATACCGAAATCTGATGACCCCGTGAAACTGCGCAGCGTCACCGGTTATCGCCCAATAACGCTATGCAATACCGATTACAAGATCTTCGCGAAAATTCTGGCGCGTCGTCTTCAAGGTGTCGCATGTGAGATAATAAGCGAGCATCAAACGTGTGGGATACAGGGGAGGACTATCTTGACAAATGTGCATGTGGCTCGTAGCGTCCTGGAGGCCTGCAGTGACAGCACCACGCAGGTTGCAGTGCTACAGATAGATCTAGATAAGGCATTCGACCGTGTTAGCCATGATGTACTCTTTGATGTTTTGAGTCATGTCAATGTTGGTGACGCCATCCTAAAAGGTGTAAAGATGGCCTATAAGGACTGTACAACAAGGCTTATAGTGAACAAAGAGCTCAGTTCTGTTATTAACGTACGATAATCGGTACGACAAGGATGCCCTATGTCTCCCCTTTTGTTTGATTTGTATTTAGAGCTTTTCTGTTTAAGCGTAAAAAATAGTCAACGCGTCCGAGGTTTCCAATTTTATAATGCAGAAGTAAAAATAATGAGTTACGCCGATGACATTGCTGTTTTTTGTAGGGACAAAGAAAGCGTTACCGAAGTCATAACTTTGGCTGAAAGGTTTTGCCACGCTACTGGTGCTGTTATAAACTGGGAAAAGTGCCGTGGTTTCTGGCATGGTGCTTGGGCCACTACACCCTCAGAATTTGAGGGTGTATGCTGGGACACAGTGCCGTGCAAGTACCTCGGGGTGCCATTGCAAAGTTTCCGGAATAGCCAAACGTACTGGTCGGGTGTCGCTATCGACCTGGACAGGCGTGCTTCTCGTTGGAAGCAACGCGAGCTGTCCATTTTTGCCCGAGCGACTGTTTGTAACGTTTTTCTGATTGCGAAGCTCTGGTATGTTCTTCAGGTCATCCATTGTGCGCGAACCAATGTTCAAAAATTTCATCGAATTTTCGCCACGTTTATTTGGAACTCGAAGTATGAGCCGATGAGACGAGACAATCTTTTTCATCGAGTTTGTAACGGTGGCGTGGGGCTTTCCCACCTTTTTGTCAAGCAACTTGTGTCGCGCTTCTTTTTTTTTTGAGAGACCAAGAGCACCCGTTCATTCGCACACTGATTCAAACAAAAGTGTCACCACATTTGCCATCTTTTCTTGTTTCTTCTCATGGCGGCGAGCCAACAAGAATCACTAGTTTTTTTAAAGAAGTTGTTGACACGATGGGGTTTCTGACAGCACGTTTTTCTTTGAATTACCTTTGTGATGTCAGTAAAAAAGCGCTCTATCGCGATTTAGTTGTGAGTGTTTTCCCTATGCCCTTGTATCGAGGTGTGTCCCAACATGGCCACGATGTGCTTAGACGTGTAAAAAGGATGTGTGTTCCCGCGGCTGTTAAGACTTTCTTTTATAAATTACACACGAATACCTTGCCAGTTAAGGTTTGGCTTAAAGAAAGAGGGATCTATGTGCCATGGTCGGTAAATTGCCTTCTATGTAAAAAACCTGAGACTATTGAACATGTGTTTATTTTTTGTTGGGACGCGGTATTTTTCTGGGATGTCCTCCAACGCACTCTAAAGAAAGAATTACCTGTTACCCCAACAGGGATACGTTTCCTTAGAGTGGATAATGATAATGAAGTCCCTTATGACATGATTATGTTGTTAGCTTTGTGCAGCATTTGGAGATCACGTATGGCTGTTCGACATGCTGACCTCGACGCAAAAGAAGTGCGGATATATTTCTTCAACCTTGTAAAACAAGTACAGAGTGTGTATTTGAACTGTGAACCTGAGCCGGAGTGGACTAGTATTTTAAAATCACTCCTCGAAATGCGTGATTTTTAATACGCTGTGCAAAAAAGCTGTGCAGTGCTGTTAGAATGACATGAATGTTGCTGTAACTACCATGCAATAAAGAAAAAAAAAATGTCGGTTTGGCTTTGGTTGTTAACGCGTCCTGCTGGTAACGTAGTGGTCGGTGGTTCGAATCCCACTAGAGAGAAAGTTTTCTAATTTTTTTTTATCGCGTTTTTTTTTTTGTTTTTATTATTTTAAATATTTGCTGTGTTTTTTGCAGTCGCCGGCCCCCTACTTTAGGGTAAAAGTCACGCAGAATGTGAAAATAGAAAGTGCGAGCCCAAATTTGAGTTGATGCAATGCACAAACCGTGGCCCTCCTGTTTGCCGGGATAAATCGCTCCCTCCGTGCTAATAGGTTGGTTGGTGTAGTACGCAAACAGCGCAAGTGCTTTCAACGAAGTAAAGAAGCTAATAATAATGGGAATATTGAGAGAAAAATGGGAAAATGTGTATGTAAATGGTCAAACTGCCACAGTGATGCAGCCGAAGTTTGTCTGAAGGCGGTCACCTTTAGCCACTATTAAAACAAAAATACCGCTATTTTAAGGCAGTTATTTACCTGAGCTCATAGCGCGCTACGTATTGAGCACATCTCTTAATTTTCTGGCTTCCGGAGAGTAGTACTTAATTTTGTTCTGGCACATCAGTGATATCCATCGCCTGCCCCCTGGTTTTACTTATTGAGGTTGTGCTCCGCAATTTTACTTTTTTATTAGGCCTATAATGTTTTTATTCCTGAGATCGAAGAACAGTGCGGATAAATAAACTAGCTTTCAGAAACGGTATCGTTCGGTGTGATAACATTTACGTTTTGTAGCGCCAAGGGGTCACATTCACAAACCCGGCAGTGTAAACACCCACAACGCCTTTGTGTTTCCCGTTTTATCGTGTTAAAAAAAAATGTTTTTATATTTACTTTTTTTTTGGTGCGGTATGTCGTATAACATAAGCTATCGGGGACAGATCATCTGGCTATGTGAACATTTGAAATATTTCTGTTAGATGGTCGTAGCTACCACAGAAAACAGTCGATTCTTGCCTGAAATAGCATATTTTCACACTCAATTAAAATCACCAATAACATGATCTCAGGAAAGTTGTGTACATCTCGCAGCGTCATAAGCAAAACACACATCTCTTTCTTGTCCAGATTCTGCAATGTAATGCAAATTATTGTTTTTGTAACTCAAAGCGCGTGCTCAATCATGCCACGTGTTTGTTAATTGTGGTTGTTGTTCTTCACTCGGATTTTCCGCTATACCGTTTTTATTTTATTTTTCTTATCAGTGCCAAACACGTGCGTATACCACCGACCTTAAGTATAGTGCATCAAATTAAACTAGCTTCCTGAAAAGGTGTCGTTCGGTGTTGTGTAATTTATTCTTCATAGCGTAGGTGGTCAGAGTCTCGAATCCTGAACTGCAAATGTTCCACGCCGCATTATTTTTTCTCGCGTTTTCGCGATAAAACACGTCAGCCCTGCCATGCTGGGATCAAATACACCAGCGTCGGCAGTTATTTGCGAAGGATTGATCTACGCAAATATTTCCACTCGCTATTCATGAATTGCCACAGTTCGTCAAAATCTGGAGGACTTGACTGCATAGTAAAAACGGCAAAAAAAAAAAAGAAAAGATAAAACGATGTCGGTCAGTAAACGGAACTTCCATGGCGGGGCTCGCCAGCCTGAACAGCAAAGCGCCGATGCCGGCCAGTCACTGAACTTCCGTGTAAATACTGGCCATCAAAGACAGCAAAGTGCCGATGCCGGCCAGTTACTGGAACCTCCATAGAAAGACTGGCCAGCAAAGACAGCAAAAACCCGATGCCGGCCAGTCACTGTAACTTCTTCGGCGGAACTGGCCAGTGAGCAAGACGAAACCCCGACGCCGGCCGTGGCCGGTAGCTCACCGGCGCCAATGGCCGGGCGCCGCCATCCTGTTACCGGGACCGGCCGGCGTAGTCCCGATACCGGCCGACGCGGTGTGCTACCTGGGATGATGCTGGCGTATTCGAGCTGCGATCTGACAAAGGACTTAAAAGCTGGCAAACGAGTTTCGGGAGGAGCTAAAAACAACTTCCGCCTGATGAATCCTAAAGAACGATTTGCTTTCACAACTAAGTAGTTAATATGGTCATGCCAATTAAGACTATCAGCTTTTCCCTGCCATGTGGGTACTAATGCTAACGCATTGAAAAACAAGGTGGTGCAAAACGTATGCTGAAGAATGCACGCACTTAGCAGCAGGGCCACCACAATGACCGCTGACGTGACGACACTGCAAATCATGTAAAAGTAGTGACATCCTTTGAAGAAGGCCATCTGCTCTCTTAGGACAATCGTGGCGTCGCCACACTATACGCGCAAGAGTGAAAAAGCCTAAATTAATGAAAAACAGTGTACGCAAAGAAAAAAGAGGTGGGGAAAGAGTGTCTATGCCGACAGAGCACCGTCGATGCTAGAAACATGGTACTGATCGAGCAACGGCGAAAGTGCAACGCCACGCCTTTCGTAATTTTCGCCACTAACGCGATGCGTTTTAGCACCCCTGTTTCACAGGCACTTCACCAGCTTTGGGGCCAAAGAAGAATTAGAGCATGCTAACTAATAAACAAAAGCACAAATGAGATCATCTAAATAAATTGCGTTCTTACGTCAGTAAAAGCTTTTATAGTTTTCACCTTTACAAAAAAAAAAAACATGCAAAATTTTATATTTTTAAGCGCAAAGTTGCATCCCTTTGGAAGGGTTTCTTTTTTTTTTTTTCTTTCTGGAAGTTACGATTACTTTGGGTGTTCTAAAGACAGTTTCCGTGCAACATAAGAAACCAAAACAAAACGAAAGCGAACGGCGTAAGTTTCCTTCTCCGAGATTCGCAGCAAACTTTCGCAGCGCTCCTTTGCAGCCAATCGAGAGGAAAGTCCTCACCTTCGACCGGGCGGCGTGCATCCCGTTGCAGGCTTTCTCCTGAAACCGAAGAGCGTCGCGAATAAACCAAGGAACGGAGTAAAAAGAATAATTACCAAGACAAAAAAAAAAAAAGAAAAGCGCGCCTTTCTCAAGCTATGGCGTAGTACACTTATCTGTAGACGACGCACTCTTTCACGTGTACGCACACACATCCGAGGACAAGGCAACATCCCCATTCCGAACGCCACCGAACCGTGAACTCTCGTCTACCGACAACCGAACCAAGTCGAAACCTGGCTACTTTTTACCTTGTTTTCCTTTTTTATCTCTTCGTAGCAAGATCTAAGTAAAAGTTTTCCGTGGGATGCTCACCCTCTCAACCAATCCATTGTGCCAAACGAAAACAACCAACAGTTCTTACATACACGTATCGAAGACAAAAGAAAAACAAATAAAACAAAAGAGTCGCTCTTCTTTTTAGTAAAGCAAAGTAAAAAAAATTAATGGAGGCTGACAGAACTTGGCCCATTTCTACTACAAACAGTCGCGAAACCCGAGAGAACTTGGAGAACTTTGCCCCTGAGGCTCTGGCGCTTCGTTTTCGGAGGGATCAAGAAGAGGGACACCCGCGACAGGAAGCGACGGAGAAAGGGCCAACCGGAGACGCGAATGGAAAGAGAAAGAGAAAACTCCTTCCATATTTCACTGTCAGCGCGGATCCATTTCGGACGACCAAGTCCGGTGACGCGGCGCCTCGGGGCCGGGGGCATCTATCTCATCCGGTCCCCCATCTTCTTGCCCTCCGACTCCGAGTAGCGCCGCAGCAATCGCTGCAAAGGGGGGAGGGGGGGGGGGGGGGGGCAGTTCGGTCCACCGAACATTTCCCCAAGCCATCAGTCGCCTCGCGCCGTGGGCCGCAGTGTGCGATAGAAGCCTGGGTCAGCAAGCAGTCACCCCCGGGGCCACGGGCACGGGCCATCGCTGGTTTAACAAGCAATCAGCCAGGTGTCGCGAACTTTGAGACGGCACTTTGTGAATCGACTGAATTCCACTATCCGAAAGAAAAGGAGGCGAGAGGGAAAACGATAGGTTCTTTTGAAATTTTGCGTGCAAAAAGGGCCAGATGAGATGATCTCGAGTATTTTGATAGGCACCATGTACGCGGCTGTTTATCCACCCCTCCCGTTACGGGCGCGAAAGTGTGACGTGACGAAAATGACACCGATGACGCAGTTTTAATGATTTCGCACTAATGAATTAGTAATTCTCTTTTTTTCTTCTTGCATCGGGCATGATGCAACATGCATCCTGCCAGATCTATCCCGGCTCAACTTCGAGGAGAAGGGGGGAGGGGGGGGGGGGGGGGGCGAAGGGGGGAAGGGGAAGAGGGGGTAGTGGTATACTCTCAGAAGTCACCGAACGTAGACTACCGCAGCGAACCGTAATTTCTTCAAAACACCACTGCAGTCACCGCAAATTCCACGGGGGCCCCATTATCCAACCATAATTACGATCGGTATCATGCTCCAAAAGGGCTTTCGACCATTTTGTCACCGAAACCGCGTGGCTACTGGAACATGACGCCAATCGCCCCTCTTATTAGTTGAACTCACCGATGATTGATGAGCCGAGTGCATCAAGGGGCTTCGAAGAGATCAATAGAGCGCTGGTGTGTCCGCCCCGGTTCCAACCCGATTGGGGGCGAGAAACGCGGTGTGCGGTGTTCGGATCTTCTCGAGATCGGATTGCAGCGTCGAGCCGCCCGTTGCTTGCTCGAAGCAGACGAGCTCTGTCGGCGTAAGCTGAGGCGGTAAGGTTCGATGTCCCGGACCTTACTCCCGTGGCGTCTGAATAAAAGATCCGGTGCTGAGTGGTCCATCAACGTCGTCCGGTGGCTGCTTTCCATTGACCGCCCAAGTTTCCATGGCGCGTTAGCTCCCTTCTTCTTTTCTTTTTGCTGAAGACGTGAATAACCGATATATCCCAGGTCTCAGTTATTTGCAATGCTCACTTTTTCACGTGCTTTTCACTTTTCACTTTCGCGCTCTTCTCTCTTTTGTGACCCCTTCTATATGAACTCCTTCTTTATTCCTGTTTAGGTATCTCAAAGTGTTTTCTCATTTTCTATACGGGTCAACGGTAAGGTTTAGTGTACCTTTATACAGCGGGTAATATTTTTTACTCAAAGCAGGTTTTTTTTTTTTTTTTACTGTGTTTTATTGCTACGTGAATGCCGTCTTCTGTACATGTTTCTTCAGCTCGGCGAATATTCGAGGGGCGAACAACCGTCACAGTTTGGTGAGTAGTTGACTAAAATTTGTACTTATCTTTTTATTGATTGAAAATATACATATGGTTTCAGTTAGAAACTTGCTGAGCGAAATTTAAAGCCCCTATGTCAGTCCTCTTCAGAAAGGCTTTGAGCCCGTGAGAAGCGCAGTAGTGCTCTAAGCTCGTACAGCAGGTACAAGGCAGGGGCTACGGTAAGAGACAGAAAAATCGCGCGGGTGTTTTATCGCATCGGTAGCTTTGTTCCTTCTGCAGGAGTGGTAACGTTAGCGAACTACTGCGCTTCTGGCGTGCTCAAAGTCTTTTTTTTAAATTATTGATTGTGTGTCAGTGTATGTGTCTGTCTGTGTGTGTATGTAGAGAAAGAGGAACTGAACTGGGTGAAAACCAGCACTTGCGAGTAATAAACTTCGAACCAGAAATTGTACTTGATGGTAGAAATCTTGTGTGGCGATCGAGGAGAAAGCCTGACAGGTCCTTCTTCAGTCCGTTGAAAACCTTAAAGGAGCGATGCAACAATTTTTGTACTTTGCGCAAATACCGCTTAAAACGGATCCCTAACGTTAATGACCTATGAAACACGCGTTCGTTTTTCACCCCACGCAATAGAAGTCATAAAAAAAATTAAAGAAAAACGAGCAGCGTTCACCCCCTCAACTCGCAACGAGAACAAGCGGCCACGTGATCTGGAGCCGATTCTATGCCGCCAGTGTTGATCATAGCCACGCGCTAGGGTTGGCAAAGCGCAGGACACGCGCTGAGTTCCAGACATTGTTATGGCTCGGCTGTTGTCGTCGTTGCAGCGATTGGACACGGGTCACAACCCGAATGCTTCTCGAGCTACCAATTATCACGAGCCCAAGTCGAGTGCCCACGCAGTGCTCGGGTCCAGTCTATGAACCGCATTCAAATATCGTCACTTGGGTGTACTGCGATCCCCGAGTTACGTCATCAAATTTTGCAAAGGAGAGATTGAATGAAAATGATCGCTTTTGTCCTTGAAATTACACCGCAACAAAGGAGTTTCTTGGCCAATGGCGTTGCGTGTGAGTATCCTTGAGTTCCAGGTGTGCCAGTAAGCTCGTGTCAAGCGAGAAACATTCCAATTGAATATCGTTGCACCGCTCCTTTAATAACTTCGTTTTCTGACCTTAGATTGAAATCGTCATGCGATGAAAAAAAAATTGAGAAAAATATACTTACGTCGTGAAAAATATCTACCAAATAAATATCTCGCTTAACGGTTTTATACAATAAAACTAGAAAAAAATTATAAGAGTTAATGTAGGTAAAACCAGTTTTCGAACATGTGGTTGGCATAAAGCAAATAATACCTGATGTCATAAGTTGACCATTATTTAGAATGTTCACTCGTGTCGTATCAAACGATCAACCGAGAAAAAAAAAGGAAAAGACAGTGCGGCATTGATTAGCAGATCTATTGTCAATACCAAGAAAAAAGGACACTAAAGTTTCTTTACAAATGTTAAGGCCCTTAGGTTGTGATGTATTACATTTATGAATTAATTGTGATTCCTTATTTGTCCGGTTTCTGGTGGTTCTAAAGCAACCTTGAAGTATAATAAATCTAAAATTTTAAGTGTAGCAATTAAAAATACAAAACGCCGTGAAGGGTACACCTTTGAGGGTTTGTGCATGTGAGTTATACGAATAGGGAGACATACAGTATAGCAGGCTAATCGTGACGATCAGTTGGCTATTTAATTAAAATTTGTTAATTAACTTTTTTTATTATTAAATTAGACATATGGTTCCAAGTTGAAACTAACTGAGCGCCATTGCAAACCGCTAAATGACCTATTTTAGAAAGATATAAGGCAGGGGCAGCATTTTACATTGTTCCATAAAAACGCTCGGTTTGGACGCGTTTCTCATTTTCGGTTTGTTATCGGGGCGCATCACTGCGCCCGCGATCCTCCTCTCCAGTGGCCGAGACGCGCAAGACACGTGTGCCATAGTTGATAGTTCCCTCCATCATTTGAGGGAGGCGAGGCGGTGGCTTCGCGCCGTGACCACTGGGAGGGCGGACCGCCGCCGCAAATATTTGCACCGATAAGAAAGCGAAACCTACAAACGCGACCAAAATGAGCGTTCTTTTTTTCTTCTTTTTTTTTTTTTTTGTCTAGAGCGGCGTAAAATGTATTTTTTGCATTATAAATTTCTAAAAAAAGTTGATTTAATGGTTTCTGGTGACGCTCAGTAAGTTTCTAATTGGAACCATATCTCTATTTACACTAGTTAAAAAGTTAATTAACAAATTTTAATTAATTAGCTGACTGATCGTTACGATTATATTCCTACACTTATCACCCTGGCCGTATACACCTTTTCCGTCTAACCTCGACCCAGCGCGTAACGTGCGTAGCCCCGACTCGGCGACTCGGCGCACAGCGGGAATAGTTCTTCCGGTTCTAACACTTCCGGTATGCGGGAGCAGGCCTAGACGGCTGACAAGGTGCTGAAGTGGTGCGCGTTAAATGGGTTTTGAAGCCCTTGACAGAGAAGTGAGTTGTAATAAGGTGGGTTAATACGTCGATGTATCATGTCCGCGCATATTTGGTCATCGGGCTGCCACTGCGCAGACGTTGGCTGCAGCGGCGATTTCCGAAAACGGAAGATAGCGCGCGACAAATTGTGCACTGAACACAAGAAGTCGCGAAGCGAATGCGGCTGTAACGTATACACTTAGCATCGCTTCCTCGCTGATATCAGCGGGGAAGCGATGCAATATCAGCACATAAAAAAAGCAAATAGGCAGTATAGAAACGGACATCTACAAGTGCAGTAATAGGCCTCGACAAGTCGAATGTAGAACGAATTTTGCAGCTTGTGGTGCAAATGTAAGACCCTGGGTGTAATGATTGTTATTGGCTACTCAAGTTTTGTTTTCATTCCGTTGATTCCTACGAGGATGTGCACTATAATTTTGTGTGTTGCTCGGTAGCGACGCCCGTTAAGAATACGTTAATGGAAACAATACGAAAAGAGGGCGCAAAATCGTCGTCGTCCTTTCCCCTCCCCCCTTTCACTCCCATCTCCTGAATAGTTCCGACGCATCTGGGCGTTATACGAAGTAGAAATGTCCCAGTAACTAGCGATCGTACTTCGACGGTGCACCATAAAAATAAACCGTTCGGCCCGCGTCGCCAACTCCCCATTGTGAGTATTTCTACGATTAAACGATGATACTTCTCTGCCCAGGGTCGCCCTCGCTCGCGCATAGAAACCCTCCGTTAGTCATTCGCAGAAGGCTGTCATTCTTCACAAACAATAACACGCGAAGGGTAAACACTGGAAAACGTCCTCAGGAAAAGTGAACATGCCTCCGATTTCGATTACCGGCGACGCTGGCGACGAACCTCTCGGCGCTGTTGGCGCAACAACGGGCGCCATGAAGGCGAATAAACACGCCAGAACGCAAGAATAATTCACACTTTCAATAACAAACAAATTAAGAACTCACTAAAGGGAAAACAATGAAGATACGATGCACGGGGTCAATGGGGACAACGCGGGAGCTAGGAACAACGCTGCTCTCCGCATGCCAAAATGGGCGCACAACAACCGTACGCCAGACGGCGCGGCTGTCGCTGCAATACGCAAGATGGCGACGACTACGCGGAAAAGGTGTATAACTCGCATGCATGACCCGCCTAAGTGTAGCTTTAAAGGGATACTGAAGCGAAACTTGAAATACACCTATTATGGTCAGAAATAGGTTCAATATGATCAATGATATTCATAAATCATAATCGCGCGTTTGTATTTTGAACGGATGGCTATATTTTTCACCCTGATGGGCCCGATTGGGCGCGCGCTCAAAAATCGGCCATCGGAGAGCCCGATGCGTCTTGGGATATTGGGCGCATTCGTGACGTCACTTGTGCCGGTCGGGAAAGGCTACGGCGTGAATGTTGTGGTTACGAGCGTTGCCACTTGGTGGCGCGTCGACGATTTACCACCTGTGACAACGTGGCCGTTTGAGATGTGCAAGGGCTGCACGCACGCTGCACCACGGGACCACGGCAAGTCGGCAACCACGGCAGCACTGACAAAACCAGCTCTGAGGCCGGATTCTCAAAGCGAATTCACGACGAAAAAAGTGCGTACGGCAAATTTGAGAGAAAACCCGTGCTCTCGAAACGAAATTGTCGTAACCTTTGCGCAGGTTACGACAGAATCCTACGACAGCTCCGAAGCTGTCTTACGCACTTTTTACGATCAAATCAACAAGGCCGACAGCGTCGCTCAGTTACTTGGTATCGGCCACCAACGGACATTTATTTTTCTTCGTGCTCTTCTCGTGCGTCCCGACTTCAACCAGCAAGAAAAAAGGAAGGAGTACTTAAAACAGACCACGACGATCGAGAACGCAGGATCCACAAACACACGAGAAGATCTACAACAGCCACGATTCTGCCGACCGAGCGAGCTCGGCAGAATATAGTAGGCCTAGCAGCAACATCGACTCGGCGCACCGTTGCTCCGGCGGTCCTTGGCCAAGACCGTCTGTCCATGACCGGCTGGCCTGCTGAATGGAATATGCCCGCGCGACCCTTGTGGACCCTTACCGGATGAGTAGTTTGATCCCTGAACTAAATTTCCCCTTGTCATCTCGATCTCCTTGTTTTCCGAGACAGCGGTGACGAACGCTGTCGTCGAAAAGGGACTCTCATTGATTCTATCTCCTTGTTTTGTGTGATATAGAGCTCAAATGAACGCCATACGGATTACCTTGGCAACTCGGTATGTACACTCAGTTATTAGTATGCCATTTTTATTCTGACTCGACGCTACGTCAGTGCCGAGCTATAGCAGTTCGTGGGAGCTACGCGATGTCGGTCTAACCTTTCTTTGCCGAGTGTCATGTCAGTATCGAGTTGCAATCGTAAAAGATCGGTCCAGAAGCGCCTACCGAAACGCGGTCCAACAGAGCGAATCCAGCACTTCGATCAAACGCGCGTGTCCGCTCCCAGTGTGAACAGGTATTTGGCATTTGCGTGGCTCTTGCTGACACCCTCTTAGTTCAAACATATCCTTTTTAACGTCGGCTTGCAGCTCGCGACTCGCAGCAACTAATACCGGCCGTGCCAGAAGCATGCTCGGGCCGTGTCGTGCAAAGAGCCGCAACGAGAACGAGCTCACTGTGGCCAACTACGCTTTGGCTTTCTCCGCCAAGGCTTTGCAAACGCTTTCAGGCCTAGGCGAATTCTGCCGGCACGCCGTATTGCCGCAGAACGGCGCTGCTATTTTGGCACAAGTGATGTCACGAGAACTTCCCCCCATCCACCAGATGAGAATTTGAAATCGTTTAATTATGTTTAAAATTAGTTTTCCTGTGTTTTACAGCACAATATTTATATTTCCGAGGTGGTGCCTGTCCCTAGCCCATATTTATGCAACAAGATCGGCGCTAAAATTTCGTTTCACTACCCCTTTAATGGCTTGTTTTTTTAGTTGTTTTTTAATTTGTTACACTTAGAAAGAAACACCTTGCGGATATATATATATATAGTACATAGGGAGATTACTTTCAAAATGTAACTTAATTACAATTACAATTACCTTGCTTCAAAAGTAGTTTAACTACTATTACAATTACTACCACGCAGACTTGGATGTAGTTCAACTACTCTACTGAAACTAGTGTAGTTTAACTACTTTTTCGAGTAGCTTGGTAACTTTCAATTACAACTTGATTTGGGTAATTAGTAGTTTAATTTAACTACTTTTTCAGGTAACTTCTACTCAAATTACGAACTACTTTCTAGATTATTTAGTGCTAATTTTGCCCATCACGCAAGTTTGAGCGCAGAAATGAATAAGACGCCGGCAGATGAAGTGGCATTCCCTAACAAGGGGCCCCCTTGTTCGGGAAGGCGTCCTTGGGTCTAGGTGGCGACGAGCCGCCAAAACATAACACCGGCACGAACGAACGCAGGAAGAGATGCTTAACAAGCCTTGGTCGGGTATTGACCTAATCCGATAATGCACGCAGGCGCCGCGTCTCCAGCTGTAACCGTGAAAGACGGGGACACTCCGAGGGTTCTTGTCTGTCTTTAGTGAGTTCTGACTCAAGCGGTAGGTTCCACGGGAGGCGCCACTAGAATGACCTCGCAGCTGGGCGCCTGTTCTTATGGTCGCCTTGTCGTCAGCGCATACGCCTTTGCAAAGCCGGACTCCCCCGCGCACAAACCCTGGCACGGATAATCCGTTCATGTGAGCACGTTCCCGCTTCCAGCTGCAACTGTATACGAGCGACGATGCTTGTTCACGTAATCCTTTGCGTCCTTCCGACCATCCATGCCTGGGAGACCTCCTCTTTGTTAAAAACGATTTACTTGTCAGGCGTGTCAGGCGCGTCAGAATATTGTAGTCGCCGGCGGGGATTGCGAGTTACCCTTGGGAGATCCTTTTGTTGGACCCGGCGTCAGCGGCGAAGTATACTTCGGTTCATCTTCTGTCCGTTGCATCTTCTGCAACGGAACGCGCAGTCGCCCGGATGATCTCATCGTCGTGGCGCGAGACTTGAACCCTTGACGGTCTGGTGCACTCTCTAAGCGTACTCTCAGAACGACGTCGGAATAAAGATGGGCCAGTCATAACAATCTCAACTTGACGAAAAAAAAAGAAAAAAGGAGGAAAGTTTGTTATAAAAGACCCTCTACCCGAGGCAAACCTCACATGTTTCGTTATGGACACCTAAAGGCGCGTTCACACACTTGCAACCGAGTACGACCGAGAAAGACTTCTTGGGACCGGATGCGCTGAGCGGAGCTGGTCCTAAGAGATCGCAAGAGGCTTAAAAACCGGTTTGGTCTCTCTCGGTCGAGTGTGAACGGACCTAAAGACGCCCACACTCGCTTACCCGACCCTGCACAGCCTGTTTCTCAAATTCAACGCTGCCGTTCCATTCAGTGCCACGGTGGAACGTCTATTTAGCTTGGCTGGGGACGTCTTTAGAAGGAAAAGGGGAAAATTCTCCTATCAAGAACTTTGAAAGTCAATTGCTTCTGCGAGCGAATAAACTATATTGGCGAAAACGCAAGCTACACATAGACAGCATTTATTTTAGGCTCGCAGGGTTTTCATTGATTAAAACCCCTGTTCATTTTGCTTCCACAAAAATATAAAAAAGTAACTTCGAAAGTAACTTCAAAGTAACTCGCTACTTTTTAGAGTAGTTAGTACTTTACTAAATTACTATTACAAATGCGTAATTTCTACTCTACTCCAATTACTTTTGGCGTCGATACTCAGTAACTTAACTTAACTACCTTTTTTGAGTAATTTGTACATGTCTCTACGTGAAAAGTAATTAATTACAATTACAAATTACTTTTCAAAAAGATAAATACTTTACTTTACAATTACTTGGTTCTGAGAGCGACCGGGCTTGGGCCATATAACTTTAAACGAGTTGTACAAAATGCAACGTATTTGTTCATTTCTTGCCCCAATGTTTGCGGAGGCTTAGGCATCGCTGCATAAATGTCACGTATTGCACTTACCTTTTATGAATTTTGTTAAATTTATGATAGAAGTTTACAGTTTGGGTCAATGAAGTACTACGTTCTTACATTTTTAATAAATAATAATAAATTAGTTCCTATGCTGGAAGACGGCAGACGGCTTTGGTTGACAGACCTTTGTTAGTTCGGCTAACAAAAAAGTGACAAGCTACACATAGACAGCATTTATTTTAGGCTCGCAGGGTTTTTCATTGATTAAAACTCCTGTTCATTTTGCTTCCCCAAAAATATAAAAAAAGTAACTTCGAAAGTAACTTCAAAGTAACTCGCTACTTTTTAGAGTAGTTAGTACTTTACTAAATTACTATTACAAATGCGTAATTTCTACTCTACTCCAATTACTTTTGGCGTCGATACTCAGTAACTTAACTACCTTTTTTGAGTAATTTGTACATGTCTCTACGTGAAAAGTAATTAATTACAATTACAAATTACTTTTCAAAAAGATAAATACTTTACTTTACAATTACTTGGTTCTGAGATCGACCGGGCTTGGGCCATATAACTTTAAACGAGTTGTACAGAATGCAACGTATTTGTTAATTTCTTGCCCCAATGTTTGCGGAGGCTTAGGCATCGCTGCATAAATGTCACGTATTGCACTTACTTTTATGAATTTCGTTAAATTTATGATAGAAGTTTACAGTTTGTGTCAATGAAGTACTACGTTCTTACATTTTTAATAAATAATAATAAATTAGTTCCTATGCTGCAAGACGGCAGACGGCTTTGGTTGACAGACCTCTGTTAGTTCGGCTAACAAAAAAGTGGCAATTAGTCGTATATAAATATTTTACAAATATTAATCCACACGCGCTAATACGACTGCATTCACATACAAACATCATGGTATTGTAAATTATATACATTGAGTTGAAATTATAATGGCTCAGAAATCTATAAGATCCGAATCCAGGCTTCCGAATCATTCGTGACAATATTCACAGGTGCGAAATCAGTCTCCTAAATGCTTATGCAAATAATATCAGAAGTAAAACCAAAAGGAAATAAACTTGAAAATAATACAAAGATACAAATCTGCGACAGTACTAAAAAAACCGTCAAATTTCTTAACGCGCATGCATTTTTCGCCCCTGCTCAACACGGCTTCGGGAAACAGTTTTCATGTGAATCCCAACTTTTAACACTTACTCACAATATCCATACCTCACTGGATCGTTCATCTCAGGTTGATCGCATATTCTTGGACTTCGCTAAAACATTCGACAGTGTTTCACATAGGCTCCTTTTGTATGAAGTTAGTACACTCAAGACTGATAGTCAATTATTGGCTTGGATTAACTCCTTTCTATCTAATCGCTCCCAATTTGTTCATGTCAATGACAATAACCCGCACTGGTGCCTTTTAGTGTCCCACAAGGTTTTGTTTTAGGTCCTGTTTTGTTCCTGATCTTCATTAATGACCTTCCAGTACATGTCTCATCAACCATTGGTCTCTTCGTCGACGATTGCGTCATTTACTCTGAAATAACTAATGATTCTGATCTTCAATCACTACAGACGGACCTTAACAATATGTCGCGCTGGTGTGCTAAATGGGAAATGAAACCCAATATTAATAAGTGCAAATCACTGAGAGTCTCACGTCAAAATAACACCTGTCCGTCGTCTTACCACATCGACAATGTTTACATTGCAACTTACAGAGGCCGCTCAGCGAATGACGATGCCGAAACATATGCTTAGACCGAAAAACGCAGTCTGAGTTGTGACATTAAGCAATGCAAAACGCCACGCTTGCATTGCTGAATGTCCCAACTCAGTCAGCGCTTTTTGGTCTAAACAGATGTTTCGGGCATCGTCATTCGCTGAGCTCCCTCCGTGGGTTGCACTGATTGGTTCTCCGAGTGTTGTGCGTGAAAGTAGACACACAGACGTTTTTTAGAGCCATCATGAGAGAAGTACATCTGCGTAAACGCTTCAAGCTTGTTCCAAGGCATGTTTCCTTCTTACACACGTACTCTTCGAACGTGACTGCAGACGGTTTTTGGTACGACCAATGTGACGCAAGCGTCCTGCAAGGAAGACAGGGGCAGAGCAAGTTCGTCTGTTTCTTGAGCAGGGGTTGCGGTGACGTCAGGACGCCGAGCACTGATTCGCTCCGATTGGAAGGACAGTGGGTAGACCTCAAGGCAGCTAACATTGAGGTCTACCCACTATCCCTCCATCAGAGCCAATCGGAGCTCGGCGTCGTTCTTACGCCTGCGCGATCCCTGCCCAAGAAGCAGACGAACTTTCGCTCCGCCTACACCTCAGACAGTGTAAGTAGTCTCGATGGATGGATGGACGTTAATAGCTATACCCTTTGTAACGGGCGGTAGCTTGCGCCACCTAGCCGAAGTCTACAATTCGCACGATGTAATAGCGGTGCGATCGCTGCTCAATGCCGTGTACACCGAATCGTGTTTAATTTTTAATGTGACGACAAGAAGAGATGGTGCGCTAGATGCGCAGATGCGGCCGCCTTTCTAGAAAACGCAGTCCTGCGCGTGTGCAGTATCCACAGTTTCTGTGGACAGATGAGCAGCGTCGTGGGTAGGCGGTGCCGTGAGGGCATGGCCTTGGGAAGCACTTTTCCGCTCGCCAACGCTCGTGAAAGTGAAGAATAAAGCCCAGCCCGGGGGGGGGGGGGGGGGGGGGGGGGGGGGGCGCCTCGGTACTTTCATACTATTGCGAGCAGTGTACAAAAGTACAAAATCTGTGCGAGGTAAGGAGCATGTCGCAGGCTCTAACAAACGTAGGAGATGTTCCACGAAACATTTCCCCTGATATGCATTGTTTTCGCTGCGTACGCCTGTCATATAAATTGAAATGTATAATCGACAAGCCGTATTCGGAGCATATCTGACCCGATTTACTTTTGCTGCCAAATATGTTAATACACCGAAAGTTAATCCTCTGAAAAATTAAAACTTTTACCCAAATAAGTTTAACTTGCACACAAGATTAATCAAACCCTGCCTTTAAAGAAAAAAAAATCAGCTTGCTTCCTATAGATCAGGTTATATCTCCTGTCTATTCTACTGAAGAATTCTGCCCACAGTAAGGCTGCAGTTAAACTTACACAGACACACACACACACACACACACACACACACACACACACACACACACACACACACATATATATATATATATATATATATACCGGGTGTTTTTGCGAAGACTTTCAAAAATCCTAAAACTTGGGGCGATTTAAAAAAAAAAAAGAAACTCTCTTCGGGAACAAACTACCAGCCACGGCGGACGTCAGGAATTGCCAAAATCCTACTAATTAGCCAGATAATTAATTAAAACTTGTTAATTAACTTTTTATTTAGGAGAACAGACATATGGTTCCAATTAGAAAGTTGCTGAGCGTTATCGAAAACCACTAAATCAGTCATTTTCAGAAAAACTTTGAGCGCGTGAGACGAGTAGTAGCGCACTAAAGTTACCACTCGTGGAGCAGGTACAAGGCTAGCGGTTGCGGTAAGGCGCCCGCACGATTTTTCCGCCTCTTATCTAGCCCCAGCCTTGTACCTGCTCCAAAAGTGGTAATTTTAGTGCACTACTACTCTTCTCAAGCGCTTAAAGTCTTTATGAAAATGACTGATTTAGTGGGTTTCGATAACGCTCAGCAACTTTCTAATTGGAATCATATGTCTATTTCCACTAATTAAAAAGTTAATTAACAAATTTTAATTAATTATCTGGCTAATTAGTAGGTTTTTGGCAATTCCTGACGTCCGCCGTGGCTGGTAGTTTGTTCCCGAAGAGAGTTTCTTCTTTTTTCAATCGCCCTAATTTTTAGGATTTTTGAAAGTCTTCGCAAAAACACCCATATATATATATATATATATATATATATATATATAAGTACACCCAAGTGTACTCAATTTTCAGTGCCATTCTAGAATTTCGCTGTTAACCGACTGCTGCTTTTAAGGTAATACGAGTAGAACAGCGAAAATTCAATTTCCCCGCTCGCGTGACACGAAGTGTGCTAGCAGAGTATGTTATTACCTTCGTCCTCCAGTTTCTCAACAGCGCGCGTTGCATTAAGGAAAATAGAACGAAGCGCAAAAAAATGCCATTTTTCGCTAAAGTGAATTTGAATTCCCTACCAGAGGATGCCCGCCCTTTCTCAGCCCAGTTCCGTCCCGCTTTTTTAGTGTGACGGCGTAAAATTAGGTTTGCTATTTCTTTTTCATCGCGAGACGATTGGTCGTGTTTTTGGCGATGCTACCTTGGATGCTAAAAGCCCCAGTTTTGGCGTGAATTTGTTTTATATCTAGGATTGTTTCGGAGATGGCGTTCTGGTGTGCTTTCTTTTCGTTTATATCAAAATCGATCCTCTTATTCGTTCGGTGCCATTCTGTGCTGTACCTGCTGTCTTCTTTTTTTCTTTTTCTTTCTTTTTTTTTTTTTTTTTTTTGGGGGGGGGGGGGGGGGAGAGGTTACATTGTCAATGTTAGTGTTCTAAAAGTCTTTTTCTCTTATCAGTAAAGCCACCACTCTTGTTATCATTTATGTGTGCTTTCAAGTTCAGCTGGAAACGTGACAGAGAGGAGGGGGGGAGGAGGGGAAGACTTGTCACGTGGATTATCGCCCTCTTCACACTGTCTCGTTGACATTCCTAAGGTGAAATTAGTGCCGGCACTGCCGATTCTGTCAGTGCCGAATTTTCAGGACTGTGTGGAGGTCAAGTTCGTCTGCTTCTTCCGCAGGGGGTAGCGGTGACGTCAGAATGCCGAGCCCTGATTGGCTGATCGCGACCCCCCTGTCTGAGCGTCGTCTGCTCCTTTGCAACGTCGTCTGCTCGCAACGTCGTCTGCGTCTCTCTTACCTTTCCTGCGACTTTCGGAAGTGCAGATCTTTACGAGCGAGCTCGACTTCGCCTTTCAGAGAGGGCAGACGAAATAACTCGATCGGTACGTTGTTTTTGTCTAACTAACAGACGCGCATCAAGGAGAGAAGCCAAAGGACTCACTGGCGAGGTGTCCCGAGGCGCCGAGGTTTGTTTGCTAAGAACCGAGAGTGAGGGTGGTTAGTGTCCGCAAGTTCCCTCCCAAATACTTTTTACCTCCTTTCGTGTGCGGCGAGACTCTTTACTCTTTAACGGCGTCGGCGGGTTGGCGCATTAACGTCGTCTGCTTTACGTCTGCTAGTCAAGGCGATGGCTGCTTTACCTTTCCTGCGTCTGTCGGAGATTCACTGCTTTTTCACCGCCGAGAACGCAGCCATCGAAAAGGCGAAAGGAAATACCTTGAAAGATACGTCCTTTCTTTTGAGGTGAAGCATTTCACTCCAGTTGCGAATGTCCAGGCGTCGTTTAAGAATTGTAGCTACGCGGTAACGATGACGCTCTCCGATAAAAGTGACATTTTAGAGAGTCACCGCGGATGCCATTGCGGGGCCGCAAGGTGCAGTCACACGTGGTGGCTACCACACTTTACGCGGCTCTAAGTGGACTGTCCAAGACGGACCTTCCACAGCAGCGGCTGCAACGCCCCAAGAGCAGCATGCCGCGGCAGGTCGCTCGCTCAGGTAAGAAGTAAACACCATGTTCATCGCTATGTTAAAACGTTAAGTTGCACGAGTTTCGTAAATGCTACCTCGCGTTTAATGAGTTGTTCAAATTTAATCACCTAAAGACAAATGACTGCCGATGAAGTGACGATAAATAAACAAATGCGGCTGTGCGATCGGTACTGTGAGCACATTATAGCCCAAAAGTGCTCGATCTCTGCTAGTTATCACAACTTTCTCGCTCGACTAAAAGGGCTCTTGTCAGTTAGCGTATTGGGGTATGTATGTTTGGCGTAAACCCAAGTGCTAAAAGTTTGAAAACCTGTGCTAATCTGTGGAAGAGAATCCGAGCAAGATCAATCGAGCTACCCGAGCGGTGTCGAACGTATCTCGGGAGTTATGTCTTTGACTCGTTGACACCAAGAAGTAATTATTGTTATAATGCAATTAAATGCAAAGGTGCAAGCGAGCTGGACAAGATTGACGAAAATAATCCCCGGAGAAGGGGAGCAACAGGCACAAAGGACAAACACAATTTCTTTTCGAAGGCCGCGTTCTCGGCGGTGAGAAGGCGGTGAATCTCCGACAGACGCAGGAAAGGTAAAGCAGCCATCGCCTTGACTAGCAGACGTAAAGCAGACGACGTTAACTGTGCCAACCGGGCCAACCCTCCGACGCCGTTAAAGAGTGAGGAGTCTTGCCGCACACGAAAGGAGAGAAAAAGTATTTGGGAGGGAGCTTGCGGACACTAATCACCTTCACTCTCGGTTTTTAGCAAACAAACTTCGGCGTCTCGGGACACGTCGCCAGTGAGTCCTTTGACTTCCCTCCTTGATGCGCGTCTGCTAGTTGTTAGACAAAAACAACGTACCGCTCGAGTTATTTCGTCTGCCCTCTCTGAAAGGCAAAGTCGAGGTCGCTCGTAAAGACCTGCACTTCCGAAAGTCGCAGAAAAGGTAAGACAGACACAGACGACGTTGCGAGCAGACGACGTTGCGAAGGAGCAGACGACGCTCAGATAGGGGGTCTCAATCAGCCAATCAGGGCTCGGCGCTCTGACGTCACCACTCTTCCCTGCGCAAGAAGCAGACGAACTTGCCCTCCGCATAGTCAGCACCCGGCGTATACTCCGCAGGGGCACCTTTCGTGTCAAATCTAAAAGGCTTTACAATTATAGTCCCCTCCTTCCCGTGCATTGTTCGCACGCCGTGCATAGATCGCACGCCCAAGTGTAGCAATCCGAACTCAAAAAGTATCATACGCAGCACACCTTGGACCGGATCCTGCCGTATTAGCTCGCAAAGAAGCCTGAGTCCTACATAAATCACCATTAATATACTGTTATTCACGAAATACTTCTCCTCTTATCAGAGTGAACGACCAAGAACAAAAATCTTGTATAGACCGTATTTGTAGATATAGTTTGCCCCGGGTGAAAGGGATATGTTAAAACATGTATAGTCCGCAAACTATAGTCCGAAAAAAATACGGTACTGGTCCTGGTTTCCTTGTGCTTTGATGCTAATACCTGTCCATCCCAGACACTAGAGGCAGACCTCTTACATCCCGGGATAAAGGGCTAAAAAGGCGAGAAAAGACATTCACTCGCTTAGAACTCGTACTTCGAGTGAGGTCACCAAGTTCAGATTCTTACGCGAAATCGTGGTCGTGTTCTACTCCGTCTCACTCTAGAGAAGCATTACTATCATACTCCTTTTCACTCCGAGTACGACCGCAGCCGACGCTTTACGCAAGTTCCGCTGTCTAAAGGGGTTCGCGCCGGTGCCTATAATGTCTGTCGTCATGTAGGTGTGATTAACGTGAAACAGCATAAAGCGGCCAGGTTTCGAATGCCTGAGTGATCCAAATTTTGTCAAATATAGGAGCGTCATTATACCTTAGCAATAACATTTCATTTAAAAGAAACGTTTGCGAAAATATTTACGTTGAATTCTATCATCCAGGAACTGGGGAACGTGATTGCCACACCGCGGTTCCAACATATCTGGAACTTGGGAATTGCCAAAAGAGCATGGTCACGGCGCCCCTTTGTTTCGGGGGTTCGCTATCACAAACTAATTCAACCGGGCACACACACAAAAAAAAAAAAAAAAAAAACGCAGAACTGCTGCGAATTTAGTGTGCGTGATCAATTCAGTCAGTGATAGCGAATACAGAACGACTATGAGCGCTGCAGTTGGAAATCTGCTCCTCGAAACGAAGACACCTTCGCGTCCACCGGACATCTGGAGGTAAAGACAGCGCGACTGGACAAGGACGAAGGATAAAAACAAACAGGACTCAGCGCTGAGTCCCGTCTGTTCTTGGTCATTCCCTAGTTGCTCTGTTTTTAACTCAAGATGTAAAATAACAATCTAGCCCGAAACAAACTTTTTTTAGCGTCCACCGGAACAGAGGTCAAAGCGAGCCAGATTCGATTACAGCGCCGCACTCATGGCGTAAATTAAAACGCGGAATTCGCTCATGGCACGCTACGTTTAGCATGTTTAGGAAAAGCAAGTTCTTAATTCGTTCGGCAAAAATAACTTTAACGAGGAAAAAAAAAAAAAAAACAGCAGCATATAGTTACAAATCGAAACCTTCTGGACATCGTTGAAAACTCCTAAATCTGAATGTTTTAGAAACATTTAAAGCCCGTACTTTTTCGTGTTTTATTTTGTTTTAAAAATCAATGAACTTCGACGCGCCCGCGTGGGTTTTTTACTTTCCTATTATCCACATCGCCGCCACGCCAGCCTTGCCCCTTTAAAAGAAGCAGTACTTTTACACCCCCATTACCATGTTTCTCGCACCCTCCAGTTTTAATAAAAGTGACAAATCTAGTGGTTTTCGATGATGCCGAGCCCATTCTAATTTTAAGCCCCATTTTTATTGTTACTAATTAAAAAGTTTATTACACGTATATAATAAAATATTTCGTTAACTGAAACGATACCTATCTCCCTAAATTGACCCCTTTGCGAGTGCCAATACTGCACTAATTGTTTGCCTGTGCACTCTGGCAATGTGTAGTCCAGCGCAGAAACGTTATGGTCGACGTTCGGCGAAGCACCCAGTATAGACGCTTTCAGCGCGCGCCAGATTGAGCCGCCATAGCCGACCTTCTCTTGTCTTACCGAGATGCCGAGCCACTGAAGCGACCATTGACGAGCCCCCCACAAAGGCCTATGCTGAAGAGAAGGACGAAGTAACACTTAAAATGACAATAACCTGTCCTGCTGTGGTAATGATGAAGTGGAGCGAACGAAATAAGCGGGAACAAAAACTTAAGGTCGGTTATGGCGGCGGCCATGCACAGCTGCCTGAGAGCGTCTATATGTAAAAAGGTTTTGATAAAGTTGACGCTTCGCGTTTCTCACAAGTACCGACAACAGTTATTTACCAACGTGCGGGGCACGTAAAGCGAGCCAGTGCTGCCCCGCCTTTTGCTTCCGACGGCTGCACGAGGAACGGGCCTCGTGAATGTGCGCGTTTGACCCACCATGGTTTAACCCTACTTCCAAAACGAGCACAAAGTACAGGGAGTTTCCTAGAAAATAGAACCGCGTTTTTCGGCCCGGGTAAATAAACTATGCATCGCGGAATTCTCAAACTCCGTGAGAATGCGACGCTACGGCTGAGATAAGATACGAAAGTTAGGACGTTCTGTGGATCAACAGGTAATGGAGAAAACGAACTTTCCCTATTAGCCGACGTCAACCTAATCCTAATTTCGGCTAAACAAAAAAAAACTACATTGTGGGCGCCTGCAACAACTATTTTGGTAAAACAAACTTACCAGCAAGAAAGAGAGCAGTACTCTCTTTCTTGCTCACGAGTGTTTTTCGTTGATATGAATTCCACGAGTGTTTACGATATCATTTTTTGTATTGAAGATATTAGGCTTAGGTAGATTTGGGTTCATAGAGAAATTTCGTGTTTCTCAATTATCTTTTAATCCGGGCAACGTCATCTTCTCGAACTTTCGCGTTTTATCCCAACCAATGAAGTTGGAGCTTTCTGCGAAGCATAGTCTATTTACCTGGACCAAAAAAACAATGTTCTCTTTTCTTGAGAACTCCCTGTACATCAAGGGGTTTTAGGTATTCGCAACTTCAATGACCTTTAGAGGTCGCCACCATCGGACAAATATGGCGGCCTACGACAGGTCGTGCAGTGTCATGTGCCAGCTCAACGCACAGCACTCGGGCTTCAGCAGGCGAGCATTGGACTCAAAAATGGTTTGCCTCGAATTTTAATAACTAGGGTACGTTACAAACCTGCGCCGATGCGTGGGTGTGTGCGGGCTTCATGAGGCTCGACCTTTTTCGGGGAAGTGATGGAAGGACTGCGGTTCTGATAAGCGTTGTTATACGCACAATGTCTGATTCACGCGGTAGCGTAGGTTGCATTCAGAGCGACCTGGGACCTGGGCAACACGCACATGCGACAGTAACAATATACTTATCGCGAAAACTGTTGCATCGCGCCGACCGCCAACAACACGCAATCACGAAAGCCACAAGAGTCAAGCATAAATCAGAAAAGCACCGTTCCGTTCAGTTCAGAGTTTTCCCACTGGCGAATAGGCCTGCCTACCCTGTAGCTATCAAGTTTCAACAGCGCCTTTGGTGAGCGAAATCCAATATTTTTTTTTCGATCCCGTTTCGATTGTGCGTTTGCTTGCTCGCGTTGCTTGCGCGGGCGCTGAGCTGGCAGAATTACTACTTTGGTTTCCATAATTTTCTTTAAAGGAAACAACGAGACCAAAAAAGCTACAGAGAAAGCATTCTTATCGTTTTAATATAACTTAAATCGCGAGCAGGTTTTTTTTTTTTTAGTTTGATCCATTTTAAGTGTTTCAGACACTCTATTACCGCGCGCAGACAGATACTGACAGACGCTCGTTAACTATACACAGTTCGTGCATGATGGAACGCTGCTGTGCCTCTTAATGCTAGATTCAATGATTACACCGTTTTACCTGGCTATAAGTTCTTAAAACACTGGCCTATAAGTTCTCTCGCGATATCTGTGACTCGTGAGTTCGTAAAATGTATCTCTGTTACGACTCTGCTATTTCTATGCACTTAATTATTCATGTAAAGAGTTTTATATTATTGCATTAAAAACTCCTTGGTGCCGGGCAAATATAATCTTGTTGGCAATTAGGTCACACATCAAACATAAAAACACTATCGATTATATATATATATATATATATATATATATATATATATAAGGCGCCCGCGCGATTTTTCCGCCTCTTATCTAGCCCCAGCCTTGTACCTGCTCCACGTGTGGTAACTTTAGTGCGCTATTACTCTTATCACGCGCTCAAAGTCTTTCTGAAAATGACTGATTTAATGGTTTTCAATATCACTGAGCAATTTTCTAATTGGAATCATATGTCTATTCCCACTAATTAAAAAGTTAATTAACACATTTTAATTCATTAGCTGGTTAATTAGTACGTTTTGGGCAATTCCTGACGTCCACCGTGGCTGGTAGTTTGTTCCTGAAAAGTGTTTCTTGTTTTTTCAAGCGCCCTAATTTTTAGGATTTTTGAAAATCTTCGCAAAAACACCCGGTATATATATATCTATATATATATATATATATATATATATATATATTGTCACGGGTGGTGAGTCGTGACCAATAAACAAGAAATAAACAGAAATAAATAAACGTTTAATGTGGCGAACTTGTGCCAAAAATAAAGAAGGAAACAGAAGAAAGCAGAGCGTCGCGGGCGTCGAAGTCGGCGTGTCAGCAGAATCGAACGCTAGGGCGAGACTCACTCGACAAGGTCGCGGGCGGCCTCTTATCTAGAGTGCGCCGCTATCTCGAAGATTCGGCGAAAGCGGTTCGAGCGTCGCGTGATCGGGCGAGAATGAACACGCACTTTCTAGAAAACAAAAGCAGGGATAAATGATAGAAGTTACGTGCGGTACATGAATAAACGGGAACTTTCTGGAGGACCGTGACCGAGCGTTGCTTTCTCAGCCTTGCGCGCGGCATTACTCCCCCCTTTAAAAGTGCATCGCCCCGATGCAGTGTAAAACAAATCAAAATAAAAAAAGAACGATAAACTAAAGAGTCTTTTGGAGCACAAAAGGTCCACAGTCCTATCGAGCGTAGTACGGCTTCAGGCGCACGACGTGGACGACCTCAGGTCGTGGTGGGCGGCGTGACGATGTTCGTGTTCCGTCGGGCATCACCTCGTAGTTCAGCTCGCCGTGGCGACGAAGTACCTTGTATGGTCCAAAGTACCGTTTCAGCAGTTTCTCACTGAGGCCGCGGCGACGGATGGGCGTCCATACCCACACCCTATCTCCGGGCTGGAAGTGGACGTCCCTGCGACGAAGGTTGTAGCGGCCGGCGTCGACGCATTGCTGGTCTTGAATCGGGAGTCGGGCGAGCTGGCGAACTTCTTCGGCGCGTTGAGCAACCGCCTGGGCGTCGTCGCTCTTGTTGTCAGATGGCTCATGGGGCAGCATGGCGTCCAGCATGGTCGTTACCTTCCGACCACGTACCAGCTGGAAAGGGGTGAATCCAGTGGTCTCTTGAACCGCCGTATTGTAGGCGAACGTGACGTAGGGCAGCACCTCGTCCCACGTCTTGTGCTCTACGTCGACGTACATAGAGATCATATCGGCGATTGTCTTGTTGAGTCGCTCCGTCAGCCCGTTGGTCTGCGGGTGGTACGCAGTTGTACGACGATGGCTGGTGTGACTGAGTCGGAAGATTTCTTGGGTCAGTTGTGCCATGAACGATGATCCGCGATCTGTAATCAGAACTTCTGGAGCGCCGTGCCGGAGGACGATGGACTCAATGAAAAACTTGGCAACTTCCACAGCAGTCCCCGAAGGAAGAGCTTTCGTTTCGGCGTACCGTGTGAGATAATCTGTGGCGACGATGATCCAGCGGTTCCCCGACGTCGAAGGCGGAAAAGGACCAAGTAGATCCATTCCGATCTGCTGGAAGGGTGCAGTTGGAGGAGGAATAGGCTGCAGGAGTCCGGCCGGCCTCGTCGGAGGTTTCTTGCGTCGCTGGCACTCGTGGCATGATTGTGTGTACAGGTGGACGGTCTTGGGGAGCTTGGGCCAGTAATACTTTTCACGAATACGGGCCAGTGTCCGGCTGTATCCAAGGTGTCCGGACGTCGGGTCGTCGTGACATGCTTGAAAGATCTCCCCTCGAAGGTCGGTCGGGATTACCAGCAGCCACGGCGAGTTGTTGTTCCCAAAGTTCTCTTTGTAGAGTACACCTTGTCGAATGGTGAAGGTCGGCACGGCTCGTGAGAAAACACGGGGTACGGTACCGCCGCGCCCTTCCAGGTGCTCGATTAAGGCTCGCAGCTCTGGATCGTCTCGTTGACGTCGTGCCATGTCATCGGTGTTCACTGCCCCTAGAAAGCACTCGTCATCATCGTCGTCGCTGCTGCCGGAAGGTGTTTCGACAGGGGCCCTGGACAGGCAGTCAGCGTCGCTGTGCTTGTGTCCTGACTTGTAAACCACAGTCATGTTGAACTCTTGTAGCCGGAGGCTCCACCGAGCGAGGCGTCCTGACGGGTCCTTGAGGTTCGCAAGCCAGCAGAGCGAGTGGTGGTCCGTGACTACGCGGAACGGGCTTCCGTACAAGTACGGACGAAACTTCGCGATTGCCCAGACGACCGCAAGGCATTCTTTCTCAGTCGTGGAGTAATTTCTCTCTGCCTTGGACAGTGTACGACTTGCGTAGGCGATGACTCGTTCGGTGCCTTCTTGTACTTGAACTAGTACCGCGCCAAGTCCTGCGTTACTTGCGTCAGTGTGAATCTCGGTGTCCGCATCCTAATCGAAATGTCCAAGAACCGGAGGCGTCTGGAGTCGTCGCTTCAGCTCGTCGAATGCCCGCTGTTGTTTCTCGGCCCATTCGAACCTCTCGGCGTCCTTCGTGAGGTTTGTGAGCGGTGCGGAAATCCGTGCGAAATCCCGAACGAAGCGACGATAGTAGGCGCAAAGTCCAAGGAATCTTCGCACGGCCTTTTTGTCTGTCGGCACTGGAAATGACGCGACGGCGCGAGTCTTCTCAGGGTCTGGGCGTACGCCTTCGTTGCTAACCACGTGACCTAGAAACTTCAGTTCGTCATAGGCGAACCGACACTTTGACGGCTTGAGGGTGAGTCCAGCGGTCCGTATGGCTTGAAGAACAGCTCGGAGTCGTCGCAAGTGCTCGTCGAAGTCGCTGGAAGACACCACGACGTCATCGAGGTAGACCAGACAGCTCTGCCACTTCAGTCCTGCCAGTACGGTGTCCATAACACGCTGGAAAGTTGCTGGCGCCGTACATAGTCCGAAGGGCATTACCTTGAACTCGTACAGCCCATCCGGCGTGACGAAAGCTGTCTTCTCTCGGTCCCGTTCGTCGACTTCGATCTGCCAGTAGCCGCTCTTCAGGTCCATCGATGAGAAGTATCGAGAGTGGCGCAGCCGGTCTAACGTGTCGTCGATTCGGGGGAGTGGGTAGACGTCTTTCTTCGTCACCGCGTTCAGCTGCCGGTAGTCCACGCAGAACCGAAGCGTTCCGTCCTTCTTCTTAACCAGTACGACTGGAGAGGCCCACGGACTGCTTGATGGTTGGATTATGTCGTCGTTCAGCATCTCTTGAACTTGCTCCTGGATTACCTCCCTTTCTTTAACGGAGACTCTGTACGGTGATCGATGCACAGGGCGCGCGTCGTCCTCGGTAATGATGCGGTGCTTCGCAACGGCTGTTTGGCGTACCTTCGACGACGTCGCAAAGCAGTCACGGTATTCGGCGAGGAGGTTAATCAGCTGCCGTCGTTTCGGGTCCGGAAGCTTAGGGTCGATGTCGAGTTGCGCTGGCGACGTACCGTCTTGCTGAGGTGGCGAGGATTCATCAGTAATGGCGGCGATTTCGGCGTAGTTTCGGAGATCCTCGACGTGGCCGACAGGCCACGTCGAGGCAGCAGGCACACGTCGAGGCAACGACGGCAGGAGCGGCGGGGGTCTGCGACTGGTTGGCCATCGTCGGCTGCCTGGTCCTGGGTGGTAGAAGTCCGTATTCCGGGTTTAGCCCTTGGGTGCGGCGACTTGATCGAGTCTTGATCTGGTCTTCGTTGGGTCCTCGGGAGCCTGGATTCGGACTTGTACTGCGGGAACTCGGAGGGCTGCGCTGCACGAACATGCGGTACCCCGCACCTCCACCAGAATGTCACGGGTGGTGAGTCGTGACCAATAAACAAGAAATAAACAGAAATAAATAAACGTTAAATGTGGCGAACTTGTGCCAAAAATAAAGAAGGAAACAGAAGAAAGCAGAGCGTCGCGGGCGTCGAAGTCGGCGTGTCAGCAGAATCGAGCGCTAGGGCGAGACTCACTCGACAAGGTCGTGGGCGGCCTCTTATCTAGAGTGCGCCGCTATCTCGAAGATTCGGCGAAAGCGGTTCGAGCGTCGCGTGATCGGGCGAGAATGAACACGCACTTTCTAGAAAACAAAAGCAGGGATAAATGATAGAAGTTACGTGCGGTACATGAATAAACGGGAACTTTCTGGAGGACCGTGACCGAGCGTTGCTTTCTCAGCCTTGCGCGCGGCAATATATATATATATATATATATATATATATATATATATATATATATATATATATATATTTGTGTATGTGTGTGAGCGCGCGCGCGTGTGTGTGTGTGCGTGTGCGTGTGCGTGTGCGTGTGTGTGTGTGCGTGTGTGTGTGTGTGTGTGTGTGTGTGTGTGTGTGTGTGTGTTGTAGTTGTTCTGCTTCTTCTTCTTTTTCTAGAGTATATTTATATCCGGGCAGTCCTTTCTGCTACTAATACGTGATAAGAGGCCATGCTTGAGCTAATTACTGTCGCGAGTTTGACGCTTCCTTGTATACTTTGAAGGTCGGGCTCCCAATAGACCGATCCACGATGCAAGAAACACATTTTAGGTGATGCCACTTGATCGAACGAAGCGCCCAGATTATGTTCGGCGCGCCTGGCGCCTCTCTTGAACGTAGATAGGTGGCGCCCGAATCAGGGCATTCATTTATCAGCTTCTTTCCTATTATATGAGCACTTCTTTTACATTACATCAGCATGAAGAGTTTGTTCCTCAGACGTCTGCTCATCTTATTGCCATCACCGCGCCGTTCGCCGATCGTGAAATCGGGCATCTCCTACATGTTCTTCTGCTTCCCCGTGGGCCTCTTGGTCGTAGCGCCCTCTACCTCGGCGAGAAACAAACCAGTCGTGGTTCGAGACTAGATCCGAACACAGTCTGTTCGCGCCTCCTGCCCGGAGAGAGCGGCGATTGGCATCACCCAAATGTGTTTCTTGCAACGTGGACCGATCAGTTCGGTTGCGCCACCGCTGCCGCATTGCATCGAGGGAACTTTGGTCTGTTTGCACGTATGACAACCTCGCTGGAGCTCTGCGCGTGTAGAGCATGAGAAGGAACGAACCATCTCGGGCACCGTCTCCTGCCTCCTGTGAACTAAAGTAATGGCGCCTTCAGGCATGCGCCGAAGGCTTAGTAAGGTCGGTCGATTTACACGTTAAACCTATTGAGTGTATTTAAGCAAAGTCAACGGGTTAGATTTTCTTGGAATGAATAAACGTCAGCAAAGCTATGCAACTACCAAATTAAACAGGATAGCACCTTTCTTTTTCTTTTTTTCGTCAGCAACGATACATTTCTTTAGCACCTAACCAGCAATTTTAACGTCGCTGCCCCGGCAGTTTCACGTACTTCTAACCTTTCTTCTTTTTTTTTTTCTTTCTCCTTATAACAGACCCGACGTCCACTGCAATAAAACCGCCATTTATCCAGCTATCGCGCCGGGCCCGCAAATCGCCCTTCGCCGTGCCATTTAACGACAACCGGAAGCCAGTAGAGGCCCCTTCTGGCGTCGTCATTTCCGCTGCCGGTCACGATTGGTAACAGCGGCAGCAAGACAGCGTGCAACTCCGCTTTTTATCGCCGCTGATTAATGCGGCAAACTTTAGCAAACGATGTCTCGCCCCTTTTGGTCGGTGTAAAGAGGTGTAAGCCCCTTGGTTTTCTACCGTTTTGTTTTGGAGCAAAGAGCCCCCGCCCAGAGTCCTCCCTAACCCAAATCCACTTGGAATAAATGTCGCACGCCATATCTTGACCAATAAACACCTTATTGTCAACCCGGAAACTATGTTTACGCTGCGCGACTTGTGACTTTGAGAGTGAGTAGTTGGGTCGTTTCGGTGCCTTAGCCGACCACGCTGAGTGCGATAACGCGCTCATTGTGCAATAAACTCTCAAGGGCTCTTTTACGTTCACGTACTGCTCTATAGTTCGCCAGAAGTGTCTTCCTAAAGCTTACTATTGGAACATGCCATTAAGATACGCTGTTGTAGATAACACTAATACTTTTTAAACTTTAGATAGTTAATTTTGGTTACTAACGTAAATATTGTTTCGCCCCATCTTAGGTTGACTTGGATTTTCCGGAATACGTATACAACTCAGCTAAGGTACAAGTACTGAAGTAATAGTAAGAGCGTCGGTCAGCTGGTGAGACGCAAACGTCGCAGACGGTATGTTTAACTGTGTGTCCCTCCTCTTGTGCCTGTGTTTCAGCCTTTTATTTATTTATTTTTTTTTTGGGGGGGGGGGGGAAGGGGGGGGGGGAGGGGGAGAGGGTTTGACTTCTGTAATCTGCACTATGAATTAGTAAAATTAGCGAAAGTGTCGCCTTTCTGTAAGCTCTACAAGGCTTTTCCTAGAAGCAAGTCGCTCAAGGATTGTTGAAAGGCGTACGTCACGTTCCGCTGTAATAGCCGAAATTGAGAAGATCCTCATCTTTGTTTAACGAAGGGACTAGTCAATGAGAAGCTGTTTTAAGACGCTCTCGCTTTGGAACTCGATTTTCTGCCTCGGGCGCCTCGATGCCATGTCTGACATTTCGCGTCCGGAGCTTCTCGTTTATTTGTACTTTCATTTCAATAGCTCTGTGCAGCCTTGTGAAAAGCACGGGCTCGAGCGCACGATGTTTGGAAAGCGCGTTTCTTGCTCGGGTGCATAATATTAACGTGGTGCATGTTTACACAACCGGACGTTCGTCAGCCCCAATGGGTGTCTGGTGTCTCAGCTGTAGATTAGGCATTTAGCCAGAGGAGTGCAACCGCTAACTTGGGGTCTTTAATGTGCATCACGCAGTAGTAATACAAGGCCACACGCATGCAGGTACAGTGTTCACCCAGGTCGAAACGGGCAGGGATGGGGATTGAACCCAGGATCACAGCGTTCTGCATCGGGTACCGTGCTTGCGGAGCTTCTAAAAGAGTCATGCTATAGACGCTTTACACACGCGCCAGATTACAGCCGCCATTGCTGACCTTCTCTTGTCTTACAGAGATACCGAGTCACTGAGACGGGTGTTCACGAGCCTCCAGAAAGGCCAATGCTGGGAAGAAGGACACAATAAAATTTAAGATGGCAATAACATGGCTTGCTACGGTAATGACGAATTGAATAAAATGGAATAAGAGGAAACAAAAACTGAAGGTCAGTTATGGCGGCGCCCATGCACAGCTGCTGCAAAGCGTCTATAGTCACGCTCCCGAGGCCGCGCAATCGTACCCGTTCCCTTGATAGCGCTGCGGCTGCGCTCAATTAGTGAAACAGAAAATGGCTGGAACTTGTTTTATTCTCCAAAGCACTTTTTTATTAAAGAATAAAAAAAAAAAACTTGCAACTGCGCATGGTTTCCTCAAACATCGGCCGAAAGCTCCAATCATGGTCGGTGAACTGAAGCGGAAGTGGTGGATTCTCCGAGAGAAGATGCTTCGAACGCCGTGCCGACAGTTCGTTCTTGCTTGCGTCGCTTGTATCGAACAATTGTCTTTGTGCGCCAAGAGAGAGCGTAAACAAGCTGTAAATCAGGGCGAAATTGCTTGCAAAAAATATTTTACCTTTTTCTTATCATATTAGGGTGCAGTTTTTAGTGAGATTAAATCTTCTTTAATTGGTGACAAAAAAAAAAAGAAGTGGTATCGGACTGCCATCGTTAACGAATTTGGTTTGAGACTGCGATGACTCCAAACGTTTAAGCCAGGGTCAAACTGCTTATACATATAATACAAACGACAGTCTGCGTACAGATTTGTACGCAAGCCATCGCGAGTTCCGTGCTTTGATGGCAATGAGTTTAAAGAGAAACTTGGCACGCGGCTTTCGAACCATGCATGGATATTCCGGTGAATCGTATGTGCGGACTGTCTTTTGTGTAATGTGTGAGCAGTGTGACATCGGCTTTACCGTGCTCTTCACATACATCGTCTAAGTTGTCAGTTGTAACTGACGATATTTAGCCAGAATCACAACTCGTGATGTCAGAGCCACTGATCTCCTCTATAGGGCGCTGGATGGCGCATTGAGAAGGCAGGTGTGAAGCCACCGGAAATAAGCGGCCTGTCCCGTAAGTAAGCGCTTGTCAGGCTTTTCAACTCTTCCGAGTGCTGGATGGAACAACGTTCAGGGCGTAGGATTTTTTCTCGTCATCCCAAGAGAGCCTGCTTGTTGCGGAGTAACAGCGCATCCGGACCCGAGAGGTCTCCTGGGAAGCCATTCGATCTTAAATTTTTTAGATTCTAGCTCATCAAGTGTGAGTGTGTCCCACGTTCAAATGCCTTATTTTCAGATTTTAATTCAGAACGGGAGCATTAAAACCCAATCAAAGACACAAAAATCATGGACCCAATCATCGAATGAATGCACACTCCCGACTTCCGGCACACTCCCGACTTCCGGGAAGATCATCGAACTTCCGGTGGCTTCACTTGCGCCAGGCTCGGAGAGCAGCTATGCGCCACCCATCCCTCTACAAAAAAGATCAGTTGTTACAGCCAGGCAAACCCCAGTGGCGCTTCACGTAAAGGGACCATAAGGGGGCGCCACCAAAACAGTTCGGACCTATAATAACAGTGCCAGGCAGGATGAAAAATAGCAGGAATCTCTCTGAGTTGTTCCACCTCCAGACATGTACGTAACGCGTTACAAGTAACGATTTACGTCTACCTAGTTACTATTTTTGGTAACGAAAAACGTATTAGTTACTTTTTGAGAAAAGGAATGAGTAACATATTTAGTTATTTTTGAGGCCAAGTAACGAGTAACGGTATCTCGTTACTTTTGAGGAGCAACGTGTACAACACCGTTCAAACGGCCTTGTTTTTATTCTAACCAGAGTATGCGTGTATTGTGAGAACGGTCGGTGGGCGACCCGAAAAACCACTAAACAGTGTGACAGTAGAGCAACGTTTATTGCTGAACATGTCAGTCGAACAGTTCGACTGACATTTCCAGCGATAAACCTTGCTGTACTGAACTCTACAGCTGGGAATGTCCTTCACCCAGCGAACACAATAAGGTTCGTTGGTTGAACCTTCTAGGACAGGGAATGGACAAGATGTAAACCCGGAGGTTGCCAACGCTGAAAGGCACATAAACCATTACCCGCTGTCCTCAGTGAAGGCGCAGTTTCCGAAGATTCACGAGCCCTTCCTGAAGCACAACACTGCCTTTCCTTTGAGCGCGTCGGTAGAACGACTCTTCAGCGTCGCTGGCGATGTATTCTAACGGAAGCGGGAAAAATATTGCCGATGAAAACTTCGAGAGGCAGCTTCTGCTTAAGTGCAATGACTACTGAAAAGAAAACAATAAACCATGAAACGAAAACAGTTTGGTATGTGGTTGTCGAAGTAACGAGAAAAGTAACTCACTCGTTCCTTTTGAGAATAGGTAACGAGTAACGTATTTACTTACTTTTTGAGAGAGTAACGACTAACCGTATTTAGTTACTTTTTTGGGGTAACGTGCACATGCCTGCCCACCTTCAACACGAGCATCCTACCTTCGATGACACTTTGGCCTCTCGTGAGCCTCAAGGGTGTGCGCGTGCGACCGCAGCATAACCGAAGGCAACGAGCGCGTGCTGAAGACCGGACATCGGAGAAACAGGCGGCACTGCCGTTCTCACTCTACCAGTGACGATAGATCTCAGCCTTCACGGCTATAAGGGTTCGTAACACACCAGCGCCGCCTTTGTCGATTTCATTTGTCTGGCCGTTGGTCCCTCACTCGAATCTCGCACGATCCTCAATGCACTCGATGGACTATGGAAGAACTGGCAGCTTATCCGGGGCGAAAGGGAAAGGATGAGAGTAGCCACACTATGAAGGAGTGATCACCTGTGCAACGAAACTCGACCCTCGTATACTTTTCGGTCAGGAGCAGACAACGTACCGGCCGTGATTTCGTCATTCATCGGAACACGTCTGGGGGTTTTTAGTCAACGAAATCGGCATTCTCTTTGAGGTATATTTACTCTCACTTTTCTCGTAGGCTAAGTCCACATTCTTAAAGAGGCTACGGATTTCAGAAAGCCGTAGAAAGGACAGGAAAGCCATTGGTAAGAGTTACAGACGACGCCGGCAGTCACTGTCCAAACGTTCGACTCTCACGCCACTGCTCCCCCTGCCCGAGGAGCAGACGACAGCCTTGCTCGCGCTGATTTGATGGGGGACGCAGCGGGTAGCGACAAAGGCGGCCAGCCTTTGCGCCTACCCACTATCTTTTCTGTAAGAACTCGGTGGTCTGACGTCACCGTACTATCTGCGCAAGAAGCGCCGTGCTCGGCGAACTAGAAGCTGGATGTGGCAAAGCGACGGCAAGACGGACGCGTCTGACGCTTGGCGGCGACTCCCGTAATGCTCCATGGGTTCTCCGCTTGGGGCGGGTCATGGGTCCATTAACGATGACGTCATTCGTTGGCCTCGTCCTTTAGGTGGTAATAGCCACCTAAAGGACAAGGCCTACACGCCGGTCGAAGACGTATTCCAGACAGCGTACCGGCACTGGAGCGGCACGGCAATCGTTGAATCCAAGGTGCATCGTTTATATAACCTCTCAATATGTTTACAGCTCGACGTCTAAAGCGCCTGTTTCTGCTTCCGCAGTTTTAAAATTGCTTCCCGTGCCACGCTTTTGCGTATAGTTTTACCCACGGTGTGTTTTTCGCGCTCGTAGAGGCGGGATAACCGAGGAGCTAATAAGCAGTAAACACGCATGGGTCCCTCGCATGCTCCGGAAACACGGCGGCTGATGTAGTTGGAGATTGGATAAAGCGTTTGCTTTAAACATGCGGGAGGCTGGACCGCCTAAAATATTCCATCGTTTCGGGGCACTCCATAGGAAGGGTAATTGGAAGGAAGCTCCTACGGCTCTCTTTGTTTTGCTTTCCTTCCTGCGCAATAATGTATTCAGCGCTGTATGGGCTGTGAATATTTCGATTTTTGTGGGCGCGGGGCGAAAATATGAATAAATGATCGCGTCTTTCGCGCTTGCTATGTGCAGACAACTTTCTTTTTTTATGTCTGATATACGGTACATATTATTACGGATGTCTTAACCCCACTCCGTTTTATTCACATTGAGGATAGTCTGCACGGAGTCCTAACTTAGATATATGCATTCCTTTATTATTCAGATGCAAAGAACCAAAAAGGCAAACGACTGGTGGCCACAGACTTTGAAAGAAAGATCGACGAATCTCCATTTTTCACATTCGTCCCGCATTCGAAGGTAAGCTCACGAATAACTATTCTTGTAAGCGAGGTATGAAATTCCGGCACCGCTAAAGCAGCAACCAATGTCTCTTTTTCGTGTTTTTCTTCCCCAGTTAATACAGGACAGAAAAAAAAAAAAAAGCATTACCAAAACTGTAAAGCTTCGATTCCGACAAGTTTTCCCTGCACTACCTAGGATTATAACCAAGGTATCTGGTACCGGGCAGCTAGAAAAAAAACAAAAAAACAAAAAAACACTTTGGCAAGAGGAATTAGCGTTTAGTTCTCTAAACTAAAACCGGCGTTTGTTGCTCTTCATTCCGAGGACCACATAAAATATTAACCTGAAATATCCGAATAGAACATATATGAGCTAGAAGCACATATATACGCACATTTCAGGTGCTCATTATAGTGTATTGCCCCGATTTATCGGTTTCGGTTTCCCGTTCCTAAACCGTGGACAATTATTTCTTCAACGCACATATTGCTTCGTTATTATACGATATAACCATTACTTAACTTCTCCAGCGGTCGCTACCGAAATAAAGTCGGTGATTACCGCCAAAGCCTAGAGGTCTCTCAACCACATTTTTGGTCCACGAGATATTTGCACCTTGATTTCAATTATGTGCCTATCATCACTTGCAATCGCAATTGTCACCATTGGTGCGAATGCAAATTTGTGGTAATAAATTGTCTCCTCATGTTAATGTTTTTTTTTTCAAATTTTTCAGCTTTTAAACGAGAACTTGATTTATACCTTTTCGCGGCTATTGACCCACACCGTATTTTGTAACTCCGGCAGACATCTCTATGGATTTTTCTTTTGTATTTTATTTTATGTGCCACCACATTACAGCCTATTGGTTGTTCTGGGGCACGAATCAAATAAACCATTATTCTTCTTATCATTATTATCACTCGTACGCATAATGAGTTATTGGAGGAAATAAATTTCTTTAACGCCTTTGACAAAAAAAAAATAAAAAGAAATTTTATTGCGAACGTGTGTCAATCCCACATCGCTCGCAACTCCGCGATAGCCAAAGCGCGCCGTCGAAAGAGGAGCTGCCAAGACGATGCCCGCGAAGAACACGTCCGACCGTGCAGAAATCTTGGACGGGTCTTACGAGGAGTACCAGGGCGGCACGCGGAACAAGCTGTCATACCGAGCCTCCTCCCGAGCAATTCCAAGAAGAAATAAATAAAAGAAAAGCCAACATATCAGGCAACAAACAAACAGCCAGTACAAAAGGAAGTAAAAACGGGAAGCGAACAAGGAATAAAAACAAGATCTAGGGATAAGAAGGGAGCAACCGAGGCGAATCGCGAATCGGACGCCCCCTGTCGTCATTTCTCGGTCAGACAGATGGCCCAGATCCGGAGACCGGACGCCACGTCATTTGTATCGCAGCCTCTTTGCGAGCACAACCCGCGGGGACCAGAACGAGCTGTTTCCGCGGTTTCCGCTCTACCCCCTCCCCCAACACACACACACACACGCACCCCTCCTTGTCGGGGGCTAGAACCCTGTGCAGTCCCCTCCCCTGGGTTCCCTACTTTTGCTATTTCCCCAATAACCCTTCGCGTTCCCCGGGTAGTCCTGTCGTTCGTACGCCGGAGGCAGCACCGAACACTCTGGGGAAACTTGGTGGTGGCGTAAGGAAACGCGTCGTTAGCGTAAGGGCTGTTCTATCGCCACACGGACTGACCATCAGCGGAACGCTGCGACGGAAGGCCAACGCTGTGCCAAGGGCGCAAAATAGGCCAGCAAAGAAAAAATAATAATAAAAAAGACAGGACATCTAGGGAGGGTGCCTTTTCCCGGATGGGGAAACGATGCGCCTCGGTCGTCGGGACGGTTGTTCCGGAGGGAAGAGAGCGAGCGAGGTGATGGAGGCAAGGACAGGGATGTCCAAGACCAATTTGCGTGGTGGTCGGTCTCCTTCGGATTATTGATGCGTGCTGCTTGTCGCGTGTATTGAGCGTCGCTGGTGCGCGAGATATGGGAGGGACCGCTGTCGGGCCACCGGTGTGATACGCCGCGTTGTTGTTCTGGCGGGTGGACGAGGCTGCCTGATAGGGACACGTGGAAGGGCGTCGGGGGTTAGCATCTCGATCGGGAATGGCGTTGTAGAAACGAGATGGGAAAAAATATTACAACGATGCAGAAATATAAAGATGTTGGACGAAAAGGGGAAAAATGGGAAAGGGGGGGGGGGGGCGTAGCGGGATTACTGAACATACGGTTACTTCTGCCTCTTCGGTCATAATAAAAGGTTACGAGTATAAATGCGAACCTCCGTGCGTCATGTTCGGCGAATATAAACAGCAAACTGTGCCTTCCTTATGGTCACTGAGATCTTAAGTAACGCAGGTCACGTCTTGATATGTTCTCGCTCTCAGCAATTCCTCCTTCGGCGTCATCGCCTAATGCCGCTATTTCATAGGCTGTGCTGCAATAATAGGACCCTTGCAACTTGTTACGCCCTGCGTTTCTTAATCTGTCACTAGCCATAGACAAAGAATTAAAAGCAGCGCTCAGATATGATAACTCCGAGAACCTTGAAAGAATTGTGCACGCTATGAAAGAACACAAGAAACTGCTTTGCAGTTATAGTTCTATATTAGGCGTTAATGTTTTTTCAAACGCGACCGAACCTCTAAGGCTTAATGATTTTGAATAAGGGTTAAGCGCAGGTGAGCTGGTGGTATACAAATATTTCTTTTAAAGCGTCGTGTCTTTATTTCTTTTGGTAAATAAGATCTGGTTTTGCGTGTGTGAAAATCTTTATCGTCAAAATGACACCCCGTTTTGCGCTACGAACAAGGCCTGGGGGTCTCTGTCAATCTTTAATGTCGACTGGACGTGAGCGACCAGGGCCCGCTGGAAAAGGAGAGTAAGCGACGGCGGGTGGAGTGAGCCACTCCACGAGCGTCCTGGAGCGCTGATGGGGGGGGGGGGGGGGGGGGGGAGGGAGGGAGGCGAGAGCATTGGAGCGGGAGAGGAGGAAGAAGGGGCAGTCCCACAGTGTGTGTGTGAGGTATTTGGAAAGCCCCCGCAGTGGGGAGAAGTCCATGGAAGGATCTGTAATAGTGAATCAGGTGGGAGGTGGGGAGGGAAAAGACTTGAGATCGGCGTCATAAGATGCCTTCTAACCTAGAGATTGATGAGTCGGGGGTAGCAAAGGCTCTGCGGGATTCGCGTATAAAAGCCACGGCTTCCCGTCAATGAGCCCGTTTTGAAATTAAGTCCTCCAGTGGGGCATATCTACACACTCCGGCACAATGGGGCCCTGGTAAAGTGTCACAGGCCAAGGCGCGAGCCGCCTCATTCCCCACAATGCCCGAGTGACCCGGAACCCACTGGAGCGTCACCTATCAAGGGTAGGATTGTTCGTAAAAAACTCGTACAGATCAGCAAAGATTGCAGGCGGTAGACTGAAATCTCGGAATGCCCGACAGGCCGCCTTACTGTCACTTCCATTTAGGATTTGGTTCGTGGGATGTGTGGGGAGCGTGATAGTTTCGGTTACAGCTAGTTTCAGCATATGTAAAAGAGTTGATATTAATATGGGAATTTTGAAAGATAGAGGAGTAAGCGGGGTTAATAACAACGCAGGTTGTAGACCGAGAGTGGAAATGTGAAGCGTCCACGTAATATATGGCTGTATCAGCAACCCTGTCGGCGCGTCGGCCCATGTTCCGTTTGTGGTGCATATGACGAGAAATATGGAGTATGTGAACACGTGGAAGCGTAAGCCATGGAGGACTGGGAGTGGGGATGGGGGAAGCGAGGAGACGTCGTGGCCAAGGGACCCCAGGTGGAGGCGGCCTGGTTCTGATGCCCGAAGGCGGTCCATCTGACTCTGTAAGTGTATGTCTTTATGCTCTTAGGATGTATTAAAAACATATATTTCATTGAATGTATCCTCTTGTGCCACATTTGTAACTCCCAGAGTTAGGCGGTTAAATTCCCGCAAAAGGCGATCAAAATTGTCTTAGGCAGTTTAGACGAGATTGATGTGTGGATACTTGTACATCACTCTGGAATTGACAAGGGCCTCCCGGATGCGACGGAGTTGGTCCTCAGGGAAGCCCCGGCTAGCCGCAGCGATGCGTTGGAAAATAAATTGTTTTTCAACTACAGCCGCCTCTGGAAGACGTCAATCATGCATCACCATTTAGCGAACTGTCGATATGTTATTTCGAGGGATCGGTGGCCCAGTGGGCTAGCGCTTACTAAAGTCACTGGATCCTGGGAAAGTAACGCCAAGCTCCGCGTGTGGTCGCCATCTTGGTCCATGAAATGGACCAAGATTCGCTGGTGACGGGTAGCTTTATTGAGTCGTTTTTTGTATACCGAGATTTTGCTAACCACACCGGCGAAACAGGCGTACACGTTCGTACCTCCACCAGATGCTGTGTCGGTGCTTGGAGGCACTGAAAAATAAGTTTACGGTCTTGAAATGCGCAAGAAGAACAATATAATTGTAAGAGATCCATGGAGAGGGGCCTGATTTATAAGTTGATTGCATACAAAGCGCCAAAGACTCTTATATTGAAGAGGAACGCTTCCAGTACGATGATGCTCCTTGGTGATCTTGGCGCGACTGGTGTAGAACAACCCCCTGGAAGCTTCGAAGAGTTAAATGGACCAAGATGGCGATTTCTATGGCAACATAGGCCGATTAGCCAATCGCCTTGCGAGGTTTGGGTCGTCTGTATGTTAGTATCCGTTTGTGTCCGGCTAGCAGGTATGGAAGGCAATGGCGCTACTTTCCCAGGATCCAGTGACTTTAGCGCTTACCAGCTCGTAGCACGTGGAGCGAAAGCTCGGGCTGCAGAACCCAGGGATTCTGGGTGCTGTTCCCACCCTTGCACGTTTGTATCTGGATGAGCATCGAACCGGCGTGCGGTCGTGTATCACTACTGCGTGGTGCACGTTAAAGAGCCCAGGCTAGCGGTTGTACTGCATTGGCTAGTTGCTTATCTACAACTGAGACACTAGATGCCTATTGGGGCTAACTTCCGGTTGTGTAAACACACCAATATATTTATTAATTTAAGTGTTGTCATTTTCTTAAAACTTGTGCAGTGAAACAGCATGGCTGCACTTGCTTTAAATGAACTTTTTGTCTTTTTTTTCAAAATAGTGAGAGACTGGGCGTTGAAGGAGGTCGGACGTTAGCTATCGGCAACCGTCATACCAACCAGAATGTTTCCTGTTACACGAACTTTCAAAAAGACAGTCTCACATAGTATTACACATACCGTGTTACAAACAGCATCCAAACCGTAAGAGGCACCGCCACGCATGCCGTCACCAAACTTGTGCCTATCTCAAATACTCTACTCAAGATACTGGATTTTAAATACTTTTTGAAGTATCTTGGTATCTTGCAGATACTTTTGATTGAGAGTATATGATACTCTATTTTAATTACAATTCCGAGTACCTTATACTCATTATCTTAAATACATTTTGGACATTCCGCCATTTTCCGAGTTTTTCGGTATGAAGTGGCGTGGGCGTGGTGCGAGCAAAAGTGAACATTCTTTCGAGAAACCAAATTCTGTAGCTAGCTCCGATTAGCTACGGTGAATTTGATTGAGCTCGCGGAAACATCGCTTTTTTTGCCGATTGTGAATCATATTTCAGCCCAAAGTTCGTACAATGAAGGCTTTCCCCTCGCCTTCCCAAAGGCGCCTGTCGTTTCCATAGAGTTTCCCCCAAACAAATCCCCAAGCAAAAGGTGTGTTTTTACGGAGGTAAAGATGCCACCCTGAGCGCAACGCAAAACGGGAAACGACCTACGACAACAATGTAGACTTGAGTGTAAAAAAAAAATAACAAATAGAAGAAAATGGTAAGTGGACACACACACACACAAAAAAAATTTGTATTGCTTTTTGTATATTTGACCCCGCTCGGGTTTTCTTTTGTTTCTTTTCTTTTTTTCGTCAGTCCATCACCTATTGCTCTCGCGAGCAGTGTCTGTAAGCGAACATTGATAAGCAGAGAACAGTACAGGAAACGAACTACGAGCTGGATGACCTCTCAAAACGCCAACAAAGTGTCCCCCGACGTTAAGTGCCCTTCTCAACGCAACCTACTTGAAGAAGGTACGACCACTGCCGTGGCTATTATGTGGGTTCTCTTTGTTATCCATTCACTCATATCCGTATCCCAAGCTCGTTTATAGTGAACTCCCCATACAGGAAATATGGATTGTAGCTAAACGATACGTCTAAGGTGCGCCGCAGGACGTGATATTCAGCGATGTCACTATTGGCGAGGCACTGTGACCCGTTTGTCACCCCACACCTCGGTGTTTACCCAACACAGGGCCTGTGCACATGCCCACAGTCCTTGTGGGCATGTTCATGTCATCTTTTTTAATAGATCGCGGGGCACAGTGTAATAGAAAAATACCAACAATTAGTAAAGTGACGTTAAGTGCCGGAACTCTCCCGAAAGCAGTCGTCAGAGGATGCGAGCTTGACCCACTTGCGCTTGCGCTTTTGTGCTGAGCTGGTCCCCATGCATGCTGCATTGATCATGCAGGCCGGAGTGGTAACAAAAGAGCCCCTCCTCCCCCTCACCGGCGAACACGAACTCCACCCGAACGCTGACGCCGCGTTCGGTTAAGTCAGCCGAGCACTGAGTCATTGTATTTGTTGTCCCCATCCATGTAGTTCTAAAGTTAACCGCTTGGGGTGCCACGGTCTGATCTTCTCCCAGAAATGTTTTGTAAGATCTATCAGTGATATTGCCACGCGTGTTGCCGAGCGAGCGCGTGGCCGAATAATTACCGCACTTGGTTCTCACGCGGAGTCTCTCGCGCGGAGGCTCGGGGTTCGATACCAGGGAGCGGACTCCTCTTCTATTTATTTTTTCAACTTGGCATTCTCGTAAATTCGAGAACCTTGTCGTCTGATCGAGTTACGAATGTTCTACGCGCCGAACTTCCTACGCCGAACGTTCCAGAAAAACACGCGGGTACAAAAGGTGCTCCGAGTGGCGGTCCGGAGTCAGTCTCGCACCAGCGCTCGATCCTGCTGTTTCGCCGACATCGACGCCTGCGATGCTAGCCTTTCTCTATTTTGTTTTGGGCACAAGTTCGCCCCTTGAAACGTTTAGTTTCTACAGTTATTCGCAGCCTCACCATTTGTCATTCGTGACAATATCCTGCTCCTTATAGTTGGACTGCATGAAATAGCCCTACGATACTTTTTTTTTTTTCATTTTCCGTTTTGTGTTGTTGCGTGCCAATAAACTATTCTGGTTAGCTAGATTCGCGGAGCTGTATAATTTTCGTTGTCACTGACGTCGGTATATAAATTACGCAATGCGGAAGTATCTTCGAATGGAATTGAATTACATTTCTAAGTATTTGTACTCTACACAAGATACTTTATAGACAAAGTAACTTGAGTAGTATTTTAAATACTTTATGAAGCGGGTGTTTAGTAAATTAACTTAAATACTTTTGTCGAGTATTTTGCCCAACACTGCCCGTCACACAAACCGTTGCGTATGTTCAAACATAAATCATCACGCATATAATCACGTATAATGGCACAAAAAAAAACTTAAAACATTCACTAGCGTATGCCGTCACGCATACCATCAGACATACACGAAGAGAAATTCAGACAAACCATTACGCATATTGTTAAACATACCATCATACAAAGCGTTACACAAATCGTGGAGCATTCCGAAACGCACGGCGTCACACAAACCACCATGCATACGTGAACAAAAATCATCCCACAAAACATCACGGATATTTTCACATACCGGCACACAAACCGTGAACATGCCCTAACGCTCAAACAAGCCGTCAGACATACGCGAACAGAAATTGTCAGACAAGACATTACGCATATTGTTAAATCTACCGGCGAACAAACCGTTACACAAACCGTGAAACATGCCGTAACGCGTGCCGTCACACAAACCGCCAGACATATGCGAACAGGAAGTGTCAGACAAACTGTTAGGCATGTTGTTACAGATGCCGGCACAGAAACCGCCTTACAAACCGTGAAACATGCCGTAACGTGTGCCGTCACACAAACCGCCAGACATATGCGAACAGGAAGTGTCAGACAAACTGTTACGCATGTTGTTACAGATGCCGGCACAGAAACCGCCTTACAAACCGTGAAACATGCCGTAACGCGTGCCGTCACACAAACCGCCAGACATATGCGAACAGGAAGTGTCAGACAAACTGTTACGCATGTTGTTACAGATGCCGGCACAGAAACCGCCTTACAAACCGTGAAACATGCCGTAACGCGTGCCGTCACACAAACCGCCAGACATATGCGAACAGGAAGTGTCAGACAAACTGTTACGCATGTTGTTACAGATGCCGGCACAGAAACCGCCTTACAAACCGTGAAACATGCCGTAACGTGTGCCGTCACACAAACCGCCAGACATATGCGAACAGGAAGTGTCAGACAAACTGTTACGCATGTTGTTACAGATGCCGGCACAGAAACCGCCTTACAAACCGTGAAACATGCCGTAACGCGTGCCGTCACACAAACCGCCAGACATATGCGAACAGGAAGTGTCAGACAAACTGTTACGCATGTTGTTACAGATGCCGGCACAGAAACCGCCTTACAAACCGTGAAACATGCCGTAACGCGTGCCGTCACACAAACCGCCAGACATATGCGAACAGGAAGTGTCAGACAAACTGTTACGCCTGTTGTTACAGATGCCGGCACACAAACCGCCCCACAAACCGTGAAACATGCCGTAACGTGTGCCGTCACACAAACCGTCACTCATACGCAAACAGGAATCCGTACACAAAGCACCACACATATTGTCACACATGCCGTCACTCAAACCGTTACACTAACCGAACTGCATCCGACGGCGGTGTTACTATGCGAGCGAATATATTTTCGTATATACAAAAACCCTGCCAAAAGAGATAAAGGTTTATATACAAAAAGGAAAGAGAAATGCTTGAGGCCACCGTCTGTGCGACTTCGATAGAGACACGATGGCTCGCGAATCGCGGCACACTGGCCATCCACAACAAGACTCATCTCGGTTCCTTCCTTTATGGCTCCTACCCTTCATTCACATTTATGACTTGTCCGTGTATTTATTTTTTTAATTGTGTTTTTTCTTTATTTCTGTACGCGTGTGTGTGTATCGTAGACATAGCCCCTAGCCCCGCCTCTACAACTGACTGGTTATTTTTCTTCCGGTATAATTTTTTTCTCGAGTATATACCGCCTTTGCTATTACAAATTTAGCGCGTCGGCAACCCCTGCTTCCTCGTCGCCCTCACGCTGAGCAATCCTATCAGCAGAAGCACGAAGTTGCGAAAGTTGGTAGAACATGGCTGCGAGTAAAGAAATGAAAAAGAGTGCAAAGGCGATGACAATAAAAATAACATTGACGCAGCACTGTGTCTGAGCACTAACTTCTTTGTCGTGATTTGTTTCGCCAGTTTTTTTTTGTCCCACCTCTTATCAGAGGCGCGCTAGCTGCTCGCTCAAGCACAGCTCTGTTAAGCCTAACCAAGAAAAAAAAAGTCTTCTCAGAAACGGTTAAAACAAAACTGGTATGTGAAAGACAAAATTAATTCCTGGGTGTTTACGGTAAGATATCATAGCTTCTGCAGAGCTATCTTTTTCGAGAACATATGGCCATAAATCAAGTGATGGCGACGTCTTTTTTCTGAAAATGTTCCTTCGCGGAAGTAGCTAGGAGGGCGAAAACGATTACGTAGGAGAAAAATAAATATTTTGACGGTGACAACGTTTCACGGAAACACAGTACGGAAACATTGTGCGACGAAAATAGACCTCGTCATAACAGCCTCCCGCTTTGAGACTATAAACAAGAAAGCAATTTTACTTATGTCGTTATAGTATAGCTACTGTCCGTGACTCGATGCCTCACTCGTTTGAATAACTCCCATTCACCCACCTCCTGTCGAGTTTCTTAGGTTGGGGTGCCCACAACAGCTGTGAAATGAGCGACCATCCAGTCCAGGCTCCCAGGCAGAAAAACGTCTTTATCTCGTGCATTTCTTTCGAGCCGTCCGCACGTGTCTCGTGCCAGCCACGTCGCACGTGGGTCACTCAACAATCACCACATCTCCCTTTTTTTTTTTCAAAGCAGGGTAATTTACAGCACATACAAAAGAGCTAGTCAAGTTTAAACACATCACAAAGTAATATAAAATTTATACAAAACATCTGGCCAAGTTTAAATACATCACAGAGTAATTTACAATATGTACAGGGAACCTGGTGAAGCTTAAATTGCACATTATCTGTCGAACAACAACTCGGAACACAAACTTATATGGTGCAAAGTATTTGACAAAACCTCTGTTAAAGTTTAAATCCCACATCAATCTTCAAAACCCAGCCTGACAGGCTTGCGCACAATTCGTCCTGACCTGGTCATATAAGCCTGAGGTACCCTTGCAGCGCCTGAAGGAGGTCCTGCAACAATGTTACTTCGCGTACTGCCGTCTAAACTTATGCTCGAACTGTCGGTGTCTTCCTCATCTCCTACGGGAAAGTCGTACGAACCGCCGTTCTGGTGGGAGGTACCAGAAGGAAGAAAGTGTAAAGCTCTTCTGTTTCGTCTCAGCTGTCTTTCAGAATCTGTTTCCAGCAAGTAAGACCGAGGTTTTGCAGCTCGCGCTAACACTGTGGCTTCCGACTTCCTGTCGTTTACCCACACCTTATCTCCCACTTTCAACGTACGTATCTCTGTCGCTCGGTGTCGTTTGTTGAAGCCTCTGCGTTGCTTCTCGCGTTTTCGGCGGTCCGTTTGTATTACTGTTTTCAGATCGGGGCGCACCTGGCCTTGTGACTTGGGGAGCATTGGCACCCTCGTCCGAAGACGTTGTCCCATCAAGATTTCAGCGGGACTTCTTCCCGTCAACCCTGGGGTGGCTCTGTAAGCCAAAAGAGCTAGGTAGGGATCTGCTGATTTTTGAATGAGACGTTTAACAGTTTGCACCATTCTCTCAACCTCGCCATTTGCTTGCGGGTACCTTGGACTAGTCGTAACGTGACGAAACTCGTACTTCGATGCAAATGTTTCAAATTCCGAGCTTGCGAATTGGGGTCCGTTGTCTGAAATGACAATTGTCGGCACGAGTGGAAGGGAGCAGGGCTACTTCCGGAAACCGTGACAAGTAATCAACAACTAATAAGTAATCCGAGTCGTTTATCTTACACAGATCCACGCCCAGCTTTTGCCAGGGGTAGGCGGGGGTGACCGTTGGGATCATTGGTTCCACACTTTGGTTGCCATACTGCGCACAAACTCGGCAGTTCTGTACCAACGCACCAAGTTCCTTACTTAGGCCTGGCCACCACACGCATTCTCTTGCCCGAGCTCGACACCTGGCTATGCCCTGGTGACCAGCATGCAAGCGGAACAAAACCTCTTTCCTTAGTTCATGAGGAACAATTAACCGCGCGCCCTTCAACAAAAATCCATCACCCTGGGTTATCAAAGCCCTCACACGCCAGTATGGGCGTAGCAAATCAGGAACTGATGGTTTCACGGGCCAGCCCTTCTCACATAAACGTTGTAGCGACGTACAGACAGGATCAGAGGCTTGATACTCTTTTACTTTGGAGACAAAGTCTTGTCCGGTTTCTAGCCCCATCAGGCAACCCTGCGAGTATGCGTGTACTTCTCCAACTGTTAGTTCGTCCGGAACTACCCGTTTGTCTTTGAGTGGAGCACGAGACAAACCGTCAGCCGTAATGAGCTGCTTTCCCGGTACGTAAACCATTTTAAAGCGGTATCACATGAGCCTCATGCGAAACCGCCACACGTGGACAGGTAGGACGTCAATAGGGTAAGTTCCCAGCAACGGAACCAATGGTTTATGATCAGTCTCAAAGACGGCATCGAGCCCTCTCAGGTACTCATCAAACCTTTCAGCGGCCCACGTCAACGCCAGCGCCTCTTTCCCGATCTGCGCGTACCGCGTCTCCGCTGGGGTTAAAGAGCGAGAAGCAAATGCAATAGGTCGTCGGTCGCCATTTTTCTGGACCTGAGAAAGAACTGCGCCAAGGCCGAACGACGAGGCATCTGCAGAAAGGGCAGTGGGCAGGGTGGGGTCATACTTCGCCATGCACTCAGCCGAGCAGATGCTGTCTTTGATTGCACTCAGAGCTGCCTCTTGGGCTCGGCCCCACACCCGCTCAACATCTTTTTTTAACAATTCTCGCAAAGAAGAGGTCTTGTGCGCTAGGTTAGGTAAGAACCGGCCCAACTGGTTGGCCATACCTAGGACTCTTCTGACCTTCGACACGTCTGTAGGAGTGTTGAGGTTCCGGATGGCTCTGACCTTTTCAGGGTCAGGCTTTATGCCGTCTGCACTGACGCGGTAACCAAGAAAGATTACTTCCTTCGCCCTGAAAATGCATTTGGACATGTTAAGGGATTTCGCAGTCCGGTTTTCCGGGCGTGGGTGACCCACGTGCGACGTGCCAGCCACGTCGCACGTGGGTCACTCAACAATCACCACACCTCCCTCGCAGGCGCTGGGAGAAACGATGCTTTCGATGAGCTGTCCGAGTGCGCACTCAGTACAGTTTGACTCGCTGTTGCTAGCAGATGTGTCGTTCCATTGATTTGTTTCTGGTATCCTTTCAAAGTTGAATAGGCATACGCTCCACAATATAGGCTAGCATATAACTTGTGACAATGCTGTGTTACTAATTCTGCGTGAACGTTGAAACTGGAGCCTAAAATTGACCGTCGAAGCCTCTGTCTTCGTTCGTGCTGTATACACATTGCTGAAATTATTAAAACCGATATACCTCCTCAAGCCAAAGGTGATGATAGCGATAGAACCATCGAGATTTCTGCATCCAATAAAATAGGTACCCAACAAGATTATCATAAAAGGTCCACAACAGACATGACGTCACCCACGCCACCATCAGGTGACGCGCATCGTAGCGTGTCCAGTCAACACCACCTAGACAGAAGGCCTCCGCAATGCCTCCTCTTCCGCTATGAAACGTCATTAGAGTTGGATCGCGCTAACTCGGCTATTGGGCCCGGGCCCAACCTTCGACGCGCTGATTGGACAAGAGCCAAAGCCGAACACTGACACAGCACTCGTGCCCAATCTCACGCCTCGATCGATTTAACTGTGACGACGCGTGCGAAGGACTTCTGTCGAGGTGGTGTTGGTCCACTGCCTCCGCGGTGATGCGGTACGCTTGCGTTTTGTCTTAACGATTTTTATACTTTCGCAAAATACTACTTACCGTTAAGCACTGAGTAAACTTGCCTCAGTTTTTCTTTCTAGGCTATGGCAGTCGTCAATAGAATACGGGAAATATGAGCGCCGTTCATTCGCTCAACAGCAAGCGGCCACGTGTCCTGGTGCCTATCCTATGCCTTAGAACGTTAATTGTAGCCACGCGCTGGAGTTGGCAAAGTATAATACGCGTGCTGAGCCCCAGGCATTGTTAGAGTTCGGCTACTCTCATCACCCCAGTGGTTCGACACGAGCCACTACCCGGGTGTCCGCCGAGGCAATGATTGTTACGATCCGAAGTCGAGTGCTCATGCAGTTCTCGTGTCCAACCCACGAGCCGCGCTCGACTGTCGTCAGGCGGGTGATTTCGATCCCGCAATCACGTCGCCAAGCTTTGCAAGGGCAAGAATAAAAAACAATAGTCCCCTTTTATCCTCGCAATTTCATCGTGACAAATAAGCTTCTGAATCAGTAGCGGTCTGTGCGAGCACATTTAGGCTATACTAGGGCCAGTACGCCTCTGCAAAGTCATGAACATTTCAACCCAACCCAATATCGTTTCATGACCTTTTTAAGCCGGAGTCACACTGCTTACACATCATACAAAAGACAGTCTGCAAACAAGAGTCATTGCAATATCCGTGGTTTGAATGCAGTGTGCCATGTTTCCTCCTTGAACTCATTGTCATGCCGTATTCGAAGCTCGGGTCTCGCAGTGACTCGCGTTCGAATCTGTTTGCAGATTGTGTTTTGTAGGATGTATACATCTTGAATGTTGTCACTTCTGGAATGCGTTAAAACATTCTTTTGGTCTATCCACGCCGCTGGAGGGTGTTCACAAAGAAAAAAATGAGTTATTGTCATACATTCTTGTTTTTCCTCACCCATATTTTCTCGCACAATCCACGTTGAAATGTTTTATTAATTTTTTACTCCGCATATTAGATCGGGAACCCACGTGACTGAGAACGAGAGGAAACAAAAAACAAACGTCTATAGGAAGTGTTACCCCAGCTTTATGTTCAAAGATGTGTTTAATTCAATTTATCCTGTGACTAAAAATAAATTTTTTTTTTTTTCATTTGATGCTTGCGATTTATTTCATCAATTTCGTAACTTATAAATACATTTGTTACATTTGATACATGCGTTATATTTCACTAGACTTGACGCGTAGAAGTTGTCACGCGTAAAGCTCGCTGCTGCGTCGTACATTGATGAAGTGCCGGGAAGGAAACACTCACAAAAATCATCTGTGTGAAAGGACAGAATGCCAACTTTATGACGGTGATCGATGCGTGCTGAAAAGTAAGAAGGTGGTGTCAGTAGACTTTCATTTAGGATCGAATTGTTATATCTTAAGAAACAAGCACAGGCGAAATATTGTTTTACGTTGTTGAAGAAGTGATCAGTATAAGGTTGATTTCATCGCAGTTACACTCGAGGTACGGTGATAGTTGTGACACAGACAACGTGGACCCTCCCCGAATGAAAAGTCAATCTGGTTCAAGAGCGTCGTGATGCATTACAGTTCCGCGGCAAAGGTACATTTTGTTACCGTCGGTGGAATCATAAGGAAAGCAGAGTGAGGTGATTCCCGATCATTCTATTCTCGCTTCGCGCCCCAATGGAGTTGCGGCCTTATCCGGTGAGAACGCCGAAGGAACGAAGGCGAAGCGAGAAAGGTTAATATAATTAGTCACACCCCGCGATCACTAAGCGGCCACCGACTCTATAGTAAACATTAACATAATTTATTAGTTGAAGAATATTATGATACCTAACTACCGGACAGGGCACGGCGGCAAAAAAAAAAAAAAGTATGCGCAAATAAATTAGCGCGCAAGAAACAAGCCACGCCACAGTGAGCTCGTAATCACTTAGCGAGTTTATTAACTAATAAATTAAGCAGCGAATTAGCAGTTGTATCTCCCTAAAATCACGGTCAGACACTGGTCATATGAACGTAATGCGAAAGGACGCCGTATCCGTAGCAGAAGTGATGACAGTATGATCATTGACACGCCTCAAAGATGTTCGACACAATGTTGGCTTTATGCATATTGTCGCTGCAACCACGCTGCTTGGCGGCGAGCACGCTCCTGGTACGGATATCCGCGAAATTATCCGGGAGGTCGTCCGGGAGGAACTCCGCCAGTTGCTGCCAGCCGCAAGTCGTCCAGCGACACTTTCCATTGCCGAGGCTGTGCGCGAGGAAGTACAACGGGCGCTCCAACCAGAGGTTCCCGTCACCACGGTGGCACCGCAGGAACCGACGTTGAGCTACGCTGCCATAGCCCGACGACCGCCGCAAGCTCCCCGCCAAGCCGCGGCGCCACCCCGAAGAGACGCCCCAACGCCGCAGTATCCCCGACGACAGGAAGATCAGGCGCACGTTCACCCAGACCGACCTGCGCCGAGAAAGACAGACGTCTGGAGGACGGCCGACCGACGCCCGCTGTGTTACCACTGCGGGGAAGCTGACCATGTGTACCGCCGATGCCCATACCGACGACTCGGGCTGCGCGGATTCCACCCAAGCGACCCGCGTCCCAGGTATGGTGAACGCCCTCGGGAGATCGACGAGTACTTGCGACGACCCCAGTCCCCCGAGCCTGCGTCCCGCCGAGAGTTCCGATCGCCTTCACTACGACGTCCAGCTTCGCCGATGCACCGACCCCGACGTGAAAGCCTGTCACCCCTCGCTCCACGCCGGGGAAACTAGGCGCGGCCACCCCTGGAGGTGGAGTTGCCGAAGACGACCGACGCCAAGATCCTCCACGAACGTCGGAGGGCCCCCACTCGAACGCTACCGGAGACCGAAACGACGCTCCTGAAACGGTGTCCAACAACCTAAACGTCATCATCGACGGCCACGACGCATCGGCACTCGTGGACACCGGAGCAGACTACTCAGTTTTGAGTGGGAGGCTCTCCCGCCGCCTTCGAAAAGTCACGACGCCGTGGGATGGACCTCAAATACGAACCGCCGGTGGGCACCTCATCACACCAGTCGGGCGATGCACCGCTCGCGTCGAGATCCACGGTGAGACGTGCCCTGTAAAGTTCGTCGTTCTGCGAGACTGTTCGAGGGACGTTATCCTCGGAATGGACTTCCTCCGCGAGTATGGCGCCGTCATCGACCTCGGAGCAAACCGGTTGACGCTGCGAAAGCCTGTTTCACCACCGGAGGAACCCAAAGCGACGTCATCTGCGGTCCGAGTCCTCGCCAGCCACGTGAACTTACCGCCGCGGTCGAGTGTTTTCGTACCCGTCGGGATCACCGAAGATTTCTGCGGCGAAGTTCTGCTCGAAGGAAGCCTCCAGTTGCTTCTGGGAAGAGGAATAGGCGTCGCAAGAGGAGTTGCTGAACTTCAGGATGGCCGCACTGTGGTCCTCGTCACGAACTTCCGAAATGAAGCGCAACACCTCACAAAAGATGCAGCCGTGGGCCAGGTCGAGGAAATCCAAAACTCCGCCGCTGTCGCCGCCATTACTGACGAATTCTCGCCACCTCAGCAAGACAGTGCGTCGCCAGCGCAGCTCGACATTGACCCTAAACTCCCGGGCCCGAAACGACGACAGTTGATTAACCTTCTCGCCGAATACCGCGACTGCTTTGCCACGTCGTCGAAGGTGCGCCAAACCACCGTTGCGAAGCACCGAATCGTTACCGAGGACGACGCGCGCCCGGTGCATCGATCGCCATACAGAGTCTCCGTTAAAGAAAGGCAGGCGATCCAGGAGCAAGTTCAAGAAATGCTGAACGACGACATAATTCAACCTTCAAGCAGTCCTTGGGCCTCTCCAGTCGTACTGGTTAAGAAGAAAGACGACACTCTAGACCGGCTGCGCCACTCTCGATATTTCTCATCGATGGACCTGAAGAGCGGCTACTGGCAGATCGAAGTCGACGAAAGGGACCGAGAAAAGACAGCCTTCGTCACGCCGGATGGACTGTACGAGTTCAAAGTGATGCCCTTCGGACTGTGCACGGCGCCAGCAACTTTCCAACGTGTCATGGACACCGTACTGGCAGGACTGAAGTGGCAGAGCTGTCTCGTCTACCTCGACGACGTCGTCGTGTTTTCCAGCGACTTCGACGAGCACTTGCGACGACTCCGAGCAGTTCTCCAAGCGATACGGACCGCCGGACTCACCCTGAAGCCGTCAAAGTGTCGGTTCGCTCATGACGAACTGAAGTTCCTCGGCCACGTGGTTAGTAACGAAGATGTCCGCCCAGACCCCGAGAAGACTCGTGCCGTCGCAGCATTTCCAGCGCCAAGAGACAAGAAGGCCGTCCGAAGGTTCCTTGGGCTATGTGCCTACTATCGGCGCTTCGTTCGAGATTTCGCAAGAATTTCCGCACCGCTCACACACCTCACGAAGGACGCCGAAAAGTTCAAATGGGCCGATGAACAGCAGCAGGCATTTGACGAGCTGAAGCGACGACTGCAGACTCCTCCTGTTCTTGGACATTTCGACCAGGATGCGGAAACCGAGATTCACACGGACGCAAGTAACGCAGGGCCTGGCGCGGTTTTGGTTCAAGTACAAGAAGGCACCGAGCGAGTCATCGCCTACGCAAGTCGGACATTGACCAAGGCGGAGAGAAATTACTCCACGACTGAGAAAGAATGCCTTACGGTCGTCTGGGCAATCACGAAGTTTCGTCCGTACTTATACGGGAGCCCGTTCCGGGTAGTCACGGACCACCACTCGCTCTGCTGGCTTGCGAACCTCAAGGACCCGTCAGGACGCCTCGCGCGGTGGAGTCTCCGACTACAAGAGTTCAACATGACCGTCGTCTACAAGTCAGGCCGCAAGCACAGCGACGCCGACTGCCTGTCCAGAGCTCCCGTCGCAACACCTTCCGGCAGCAGCGACGACGATGACGACGAGTGTTTTCTGGGCGCAGTGAACATCGACGACATGGCCCGGCGTCAACGAGACGATCCTGAGCTGCGCGCACTAATAGAGCACCTGGAAGGGCGCGAGAGTGCCATGCCACGTGTTTTTTCACGAGCGCTGCCGACCTTCGCCATTAGACAAGGTGTACTCTACAAAGAGAACTTCGGGAACAACAACTCGCCATGGCTGCTGGTAATCCCGACCGACCTTCGGGAGGAGATCTTTCAAGCCTGCCACGACGACCCGACGTCCGGACACCTTGGTTACAGCCGCACCCTGGCACGTATTCGTGAAAAGTATTACTGGCCCAAGCTCCCCAAAACCGTCCACCTGTACACGCGATCATGTCATGAATGCCAGCGACGAAAGAAACCTCCGACGAGGCCGGCCGGACTCTTGCAGTCAATTCCTCCGCCAACAGCACCCTTCCAGCAGATCGGGATGGATCTACTTGGCCCTTTTCCGCCGTCGACGTCGGGAAATCGCTGGATCATCGTCGCCACAAATTATCTCACGCGGTATGCCGAAACGAAAGCCCTTCCTTCAGGAACTGGTGTGGAAGTTGCCAAGTTTTTCATTGAATCCATCGTCCTCCGGCACGGCGCTCCCGAAGTCCTGATCTCAAACCGTGGATCATCATTCATGGCCCAGCTGACGCAAGAAGTCCTTCGTCTCAGCCACACCAGCCATCGCCGCACCACGGCGTACCACCCGCAGACCAACGGGCTAACGGAGAGACTCAACAAGACCATCGCCGACATGATCTCCATGTACGTCGACGTGGAGCACAAGACATGGGACGAGGTGCTGCCGTACGTCACATTTGCCTACAACACGGCCGTACAAGAGACCACCGGAATGACACCCTTTCAGCTGGTGCATGGGCGCAAGGTAACGACAATGCTGGACGCTATGTTACCCCACGAAGCGGCTGTCGACGCAAGCGACGACGCCCAGGTGGTTGCCCAAAGGGCAGAAGAAGTCCGTCAGCTCGCCAGACTTCGGATTCAGGCTCAACAACGTGTCGACACTGGCCGCTACAACCTTCGTCGTCGGGACGTCCACTTCCAGCCCGGAGACAGGGTGTGGGTGTGGACACCGGTTCGCCGCCGCGGTCTCAGCGAGAAGCTCCTGAAACGTTACTTTGGACCCTACAAAGTGCTTCGTCGACTCGGGGATCTGAACTACGAGGTGATGCCCGACGGAACACGGACTTCATCACGCCGCCCTCCACGACCAGAAGTCGTCCACGTCGTGCGCATGAAGCCGTACTACGCTCGATAGGACAGTGGACCTTACGTATTCCAAATACTCTTTAATTTACCGTTCTTTTTATTTGGTTTGTTTTTGGGCTGCATCGGGACGATGCACTTTTTAAAGGGGGGAGTAATGCCGCGCGCGCAGCTGGGCAAGTAGGCAGCGCGCGCGTGGCCTAACGGTTATCGCGCTTGCCTCTCACGCAGAAGGCCAGGGTTCGATTCCTGGCAGCGGCTACACATTTTTGTTGAGAGTGTAATTTGATGTTCTGGTGAATTCGAGAACCGTCTTGTGATTCGCGGTTAGAATGTTCTACGCGCCGAACCTTCTACGCCGAACGATCCAGAAACCCACGAGGGTACATAAGGGATCCCGCCAGGCGAGCGCAGTCAGTCTCGCCCCAGCGCTCGATCCTGCGGTTTCGCCGATTTCGACGCCCGCGACGCTTTGTTATTATCTTTTGTACTCTTTTATTTTTGGCACAAGTTCGCCACATTAAACGTTTATTTCTTCCTGTTCATCTATTGTTTTTTGGTCACCACCCGTGACAATATGATACGCTTCCAACATGTCTGCAGGTACTCGGTGCATGACAAATTGGACAGAACTGTATTTTGTATAATGTACAACCGCGGGCTGCGGAAAAAAAAAATTATACGTACATGCGGTTATCATTTTCTACGCCGTATTTGCCATAAAAAAAAAAAAAATGTCAGAAATTCCGACAGAAGCTTTGACTGCAGTCTAACGTTAGAGAATCGTAGTAATTCGCGTCCTCTCCCCGGGTCGGTCTGCTGCACTCCCACCACCCTTCGCCATCTTTTTTCTCGCGGTCCGGCCGGGACGAAGCGTGCGTCGACGAGACTGCAGGTTCAAAATGCACAACCCTGCCGACCGCGATAGCGTTTCCTTCCGGTCCTATACCTCTTTCCTGATTTCGTTCTTTTGGGCCGCTCGAGTTTTCTTCGTTCCAGGCAACGTGGCCTCCGCGCTTTTGCTTGATCTTTCTTATTTCATTTCTTTCTTTGGGGGGGACGTTGGCCGTTAATATCCGTCCCCAATTGCGCGTGGAACATTTGGAGCGTCGCGAACGAGGCAGCGATAACGGGCCGTCGAGCAGATTGTGGCCGGCCGCCCAATGGCTCCCCCGGGAAAGTTTCTGGCACCGGAAGGTCAGCCAAGCTAACAGGAGGTGTGTGTGTGCTCGCGACATTTTTGTTTTGTTTTTTCTTTTAAACGTTATTTTTCATTGTTATTTCTGCGTGCACTTTTATCAACTTCAATATGCTATTTTTTTTTTTCTTTTAACCTTCAACCTACGTTTCTTTTTTTTTGTCCCTTGCCTAGTAGGGGGCAAAAATATTTCCCGAAGAACAAAAACCCGCGCCAGCTCTCGAAAACGAGCGCGGCGAGCGGAACTGCACTGCTGCCCGACCACTTTCGAGATGTTTTCTGGCATATAGTTCAGCTAACTCATGCAACCAAAACTCCACAAAAAAACAAAAACAAAAAGCATGAGCAGTATGGTGCAGTGATATAGAGGTTCTCGGCGAGGTGGATAACCTCTTCGTTTGCTTTTAAATCTTGCTGGCTCTTATTTTTTTCTTCGTTCGTTGTCCTTTTTTCTTCTTTATCTCGCTTAGATTTTGAGTGGATTTTCGGGGCCGGAAAAAAAGAACGATCTCATGGAAGTCCGCTCAACGGGAGCTAATGCGGCAGGACCAAATGTTTTTTCTAAGGAGACTTATGGAATGCTGTCGTGAGCTCAAGACATGGTATGTGTTTTTTTTCTTGTTTCCTTTTCTTTAGACCAGGGGGTTGGAATGAGACACGTTTAGATAAGGGGGCGTAAGAAAGCATGAAAGGATGGATACAAAAACGCCCGGTACTTGTATTCGCATCGTCTTTCAGCGTACTCCCACGTGCGTATCAACATTTGAAAGCGAAGTGCCCCGTGTAAACAGCCTTAATAATGATGTACATCTTGCGTTAAAGTTGAACCTTCGTTATAAAGGTAGTCTGCAAGCCATACACCACGATACACCACCTCAATTCTGTTTTTGTGGTTAAAGGTTTTGCTGTTTCTTTTCTTTCTTTCATGCTATAAAGTCTCGTTGTTTTTTTGTTTGTTCTTTTTCGAACTTTGTTTTGTTGGCATCGCTTAGGCCCATGGACAAAGTCGCTTTCCTTCCAAGAGATGAAAATTTGAGCATGCCTTGCTCCAAAATCATCTTTACTGCCTAAGTGCAGCCTCGCAAACATACGTTTATTTATTTCATTTATATACCCTCAAGGCCCGGGGGCATTATTTTGTCCATGACAGGAACTGGATTTGGCCATCTAAATAGGAAAAATAAGCATCGAGTGTATTCATCTTATTGGAGTAGTTCCTGGATCCTCCATATCGTTCGTTTGGCTTTTGTTTCGTCTGCTCAAAAAGTAAAATTTGAGTTTGAGAACAGATCTCGGTAAATGAGCTCAATGGATTAGCATTCGACACCATTTGGAAGTTTGGTAATTAAACCCCCTGTTATAGGATAACAAAAAAAAAAAAAAGCCAACCACAGGGTTGAGAGGCGTTAAAAGAATCGGATCCACTGCAGCTGTCGAACAGTGCATTATGCTCCGAACTTGATCTCGACATGCATATCTGTAGTTAGAATTTTGAAGTCTGCAGACGGCTCACGCTGGCTATGTATCCCGATTACCTGTCCAACAAGATTTTATATGAAAATGTGCACAGTTTGTATTTCTAAATTTTGTATACTGGAAATGTCCCATTTTTCATGGCCTTGCTCAAGACCTTTTGTTGATTTGTCGAAATGGTAACATTTCCAGTAGGCCCACGGGTTAAGTGAGACATGCTCAATTTGGTATGAACTTCAATAACCCACACCGTAAGGAAAATATGAAACGACCTCGAAAGAAATGAGAATCCAGGGGGGACATCACGTGGGCTGCCCACGTAGCCCCAAGGCGCACTGTGGGCCCCACAAGGGAAACCAATGTGGGATGCCCACCTAAGCCCCCTGTGGGCCCCACGAGAAAAGCCCATATGGGCGGCCCAAGAAGGCGCCCAAGCAGCACCAAGTTGGCCAATCATTGGCCAATGGCTGGTAATGGTGTTTAGGCCAGTGGACAGACAGAGGACAGCCACTGGTCGATGACTGGCCTTTCTATTGCCATTGATCAATGGCCACTGTCCATCAGGCATCGGTCAAGCACTGGCCGGTGAATGACCACTTTTTGGCTTAGGCCAGAAGACCATCACCAGCCACTGACCAATGCTTGGCCAAACTTCGTGCTGCTTGGGCCCTTCGTGGGTCCCCCGGGGGCAGCATACATGCACTTGGGTAGCCCAGGTGGGCTGCCCAAGTGGGCCCCACTTGAACCCGACTTGCAAAACCGACGTGGGACCCACGTGGGCTTCCCGAGTGGGACCCACGTCAGCCCCCCTTCCAGAGCCTACTTTGTGCTACTTGGGCACCTGTATGCTGCTGTGACGGGCAGTGTCGATGATGTGAAATGCACGTTGACAATGCACAGTGGCAGCTGGCCTTCAGCCTGCACTCAACAGTCACAGACTCAGCTGTGTCCGCCAGTGAATACTCGAGACATGAGCATAAAACCCACTACGAGATGCAGCTCCACTCTGCAGTGAAATCACCACTTCACGAAAGCGGGCACTAATACGTTTTACGCTTTGGCTACCGCAGTACTGTGATTTTTCCAAAATAAAAAAGAGCACACGAAAGAACAGTTAAACCTATGAAGTTGGAGTTAAAGTTAAACCTGCTTTCAAATAACTCCGCATTATTCTGGGCACGTTCGCTGCATACCCAGCCTCGTGTTTGAACTGAATGAAACGAGATCACTCACAGTGTCTCTCAGTTCTCAACCGCCAAATCGCAGGAATTTCTTGCGGCGGGCGCACTTTGCAAGGAGGCTAGATCCCTAACATTTCATTCGTCGACGTAGGGTCACTCTCCCACATAACTCTATTTCATTCCACGCGCACGCCAGCACGGAACACGTCGCCTCGGCTAACAAAAGCGCTCAAGAAAAAAATTAATAAATAACAGCGCGTAAAAGCGCCGTTGCCGACGTGAGCCTGCCCGATGACAGAGTGGCTTTCAGCCGGCTGACATTCGCAAGCCTCCATGCGGCGGTGACCGTCCACTAGAGGACCTTAGAGAGCGAACACCGCCACGAACGACACCGCCAGGTGCGTCTACGCGGAGAGAGGAGCTTGCTCCTTGTATACAGTACAACTCTAAGTACCCGTGATGCCGCAACAAGCACCTAGGCACGCCAGGGTATTAGCGACGACGTATACGCTCATACTCCGCTGAACGCTAAGCTCACTGTATAAACTGTGGAGGCTACGCGCTCGCCGGTCCAATCAACCGCCTCCCTTCCATCATCTTTTCCCGCTCTCTGCGCATGGGCAGTGAGCAAGAGCGTGATCACGTGGCGAAAGACAGACGTACGATTGGTTGAAAGAGCACGTAGCTTTCAGCGGACTGTCAGCTCACGGGTGAACGGAGCGTGGGTCGGTCGCCGCTGAGTGGGAAGTTTTCTCCCCACACGCGGATCCTCCGAACGCAACACGTCTCGGTGCGTACGTGTGTTTCTGTGCGGGCTTGGTTTCTAGAGAAGAGAGTTTGTATATGTGTTTGCGTGAGTGTTAAGAGTATGTGCAGCGATCCACTTAGGATGGATGAAACATTCAGAGCAGACCACCGGCGCTCGGGCTGAGGCCGATCAACTCCACGTATGTGGGGTTCAAGAAAGCGATACCATCTTCATTTTTAGATAATATGTACGTTGTGTAATTGTGTAAGAAATGAAGCCAACGTAAAACTGCACACATCTGATTGAAAGTGTCGAAATTATAGACACGTACGCTAGCTGGTAGTATTTAACACGTTGAGCTTGAGTCTGCCATAGCTACGAGGTATGGCTCGAGGTGTGACCACATCTTCCCAAACTTGGTATCACGCCAATTGAAATCAATATTACTTCGCCAAATACCGATATTGCGTGACTTACCGGTTGGCAACATGGCTGTCTCGCTGGAAACAGGAACGATGGAATCTATTTTGATTCCAGCAACGTCGACTTGAATATATAATCGCGGGTACGAGAGTGAGCTCATTGAATAAACAGGTTAAGATTCCCGCTAGTGTGTGAATAATAGTTCTCAGTTCTAAATTTTACCAATTAGTTCTTCTGTGTGTGTTTTTTTTATGGGATTGCTTATTATGGGGGCATTTCTTCGAGTAAAATTCGCACTACTTATAAACAACCCTCTTTTGTCTGCTATCTTGCAATGCATACACACAGCCAATTACCTCGTTATGGATACAGCTATTTGGAGCTAAAAAGTTGTAAACCCACTTTTGCGTAAAAATGCAATCTATGCAGATAGCATTTCAGCCTGAGTAAGTTATCTTTGTCCCGTAAATTGATGTCATCTTTCTGTCGATTGCTCGAATCGGCTATCCGCATGCTTCGAGGGAAGGAGAACCATAAGGTTTTTCTCATAAATAGTGAGTCTATTACCCGAGTAAGTTATATTGTGATTCTTATTCTAGAAAGGCTAGAATTTACTTTTTATTTCTCCTTTCGGTTTTCTTTCCCCATCCGTCTGTACAAAGTAGTAACTGAATTTAAGTTCCCAGGGTAATGTCTTTGTCTTCGTTTTCAATTCTTTAATCTACTCTCCCCTTCTCCCTTTACCAAAAGAAGCACTAACATAGTGAGCCAATCGTGAAACAGTAAAAGATGTTACGGAATACATTCCTTGTCATTTTTTTTTTCCAGCATACTACAGAATCGTTATTTCATCTCTTGTCAAGCTGGCTTCCGACGGGCTCTTAATCAGAGCCTTTTGTACACACCCATATATATTGTAGCGCACGAAATATCTCCAGATGCGTAATCTTCTAGTCACACTTTGATTTCTTACAGCGTAGAGGAAATGGTACCCCGCAAGCACCCAAAAAAACACCCATTCATGCAAGAAAAAGAAAAATTCAAAAGAAAGCTCATCTTTCAGGTCCCGATGTTTCGTAGAGCGCTCTCTCCAATCTTGATGAAAGTATACCGTTGGCACTCACTATCATACTTCGAACCACCGGACCTTGAACCCATGACAAATAACCAAAAGCACATTAAAAAAAACGCCGGTCATTTTTTTTATGTAATACGAGCTTACTTTTGACGCGATATCGGGGCGACGATGAGTTTACACTGCCGTAACGGCCGAGCTACGTCACCCTTTGTTCGCGAAACAACATCCCATTGTGTTCGTGTCTTCACAATCGCCAGGGGATCATCTTTTAAAGGACCACTGTCCTGGCACCACCGCCCCAGCGAGTGAAGAAAGAAAAGATGCACCTTTGTGCTCTTCAAAATACATAAGTATTAAAAATAAGAAAAAAAGAAAGAAAAGCATCTACAGGACAAAATATAAAAAAGGAACAGAAATACCCTCCTCGTTTGAAGAGATATAAAAACAGCCTCGGGCGAGGACCAAAAACAAGATTCTTTTTTTCTTTTTTTTTTTTATATGTACATACAATTTGTTAGTCGCGGACCACGGGAACTAAAATACTCTAAAAAGAATTTGTGTTCAGTATGTCTATGTTTAATTCTATCTTAAAAAAAAGCTGAAGATGTTTTTTTTTTTTTTTTTTTAATCTGAGTTAGGTGCAGGCCTCTAGTATTGGGAAAGAGATCGAACACTCACGCCTCTAGCGGTACGCTGCAGCTGTGGGGACTAGAGCCACTAAATAAACTACACTTCAGAGTAACGACACTTAGCCATCTTGTGGCTTAAAAACATGGTGGCCAGTTATCTGAACTTTTATCTGAGGTCGCAGGAAACGCTTTTCCGTCCTCCAGAAATTTCAGAACAGTTCGCGACAGAGCAAAACGATATCACATAAACTTGCTAACACCGCATTTAAAGCTGAGGAAAGTCGCATTTTTGAGTTGTGGCGATCGACAGTTGTGTCTGCTCGGCACTAAGCACCAAGATGGCGGCGACCACAACAATACCGGGGAAGAGTGCCGATACTCTAAGTGTACCTCATTCAGTGGCTCTAAAGACAACAAGCCGCATTATTATTATTTTTTTTATCCGATAAATTGTAGATGACTATTCTAAGGCCGCTGCTCGTGCGACCAAAGCACTGGCATAGCCTCCTCTATTCGCGACTCCAACTAACTATAGGTGGAGCCACTCATTTTCCAAGGTGGCGGGTTTAGTGAGGGTCAGAGATGCGTGCCGCTGTTGAGTCTGTCTAGTGTGCTGGCTTCACTGAGCGACATAAATTGTTTCTGGTAATACGAGGGAGCTAATGTTTTATGAGCGCAGGTCACCTCTTTGACCTGAAAACAAGAACGGTGTTCAGTGTATTAATTACGAAAGGATGCGCGTTTTAATTCTGGAGCGAAACCGAAACTTACCACTATTTTGGATTCAATTTCTCGATAGAGGTCTTAATTTCGGATTCTTTCAGGACTCAAGATGTGTCTCACATCGTAATTATTTACTTAGAAAAGTTGTTCGCGGAAACTTTATTTTGTGACATACTGTTCGGTCCAGGCGATATTCGTAGTTGTAGAAAAAATCAGTGCTGATATCTGTGCGTTCTCGCTGCCTTTTTCTCGCTCAGAAAATTGTCATGGGAAATAATAACAATTATCGCAGCACAAGAATAGGAGAATAATTCCAATTTTTACAATATGTCCACGAAACGCATAAACAAATAAACGCTGCTCTCACTGCCACAACCCAAGACGGAATCCGAGTCAGACAGCTGAAGTGTGTGTGTTTTTATAGGACCGCGTGACGCGTAGGATTTCATATTACATCCAGCGTTTAACTGTTTGTCTATCTTGATAACTATGTCAGAGTTTTTCATATGCTAAAAAGAAAACAGAATTATACCTTTCTGGAAAGGCTATTATGGTTAAATAGAGTATTCTCGTGACCTTGGCGTTAATTAGAGGCATACGTTGCCGCGATTTGTATTAATAATAATATTATTAAAATTCACATATTTGAATGAGTAATTCTTCAAGCTTTAATATAATTTGTTGCTTATCATCTAATTTTAAGCGCCGAAGAAATATGACAATGAAAACTGTGCTTCCAATTGCTGCATTTTAATTACAGATAAAATAAAAATAATCTAAAATCAATGAAAACATTCTAGCTAATATGAGAAATCCATGTAAAATTGCATTAATTATGGGTAAAGTATATTGTGCTATCAAAGTCGCGACTTTTGACAATCGGCGAAACGTCCAAAGTCCCCGCCAATATACTTCCAAACCAAATGCCCAAAAGCTAAAAAAAAAAAAAAAGCTTTTTCTTAATTACTAGTTTTTTCATAACATTTAGTTACTTTCATTTTTACGCTCCGTCGTTTTGCCAATCTCAGCCTTTCCAGTTCGAAGGAACACCTACCTGCTTGCACGTCTGCTCACTGCAGCACGTTTGGTTGGCGTTGGAAGCCGGTGAAACAGTAGTGAGTCTTAATATTGCGTATACGAGCGAACTCAAGCCTTGTGTGTTTGCGTTAGCTTTGCGCGTTCCACACTGCGCGTGCGCGGAGCCCGAAATTGCGGTCTTGGATGGCGCATGGCTTTGAGGCGCACGCACAACGCGGGGCACGCAACTCTAACGCAAACGAACACCGCTTGCGTGTGCTTCTATGCGCAATACTAGAACTCTCCAGTAAGAGACAATCCCATACCAGCTGCAGCACTACGTTGGGACAGTGAAGAGTGTTGTTTGCGTTCGGAAACGACATTTCGCGAGCCATGATCGCGAGCAGTTCCGCCGTGCCCGCTGAGGAGGAGAATCGGGAGACCCTCACTAGAGCGCTTCCCATTTCCGCCGCGGGAGGGCGAGCGTCGAGCTGGAGACGCGAATACTCACAAAGCCTGGCAGTTCGATGACGGAGCCATAGAGGGCCCGATCGTAGATTTGGAGCGCGAGGATCTGGTAGCACAGAGCATTTCTCGGTGAACCTAAAGCCCCTTCGTGCGCAGAGTGTGTCGATGCACGAGGCACGTGCGATGTGCAGCTTTTCGGAAGATCATGGCGGCACAGCGCAGCACTGAGCTAGATTTCAGGCGCCAAGTTCTTCCCAAATGCGGCGCGCGGCACGTGTCTCGAACATTTCCGCAACAATGAATGGCGCCACTTTTCCCAAGATAGAGGGGCTTTAGGGGAACCTAGAGTTCCTGTATAAGCTCCCTACGGGAGCCAGTGTTGCGCGTCTGTTTTCCACGTCCCGCCGCGCTGCTATTCGCCGAGACCGGATCACGTGAGGATCCGGATCAAATGCCGTGCAGGAAAATAGACGTTGCACGCGCCCCGACAATACGTTCCCCTGCTTTTGAGCGCGCCGCGCGCCTCGGACGCGCGGCACCGCTATTCGCCGAATTCAGTCACGTGAGGAGCAGGATCAACATGCTGCGCAGGAAAGACGGCGCTACGGGGATGAACGCGCAACTCTGGCTCCCGTAGGGAGCCTATACAGGAGCTCTAGGGGAACCAGGACGTCAGCGCACTGCTTTTGCAGCGGCAAGGACCCGAAACATGGTTTTCAAACCCGACAAGAAAGGAAGCGGTAGCGCGAGGAACGCGATGAGCACGAGCGGACATTCCATCGCTCGGGAGAAGTGTATTTCGGCGTCTCGCCGTAGTGGGGCGCCCAACAAGTGGCTTTCCTCTCATCCATTGTCTGCCGCTCTGCCTTTTCAATTTCGGCGGCCGCTTCTCATGGCGATCTGCCAGGCTTTGTCAGTATAGAGGAGGCTATGGCACTTGTCAAAGCGACGCGCACGTGCCCAGATCGTGCTAGGTGAGGTTCAATTACTTTGTTATGCTGTTAGTAAACACTGGGCTGTGTGGACAACAACCTCGATAAAGCTCTCCCTATAGTTCGATCTTCTGCCCAATATCTTTTTTGTCCCGCCAATTTAGTCATCGAACTAACTTGGGCAGAAGTAAACGTAAACCCCATTTATCTTGAAAAATATGTGCCGCGATTGCCGCCGGGCATGCAGCGATCATCTCCGCAGCCTGTCCAGAGCGTCGCGACGTCATTGACGTCATCCCCGAGCCATGTCAGTGTCGAGCAAGAATCATCTGATTCCGCTGACGATGTCACTTTTGCTAGTTTTTTCTTTGCTCTCGCGCGTTCTATACTGTCGGCGTACTCTAAAAAAAAAACAAAAAAAACGTGTTTCTACTTTTCCACACAACACTCGGAGAGCCAATCACCGCAACTTACGGAGGCAGCTCAGCGAATGACGATGTCGAAACAGATGTTTAGACCAAAAAGCGCAGACTGAAGTGTTACATTACGCAATGCAACACGTCACGCCTCCATTGCTTAATGACACAACTCAGACTGCGTTTTTTGGTGTTAACCTATGTTTCCGAATCGTCATTCACTGAGCCGCCTCTGTAAGTTGCGGTGATTGGCTCTGCGAGTTTTGTGTGGGAAAGTAGACGCACGGGCTTTTTTTCTTAGAGTGCGGGCAGGTTTACGTCGAAATTTTAATTGGCTATTTCGGCGCTCCTTCTAATAGGGTCGAAATCAAACATGACATAATTTTTAAGGTGTCTACATTACAAATTTTATTGTTTGTTCGAATTGAAGGACCTCCTCAGCTTCCCTTTAAGACTTTACGCTATACCAATGCGCTCGCTTGAAAACTAAAGTAATGTTTGTGTGCAGCCCCACTCCAAAAAAAAAAAAAGAAAAAAAATTAGGTGAGGGGGGGGGGCTTTTTAAAATTGTTTTGTTTGCTATTAAAATTAAATAAGTCTTCTAATATATGTTTGATAATAAATATTCGCAAGTTCCCGCTACAGCGGTATAGTGTGGCAATCACGTTCCCTAGTTCCGGGGCGAGAGATTTCAGCGTGATGTGTACCAAAGTAGAAAGCTGGGCTACTTTGTGTAGGCTAAGCATAATGTAGGTAAAACAGCGCATATGAACACGAACTGGAAGGTCCCACTCGAAGCCCACTCGAAGGTTATTAAAAGGGACATCACGATTTCGTGATTGGACGCGGCCCTGAACAGGTCTCGCGTCCACATGGCGCATGAGAGCTTTCAGGCGCAGTGCGATAGGCTGAGAGACGCTGGATTTCCGCGTGCTTTGCTGTGTGATGTTACCACTGTTAAAAGGTAAAAGGAACCTCACCCCTACCTTGTCATCCCATACCTGCACAAGGTCTCCGATAATTTAAAGAAAGTAGGAAGTCGGTACAACGCCCCTGTGGTGTTTTCCGCCCCTCAGAAGTTGAGCCAGATATGTTCGAGGGTAAGGGCTAAGGCAGAAGGGCAGTAAAAAAGCAAGTGCACATAAAAAAAGTGAAAGCCGTTTACAACTCCCTGTAACGCCGAATTAGAGCGCAGCTCTTGAGGAGGAGGAGGGAAAGGTACTCAGAGGGGGGGTGTCACGTGGCCTCGGGGGGGGGGGGGGGGGAGGGGGTGCCACGCGACCCCCCTCCCTCCCCGTAGGTACCCGAGGTCCTCCCGAGGTCCTCCCGAAGAAACCCGTGGTCCTCCCGAGGTCCTTCAGAAGGAACCCGAGATCCTCCCGAGGTCCTCCCGAGATCCTCCCGATAGAGCCCGAGGTCCTCCCGAGGTCTTCCCGAAGGTACCCGAGGTCCTCCCGAGGTCCTCCTTGTTGTGGTAGCGGTTGCTACCATTAGGTTGTATATATATGAGAGAGTAAAGAGGCAGACGAAGTTACTTGTTTCGTTTCACCCGGACCAGGCGCGTGTGTGTGTTCGTTCCTCTCTGGCCTCGACGGTCGCCGGTCTCTACATGGTGTCAGAAGTGAGCGGCTAGCGCCTTTTCTCTCTTCAAGCGCCAGCACCAGCCTCGGTGGAGACCGCCATGGCCGAAGGGGAGGGCGCCGCCGCCGGTCCGGGAGCGTTGCCAGTCGGTGCGCTCAATCTACGAGCACCGCCCCAGTTTGACTTCAGCAACCCCGGAAAATGGAAACAGTGGCATCAGCAGTTAGGTGACTACGTCTACGCGTCAGGACTCTACACCGCCAGCGACAAAGTCCGTGTTCGGACCCTACTATACTCCATGGGGCCGCAAGCGCGGGACGTCCTGACTTCGTTACACGTCGGCGATTCAGACTTCGACAACTACGATCTCATCGCTGAGAAGTTCAACGCGTACTTCGTTCACCCAGTGAATGAGCTCTACGAGAGCGCACGCTTCCACAGATGGTTGCAGCAAGCGGATGAGTCAGCTGACTCCTTTTTTACGACGCTCAGCAACATGGCAAAAAGATGTAACTACCCGTCGCGAGAAGTGGAGGAGCGGCTCAATTCGCGACCGTTTTGTGGTGGGCTTGCAAGACGCAAAGCTGTCGGACAGACTGTGCCGAAACACGAAGCTTACGTTGGACGAAGCGCTCATTCAAGTTCGCCAATACGAGGACGCAGAGAGGGAACGGAAACTGCGGGACTCGTTGGCATCCACAGCCATGGCAGCTTCAGCAGAAGCAAAAGCGTTAAACATTGACGCAGCAAAAGTTGCGAAGAACCGCCTGCCAAGGCCGAAGCAAGCATGCGGTGACGCAGCGAGATCATCTTCATGCGGCTTTTGCGGACGTTCTCCGCATCCGCGCTTAGAGTGCTCTGCTAACCGTGCGCAATGCAACAAGTGCCACAAGAAGGGCCACTTCGCAGCTGTCTGCCGCGCCAAGAACAAGTTGGCTTCGCTGGAGCTTGGTGCCGTCCGTTCTCCGTCCAAGGCTAGAGCGAAGTTTGTAGACGTGAAGGTCAACGAAGTACTGCTGAGCTTCAAGGTTGACAGCGGAGCGTAGGTCACCGTCGTCCCCAGTACGTTTTCGGGGATACCAGCTCGCCTGGAGCCCCCAGAAGGGGAGTTGACAGGACCCGCCGGTCAACCGTTCGACGTGCTAGGAACGTTCGTTGCGGCCTTGGAATGGAAAACCAAGCGCGTCAAGCAGAAGCTCTACGTGGTGCGTTCGCAAGTTGTTCCCTTGTTGGGATTTCCGGCAATTCAGGCGTTGGGCGTGGTCAAGTTTGTGGATCACCTTCCGGAGTCTTCTGCCGAAAGCAGTCCTACTGAGCTCGACCGGACTTTGTCAACACAGCTCTTTCAGGGTCTCGGAGAACTTCGGGAGCAGTACACAATTCGTCTTCAGCCGAACGCGGTACCGTACTCGCTGCACGTTCCGCGAAGAGTCCCCATCCCACTACGCGATGTCGTAAAGTCTGAACTAGACAAGATGGAGGCCCAAGGCGTAATCCGAAGAGTAACCAAACCGACACCGTGGTGCGCAGGCATGGTAGTGGTGCCGAAAGCTTCGGAAAGCTACCGCATATGCGTGGACCTGACTCGACTGAACCGGGCCGTGCTTCGTGAACGTCACATCCTGCCGACAGTGGATCAAGTGCTTGTACTTCTGGGCGAGGCGCGAGTCTTCTCCAAGGTCGACGCCACGTCAAGTTTTCTCCAAGTGAAGCTGTCAAGTGAGTCCCAGGAACTTACAACGTTCATAACCCCGTTCGGACGGTTCTGCTTTTGTCGGTTGCCTTTCGGGATTACCTCTGCGCCGGAATATTTTCAACGCCAGATGTCGTACATTCTGGAGGGACAAGATGGAGTTGTCAATATGATCGATGATATTCTCGTTTTTGGCCGAGATGTTGTGGAACACGACAAGCGTCTCACAGAGGTTCTCGGCCGCTTAAAGAAAGCAGGTTTGACTCTGAACAGGTCCAAGTGCAAGTTTGGCGTCACCAATGTAAAGTTTCTTGGCGTGGTCGTCCAGAATGGCATTATGCCAGACCCTGAGAAGGTGGAGGCTGTACAGAACATGGAGCCACCGGTCGACGTCGGAGGTGTCCGCAGACTGTTAGGCATGGTCAACCACGTTGGTAGGTTTTTGCCACATCTGTCTGCCGTCACGGCACCTATTCGAGAATTGCTGAGCAAGAAGAGTGCGTGGGTCTGGGGACCAAGCCAGCAGGCTGCCTTCCTCAAGTTGAAGACTATGCTCTCTTCAGACATTTGTATGGCTTGCTACAATCCGGAGCACCCGACCATAGTGTCTGCTGACTCCAGCTCTTTCGGTCTTGGTGCAGTCCTGCTCCAGGACCAACCGTCTGGCGAGCGTCGGGCGGTGGCTTTTGCTTCACGGTCACTTACTGCGACCGAGCAGAGGTACAGCCAGACCGAAAAGGAGACTTTGGCAGTGACATGGGCCGTGTGTCGCTTCGATGAGTACGTCCAGGGACTGCGGTTTACAGTGGAAACCGATCACCAGCCCTTGACTGCGTTGCTTGGCGACATGGACGTCGACCTTCTTCCTTCACGAGTTCAGCGACTGAGGATAAAGTTGATGCGGTATCAGTACCAGATCTTATACGTTCCTGGGAAGCTCCTGGAAACGGCCGATACCCTGTCCCGAGCGCCGTTGAGCCGAACAGCTCCATCAACCTGCGACAGCCTAGAGCTGTACGTCCAGAGCGTGGTTCACGCAATCCAGGAAGGTGCGCCCGTCAGCCTCGAGGTGGTCCGTCGACAACAGTCAACAGATGGCGAGTGCACAGCACTGGCAAAGTTCTGTGACCAAGGTTGGCCTCAGAAGACCAAGGTTCCGTGTCACCTAATGAAGTACTGGAACTACCGTGGGGAACTAGCCGTTTGTGACGGTGTGCTTCTCAAAGGAGGACGCCTCGTTATTCCTGCACTGCTGCGACCTGAGGTCCTGCAGGCCATTAACGAGGGACACCAAGGAGTCAACCGATGCAAGGCACGGCTCGAGACTCGGTGTGGTGGCCCAGTATCGGCGATTAAATCAAAACCATGGTCGAGAAGTGCGAGCGCTGCGCATCGACGAGGGTACAGCGGGCTGAACCTCTCATGACGTCACCTCCAACAGAGCTACCTTGGCAACAGGTGGGAGTCAATTTATTCCACTTAAACGGCCAAGATTTTCTACTGATGGTGGACTATCACTCACGATATCCTGAAGTAATGACACTGCGAAGCACGTCAAGTCAAGCCGTGATTAAAATATTAAGGTGGGCTAGTTGGATATGCATTTTCGAAATAAAGAGCGCGAAGGTCAAGAACAAACTGACGGTACAAGCGCTAACTCACAACTGTCGTTTTAATAATCACACAGAAGACGAGAAAGAGGTAGCGTTTCTCTCTCGTCTTTCTAGCCGTGATTTCTGCAGTAAAAAGTGTCATGGCGCGTTTCGGGATCCCTGAGGTACTTCGAAGTGACAACGGACCACAGTTTGCCTCTCACGACTTTGCCAGATTCGCGGAAGACTACGGATTTAAGCACGTCACTAGCAGTCCTGGATTTCCGCAGTCAAACGGAGAAGTGGAGCGTACAGTCCGGACAGTGAAGGACCTTTTGGTTAAAGGCGACGATCCGTTCTTGTCACTTCTCGTCTATAGAGTGTGGGTCGCCTGTCAATTCCCGATCAGGCCTAGTTCTACTCGCTCCGAGGAAGTCACACAAAGAGCGCTATCATAGAAACACTTTATAAATACTCAAATTGTGCCGTCGATGCTGTGGAAGGCCACGGTTGCCCTGGGGTCCGGGTCTTGCCTGGGCTCGTTCAGCACCGCCTCTTTCGTTCGTCACGGCCCTTCGAACTCTGTCCACGCGCACCTCCCACGAGCGTCCCTTTCTCCTCTTCCTCGCCGCTCACGGGGCCGTCCATCCACGTTCAGCGTGGCTCGTTGTCTCCCACACTCCCCTCCCCTCAAGCCTCAAACTCCGGGGGGGTCCGGAGTATCCGGAGTCCCTGGACCGAGTCACTGGACTCCAAGATGAACTCCTGGTGGGGGAGCTTGATGAGCTCTCGCTCCCGTAACAGGTCCGGGGTCAGGTAGCTGTACGTCTGCTGGATGGCCAGGTAGGTGGTCTCGGCAAAGTTGCCCAGCGTGGCCGTCGAGACGCGGGCCGAGGTGTAGCAGACCTCGATGCCCGCCATGTGCAGCAGCTTCTTGGGCACTTGCAGGGCACGGTGTGGCGCTTTCCACTCTTGTTTCCCCAATAGCCGTTACGGACGGGGATGACGCACAGCTAGGCCAGGATGATGGCTTGAAGGATGGCCGTGGCCACCTCTTTGGAGCACTTGGCAGGACTGGCACCTCTTTGGAGCTCTTGGAGCACTGGCCGTTGAAGTCCCCAATGGCCGCAAAGGCCTTGAGGCGGGTGCGCTGGCCGGCACGCGTCTGCTTCTGCACCGTCATAATCTTCAGCACCTCGTCCTTCAGCGTGTCCCTGGGACTCTCCGGTCCTCCGCGTCTCCGCCGCCCTGCCTTCGTTGACGTGGTCGACGTCGGGATTGCTCACCCCGTCTCTGCCAACCAGGTTGACCACCCTGACGGTTGGTCCGTCTTGCTCCTTGCTAACCGGGTTGACCACCCTGTTGGTTGGTCTGGCCGTTCCCCCTTCCAACGGGGTTGACCACCCTGTCGGCTTGTCTGGCCATTCTCTTGCCGAACGGGTTGGCCACCCGGTGCGTTGGTCTGACTGGTCTTCTGCCGGAAGGGTTGACCACCCTGGGAGTTGGGCCAGCTGGCTCCGCCGGTATCCCGGGAAGTGGAAGGTCGCCTTCCCGGATGGCGCCACCCATTCTGGTTCCTCCGGGGGGCATTTCTGGACAGAACAAGCTCTATTAACATCTTGCAAAGATTAGATCAAGTTCTAGGCCGCAGATTATAGCGCCGCGCAGAGCACCTGTCGGATCTCTCACCGACGGGTTCGCGCATTGTTCGGCTACCGCGCTTAGGCCGCGTTGCCGGTCGCGCGCGAGAGTCACGCGGAACGGAGGATTCCTCGTTTTGTTCTCGTTCATCGTCATCCCGATCACGAAGATGGTACTTTTTTAGGTCTGTGATGTGGACCGGGCCAGACTCCTCGCTCGCATTTTCCTGAGCGAGCCTGTAGGTAAGACGTGACAGTCGTGCCTTTACCACGTAGGGCCCTTCCCACTTCGGAGCAAGTGAGGCTGCGAATCCGCTCGCTGCGTTGCTCAAAGGATGGGTTCTCCTGAGGACCAAGTCACCCACCTTGTACTCCAGGTGACGATGAGTCTTATCGTACTGGGTCGCCTGTTCGATCCTTGCTGCAACGAGGTTCTCTCTGGCGTCGTGCAACGCATTCGAAAGGCGAACTTTCAACTCCGCCGCGTATTTAGAGAGTGGGCGTTCTGTCGAACCTTGGTTATTTCGTAACCCGTTCTCCAGCGGAGACGATAGCTCCTTACCCAAGTTTAGAAGCGCAGGCGTTAACCCAGTAGATCTGTTCACGGTCGTCCGGATTGCAAAACCCATCTCGACAATGTGTTCGTCCCAGTCCCTGTGTCTCTCCGTTAGTGTGATCAGCATGCTCTTCAAGTTTCGGTTCACTCTCTCAGTGATATTAGCCTGAGGATGGTATGGTGTCGTCCTTTTGTGCTTTATGTTTAGCGCCAAGCAGGAGTCAGTGAACACTCTGCTGGTAAAATAGCTAGCATTATCGCTGATGAGACACGTGGGTGTACCGAAGCGCATGAAAGTTTCCAACAACTTCTCCCAGATGCGCTCCGAGACCAGCTTCCTCAGCGGGTGTAACTCCACCCATTTCGAGAAATGATCGGTTATTACCAATAAATACTGGTTCCCACGGGGACTTTTTGGAAGTGGGCCGATGATGTCGCAAGCAACCATCTCCCACGAGCGTCCCTTTCTCCTCTTCCTCGCCGCTCACGGGGCCGTCCATCCACGTTCAGCGTGGCTCGTTGTCTCCCACAAGAGATACTCCTGGCGTCTTGGGCTTTAGCCCTGCTCAGCTGCTGATGGGTTGACAGCTCCGGACTCAAGTACCCAAGGCTGCCAAGGAACTCCAGCCGGCATGGTCGAAGTCACAGGTCTTTCTGGAGCGGGACAGCGCGGCGAAGCGACGCCAAGCTTCCGACTTCGACCGTCGTCATGGAGTGCGCAAGCTCAGGGAACTTTCACCTGGCGAAGATGTGTGGGTGACCGACGCACAGTGCCCTGCTCAAGTGCTTAGCCGAGCGCAACGCCCACACTCTTATGTCGTCGAAACTCCGCGGGGTGTATTGCAGAGAAATCGGCGACACCTGGTTCCTTTCGGGAGCCAACCTACGGAGCCTGTTCCCGGCCTGCCAGCTCCGGTTCTGCCGGTTTCTGCGGCCACCTCGAGGCTGACGGGTGCACCTTCTTGGATTGCGTGAACCACGCTCTGGACGTACAGCTCTAGGCTGTCGCAGGTTGATGGAGCTGTTCGGCTCAACGGCACTCGGGACAGCGTGTCGGCCGTTGCCAGGAGCTTCTCAGGAACGTATAAGATCTGGTACTGATACCGCATCAACTTTATCCTCAGTCGCTGAACTCGTGGATGAACACATCAGGACATACTACCTCACTACAAGTTCAGTCTCTTTGGAGCTACTACTCGACGGCCAGATCTCGCGCGTCGAGGAGTGTGGATCCACACATTCGCTGGTGCCTGACTTGCATCAGCTCTCGGACTTGCCCTTGGCTCTGCCGGAGCTTCCTCGGCAGAAGGCTGCGGAGAGGGAGTTGTAACCAGGCTTCGTTGTTCAGAATCTTGGGGTTGGAGGCCATTGGCTCCATCGGCCGCAGGAACCGGCAGAACCGTAGCTGGCAGGCCAGGAACAGGCTCCCTAGGTTGGCTCCCGAAAGGAACCAGGTGTCGCCGATTCCCCCTTTCTGAGAAAGGGGGATGTTGTGGTAGGGGTCGCTACCTTTAGGTTGTATATATATGAGAGAGTAAAGAGGCAGACGAAGTTACTTGTTTCGTTCCACCCGGACCAGGCTCGTGTGTGTGTTCGTTCCTCTCTGGCCTTGACGGTCGCCGGTCTCTACACTCCTGAGGTCCTCCTGAAGGAACCCGAGGTCCTCCCGAGGGAACCCGAAGTCCTCTCGAGGTCCTCCCGAAGGAACCCGAGGTCCTCCCGACGTCCTCCCGAAGGAACTCAAGGTCCTTCCAAGGTCCTCCCGAAGGTACTCGAGGTCCTCCCGAGGTCCTCCCGAAGGTACCCGAGGTTCACCCGAGGTCCTCTCGAAGGAACTCGAGGTCCTCCCGAGGTCCTCCCGAGGGTACCCGAGGTCCTCCCGAGATCCTCCCGAAAGCACCCGAGGTCCTTCCGAGGTCTTCCCGAAGAAACCCGAGGTCCTCCCGAGGTCCTCTCGAAGGAACCTGAGGTCCTTCTGAGGTCCTCCCGAAGGAACCCGAGGTCCTCCCGAAGGAACCCGAGGTCCTCCCGAAGGAACCCGAGGCCCTCCCGAGGTCCTCGGGAGGGGGGGGGGGTGCTCGCGGTTACGTCGACGGCGACGCCGACGCCGACGCCGGCGACGACACTGACGGCGATGCCGCTCAAGCTGGAAACGGGCGCCTATGAGCTGAGCTCTAAAACACGCGAAGCCGTTTGTTAGCTATGTTTCCGGGGTGGTATATACAAAGTCCCCCTTTCGTGTGGTAAAGTGTATATTGGAAAGACGGGGATGCGCTTAAATGAGAGGCTCACAGAGCACAACTTTTCACTGAGAGCCACGGTCGGAGGACATTTGGCGGTGCACTGTAAGAGCTGTTTGTGCAAGCCGTCCTTCGAGGAGACCACGCTTGTAGATAGGCATAAGGACAAGGTGACGAGGGATGTGAGAGGCCTTTTACATAAGGGAAAGCGGGGCGCAGTGCATCAGCGAGCCGTCGGTGACGCTATCTGTGAAAGAGATGTCGTTTCTGACTTCGACAATGACTTCGATAAGGGAGGGGGGGGGGGGGGGGGGAGGGAGGGGGAGAACGCGGCACGTGAATGACCGACGTCTTATGTGATGAGGCAGAAAGGTTGGCGCATGTGTAGATAGATTGCTGCCTTACGTGCTTACTTTTGATGTTCTCTGTAATAAAACCTTTAGTTGCGAGTCAGCGCATGTCCGGTCTTGGCTGTTCCTTCCTTCTAATCTTTGTGGTTCTGCGCTGTTTCACCTACATAATGTTCAGCGTGAAATTTGTCGCAAAACGTTTTCTTAAATGAAATAATATTGGTAAGGATTAATGACAATCATATACCTGAAAAAATTTGAAACACTGGCGCATTCCAAACCTGGACGAGTTTTGTTGTTCCAGGTTGGTCGCACTAACATGACGACAGCCATTTTCATAGGCACCCGCGCGAACCCCATTAGGCAGTGAAACTTGCGAATAGCAGGTTTGGAGAGGTAAAAAACAAATTGATAGTGTCGCGCAAAAAAAACGACGCGAGTAAATAAATTAAAACTGTAGAGAGATTGGCAGCCTTACAATTCAGCCGCAATTAAACAAAGACCGTAATTAAATCGGGCTCATAAGCAAACGCGCAGGAACACGCGAGTTTTAACAATATACGCTTCCATTTTCAGGATGGTGGGTTGGGTGAGGAAAATGGAGATTTGAACATGCGTTCGGATCACTATTACGGAGTGGCAACGGGCTCTCGAAGTGGCCTTAATACCCCCATACAAATACCCGATGTGATTACACGCCATTCTTTACGCACGAGGCGCGGCAGATACGAGAAAAAAACAACTAAATTTGCAACAGCATCGTAACTCATGATTCTGTTTTACGGTTATTTCTAAGCTTGATATTTTACATTTGACGGATCAATAGGCAGTTTTGGCGTAGCGTTCCCGCGCGGAGCGTAATCTTTACCGTATGATCACGCTGTGACATCGAAGCATGCTTCTCAGTGCGCACAACAAGCCCAGTCGTTTCTGCTCTAGCCAGCCGTAACGCTCCGCTCAAACTGTCTAATTTCTAGGGATGGGCGTCGATTAAAAATTTAACCCAAATTATTCAACCCTTATTCGAATCATGAATCTATTAATCGGTCTCATTCATTTTCATGCATAATATTTTTAAAGTCAAAATTACACACACATTATATATATATATATATATATATATATATATATATATATATATATATAAAATGTGTGTGTAGTTTTGACTTTAAAAAATTCTTAAATATGTGATAAACGGTGCAATAAAAAATTCGAGTATGAATTAACCTCCATACGTAGTTGAAAACAGTTCAAAGACACTCACACTCCCATATTATTTCTTCAGCTGCATCAAGCAAAAAGGTTCGTTGTTGTTTTCCGGCAAAAGCGGCCTTTTTCCTTTGTTCACAATAGTTTCTGCGGTGCTACACGGCCACTCGCACGACGTTGAAACGGCCGGACACACGTGTAACCTTCTGCACTCGCCTTGAGTTACAAATCTCGCCCTTACAGTTTACTTTAGGCTAATATTTCACCCAAATTTCACCCTCCTAATAGGAGTACTCGTCTACGTCTGCGTGGTGAAAACCTATAACTTGTACATTCTTTTTGTTCGTCAATCTTTCGCCGATTAACCGGTTGATAAAGTAATCGCGATTAAAGCATTCATTGATTATTCGGTAAGTTAATCGATCAATTTCCCACCCCTACTAATTTTTTTATCAAACGCCACGCCACTACCGTCGCACTCTGGATAACGGTAAGCGGTCTTCCTCTACATCGAATTCGGTCCGGAGGGGCCATCACACAAACGCGGTCACCGCCAAGCGGCGGCACCAGGCATTCCCGCCCTGCCCCTCCTACAGGAACCCTAAGCAGCACCACAATTTTCACTTTTTCATACGAGAGTGCAAAGCACTGGCTCAGTCTCGGCCCTGGACCCTCCAACGTCTTCGGACCCTAAGCTACCGAACTGAATGTATTGAAGCCTGAGGTTCTTCCAAAAGCACCCCCCTCTGTAGATAAGAAAGCCATCCTCTGCAACGTCTTGAACTATGTCCAAGATGCAGGAGTAGAGGTCCACGTCTAACCCGCCCAGACCGACTTTCTAGATCTCATCGCCGGCGAAGACTGCTCTAGACCCCTTCTGTTTTTGGCTTTCAGCAAACGTGTTGTAATACAATGACTTTTAGATAAAAGGTATTTATACTATTTGTACAAGGTCCGACCTAGGAAATCCAACCGTGTCTCTCGGCCCGCATAAATTAACTACGCACCGCAGAAAGCTTGAAGGGGACATGCAACGGTGTTGTACTTCGCGCAAATGCCGCTCGGAATGAGGCAAGGCAGGATCACTTACGGCTGTATAAACTTACCCACAGCGCTTGGAATGAATCCTTGACGTTTATATATTATAAGTTATAATTTATAAACGTCAGAGATTAATTTCCTTTTGACTAATGGGTGTTTTATATGTTATAATATGACCTATAAAACACACGTGACTTTTTTTTTTCATCCACACAATGGTCGTTGCAGAAAAAAATTACAAAAATAAAAACGAGCAGAGTTTTGTTTGAAAATGTCTTTAATAATAATAAGATGAAAGAAACATGAGGGCCAGGTCAGCTGGGCTTAAGCCTTCGGTGCTGTCCTGGGGTGGGGGATGGGGATTAAATGAACTGAGTCAGGTGAGCCTCCTTAATGAACCGAAGGAGGGAGTCGAATAGTTCTTTTCGATGCTTGAATGAGCCGGATGGTCTGGTCCATTCCGCCAAGCTGTTGGGTCTTTGATCCTCGGGAATGGTCTGTAGATGTTTTTCTTTTTAAAAAAAAATGTTTATGCAGTCCCAGAAAACGTGATTTTCTAAGGCCATGCACGACCTTGCAGTGCCGGCAGAGACGTTCGCCCACGTCGTCTGCGGGGTCTGAGTTTTCCTCGTTGTACCTATTCAGTCGTTGCTTGTTCCAAGCGTAGTACATTGCAGTACGTTTAGGTACCATGGCGGCTCCCGTGCGTAGTCGCCTGATGCAGACCCTGTCCCATCGGGAGTATAGGTCCATCCGGCAAAGGGTGTGAGTCCTGTTTTCTGAGTGCATGAAGCCTCTCTCGGCGCTCTGTCCGCTAATCGTCCTTGAGGGCTGTAGGGTCTCGTCTTTCCGAGGAGCACGCGAGGCCACCGTAGCCGGGATCAAGGAAGGAGAAGAGAGCATGACCCGTGCTGGAGTCGATTATATGCCGCCAATGTTTATCATAGCCACGTGCTGGAATGGTATTCACACGAGGGAGAAATCCCGGGGATTTCTCTCCGGCACGCGCGCATCACGAGACAAAAACGCGAGGCTTTTACACATCGCAAAGCCTGAAGTTTTCGTCGCAGGATGCGCGCGCCGTGGAGAAATCCCCGGGATTTCTCCCACGTGTGAATACCCCTAAAGCGCAGGACACGCACTGAGTTCCAGACAGTGGCTGCGTTTACATGGGCTGCATTTACATGGGTGCGACCGTAGCGCATTGAGTCGAGATTGCACGATTTTGATTGGTAGCAGTTGGGAAGAAGAGGAAGAAGTAAGAAGACAGGCTGCGTGTGATTGGTCCCTGCTCGATTCGATGCGCTACGAACGCATTCGTGTAAACGTAGCCAGTGCTAAGGCTCGGGTATTGTCATTGCAACGATGGGGCATGAGCCACTGTCCGAATGCTTGTCGAGCGATTGAATTATTCTGAGCCCAAATCGGATACTCACGCAACGCTCGGGTCTAATACATGAGCCGCATTCAAATATCGTCACTCGGTGGACTATGCCAACACTGCGACCTCCGCGCTATGCCATAAATTTTGCTAAATAGGGATTGAAAAAAAAAAAAAAAAGAACGCTCGCTTTTATTTTTTGAAAGTACACCGGCAACACAACAGTTTCTTGGTCGGTGCACTTTTAGAAAAAAAAAATTATATATAGTCTTCCCTAAAGGGAGGAACGCTCTTGACACATTTGCTCCTTTAGAAAGAAAGAAACTTTCGTCCCTGAAAGTTGGGAAGCGAAATTCCTCCGTTATCTGCATCTCATTACGGCGGCCCCAAATCGAGCGAATCGAGTTCAATAAGGCTTAGCGGCGACGCTGTCCATTGCACGGGGCGAGAGGAGCAGCAAATAAACGCGTAACACGAGCTTTCCGCGAACTGTATTTACTTCCGAAGCCATCTTCCCCTGCAGACAAAGAAACTTGCGTTACGAAAGCAGTCACTCAATCTTCTCGTCGTCAGCACTGCGGTCTTAAAAAAAGACAACCGACACCCAGTTACGTCACGCACTTTATGTCTTACCTTTGCTATTCTGTGAGTCACATTTCTTTCGTCAGCACCGCACATTACGAAGGATAAACAATTCGCGAAACAAAAAAAAAAAACGCTTACAAAAGAGCAGCTTGGAAGCTGTTTACATGGCTCATCGTTGCACAGCAACACGAAAATATAGCATCGTGAAGCGAGAAAGTAGGTTAAATCGCTCGCCACCAGATGGCAGGATTAAGCAGAGTAATTTAAGGTCCCTATACACTGGACCATAGAGTAACTGCAAGTAGCTAGGCTAGGTGGCGCTAGTTATCACCCAATTCATATGCTACGAAAAACATTATTTGTTTACGTCACCATTGCGCTTCAGGTGGATTTATTACACGCATATATAGTTACATTACACGTACCATAAGCATCAGCTGAACTACAGTGTTAGAATTAACTGCTGCGATAGTTGGTGTTGCATTATAAAGGACAAGAGCGTAATACACCCGGACAAGTAGAAGAGCGCTTTGCCCCGCCCTGCTCCTGTTCTTCTACTTGTCCGTGTTTTTCGCGTTTTCGTCCTCTATAATAGAACTACAGTGACCTAGAATAGGGTAGTTGGCTCACCGCAACCACTTGCTGAAGCAGTTCATGTCTAAATTGAGAGATGGCGCTCCGGTCGACTCCTCCTGAAGCTCTCCCGCGCGCTTCTGCGATTACGTGCACATCAGCGCCCGTGTGTGCGTCGGTGTTTTCTTCGTCAAATAGCTGGGAAGATTCGGAAGAATCGCAGAAACTGCGTCGGCCAAAAGCATTGGTTTCCCACGCTGAACGCGTACCTCTTCACCATTGATGACGTGCACGTAGTCTCTAATTACCTGCTGAGGTACAAAATGTAATTCGCACACAGCAGAGGTTGCATCCAACATCCTGTCCGCTCGATGCAAGTTCATGTCCGACAGTTTCGTCGCTCCTCGTCTTCGGGTACACCGAACACAGGCATATTCGCCACGTCCTTCATGCGAGCGCATCCTCTTCTACAACCAAGAGCCAAACAGTCACTTCGCCGGCGATTAGACATCCTTGCATTTGAGCCCAAGAAAAAAAAAAACCCCGTAAGACAACAGTAATCGCAGTGACCACACGGCAAAGGAATGCAGACGAGAGTCACTCAATCAACGCCAAAATTGAAGCCGAGAGCAAACACACGCGGCCGGGCATGACTGGGATGCAGGACGTACGCTTCAGGAGGAGGATGAGGCGTCGACAGAAGCGCCCCCTCGGCCTCCGACATAGACCGTCTCACCACGAAGCATGAGCGAGAGCTGAACATATACAACGGACGCATGCACATACACGGCACATACAAACATCAATACAACAGCCCACTAAACCGATTACTACTTCTGGGCTTTGCGCTTCCGCCTTTTATACTCGTTTTGAATGTACGGATTTTCTCCGTGAGCACATAAGTAATAAATAATATTCCCAGCATGTCTTTTTTTTTTTTTTTGAGTAATGTCATATTTACGAAAGTATTTTTAACGGCTCAGGGGATGAATCTCATTGCAAAAAAGGAAATGTACATGCCGTAATTATTTTAAAACCAATAAAAGAAGCCGCTCCACTGCGGTTCCAAACCATGTGTTCGCTTCCCCGCACAGCACGTTGTAGGCAGGTTTTATATCGTTGTATTTGTTTTTCTATTTATGCTGTTTGCGTGCGGTTACAATTAGTGTCTTAAATTAATCTCTGTGGGGGGTGTACTCACTCAGGTGAAAACGATGCTTCACGAGCAGAGAAATCGCCCTTCAATCAACTTGAATGCAGTCAAAACCGCGACTTGCGGCAGGGGTCAAGTGTACGGAGCTACGCCGTGGTGATCACGAAAACGTCTAGCGCTCATCCCAGCACCCCACTTGAAGGAAAGTTTTTCCAGGAACCGTAGCATATTTAAACGAGCAAAATAAAGGATATCACTTTTGTAGATTTTACTTACCACCCTCCCTTAATGCTAAAATTCCAAACTGTAAGTATGCGTACTTTCAGTCATACTTCAATACAGTTCATTCCTTCCCCCAGAGCGCAATCGCTCTTCGAAAGCGGACAACAGCACATCGGAGACGATAGTGACATTGGCCGCAGTACGATATGAGCTACGGTTTAGACCAGCGTTCCAACATGACCATCCGCGGGTCGATCGATTGCACCGTAATCCCTCAAGAGGTCTTAAACTCTTTAATGTAAAGCGGAATGTCAACCTGCGACACCCCGCCCTCTCCGGGCACGGCCCGACCAGTGGCATCAATGTCCGCCGGTTTACATTTCATCTTGCTGTTACACCACTGATCCGCGAACAAACGTTCACATCGGTGATAATTCAAGTCTTCTGTTCACAACCCACAACGCGATGTTTTCTGCTAAGTTACTGACACGCAGAAATACAGAACCACGTTGATTGCCGGTTAGCACTCGGCATCGGAAAACAGAATCGAACTTAGCACAGAAGGCACCCAGGCGCCCCTCAGCAAAACCTGCCTGTCTTGGATGCAGTCTCCGCGGTTTCCATATCATTGTCAACGCCGACACATCGTTCCGCAGTCCGAAGGTGGCCATCTTAGCCCAGTGTACATGGCGCTGCTGGCACTGCTCCGGAACTTTGCTTATTCTAACGGCTTCGTTTGCTCGTTTGATAAAATTAGTGGTAAAAACGCCAATCCAACCGAGATGTTCTGCACGTTTGGACTGGAAGACAGAATTACAGGCGGCCTTCGCTGACGCTTAAGTTCAATAAACTGAACAAGATTTACTAATCAACAGGTATGACGTGCTCGAAAAACGAAACCGAAAGAGGTGAAGCGGGAAGGCGGAACTCATCTCCCGTCTCCCTCGAGGAGGAGAAAAACGTCGCGTCCCTCCTTTCTTCTCGTGTCCGCTTAGGGGCGCGTCAGTACAGGACAGGAAACCCCACCATTGCTACCTTTTACAGCGGAGCTGTTAAGGGCTAGTTACCCCCGGATCGTGCCCCCCGCAAAGAAATGTCGACACAAAACCTGGTTGCCGCCAGCGCTCATAGATGGCGGTAGCTGCCCAGAGTGTTGTGTTTGCTGGTTGACCGTTTGCCGCCGTCGCTCATAGATAACGTAACCTTTCGAGCCTTTCCACTCTGGCTTGCTGACTTGTGGCCGGCCTTTATTCCCACCATAGTACAGCTTCTCTGGTCTTCCTTCTTCACCAGAGTGGAACGGCTAAACGTTTTTTTCTTTTTTCATTCTTTTTTTTAGACTGTGTCATTGCGTGCAAATACATTGGTCCCATTAGTGCCCGTAAAGGGCTGCTCACACTCTTGGTCGAGTCAATCCGAATGCAACGACAACGGTATGTGACGTGGGTTGCTATGGTAATAGCTGCGCCGGCTCAAGCAAAACCGGTTTTTACTCCGTCTCCTTGGAGCCGAGGCTGCTGTTGCCATAGCAACCCGCGCGTGGCAAGCCGTTGCAGTCGCACTCGGTTAGAGTCACGGAAGTGTGTAAACCAAAGGTTGTGTAAAGTGAGGAACATTCGAACTGAATATCGTCGCACCGCCCCTTTAACTTCGTACTCATGTGACGCTATTCTGAAGTTTAAAAATTAAAATATAACTAAATTAATAAAAAAAAACTATATGTATATATATATATATTTCTATTTTTTTTTTTTGTGCTGCGTTTGTTGGAGTTTTATATTATTCGAACAAGAAAATTGTGCCTTTGGGGGCCTGTGGCATTTATTCCAATAAATACAACTTCACAACCAAAGGAAAACACTTTTTTTTTCAACTCTTGGATAATCAAACATGCTTTTGGGCCTGCGTGGTTTGCGACGTTGAACTGAATAACAAGTGGCAAAGAGAGACATCCAAGTTTCTCGCCAGGACAGCCCGCCGTCGCAAAAGTTCAAGACGACGCACGCCCTGTGCCTCAGCACGTCTGATTGCGAATTCTTGTTACCCCCCCCCCCCCCCCCCCCCCTCTTCCCATCCTCTCTTTTCTCCAGATTCACGGGTGTTCATCGACCGTGTGACTAGAAAGCGGAGGCGAAGCAAGTGCGTGGCAAGCAGCTTCTGTTTTCATAGCTCCCTTTGAGTGGTTGTCGCCGCGGTTCCAAGAACAAATTTGGGCACGTCCGGCTCCGGGCAAACCCTGACGTTCCGTTTTGTTTGTACACATTATTTTTTTTGCCTCTCGTAATTGGGTCAGTCGCAGTGTCGAGGAGCTTTAAGAGGGAATGGGGGAGGGGGGGGGGGGGGGGGCGCTGTTTGCTAATTGGACTGCCGCTGTACGTACTTCGCTTTTTGGTCGCAATCGATATTTTGTTTCGCGTCGGGCTCTCGGGTGCAAGCTTGAGTGGCGTACGTGTTCCCCCCCTCAAGGGCGGTCGTGGAGCGGTGGAGAAGCTTCGCATTCGTTGGGGAAAACAAGGCTCGATCATTTGGCACAATTTTCTTTCTTTTCTTTTCTTCTTTTTATTTAAGGAAACTTTGCAACGCCTTTTAGGCAATATTGCAGGGGGGCACGGTGCATTATAAAACAAATCAGCATTCTCGCGACACGCCGTTTCGCTGGAAGTGAATACCACTGTGTTATGGTATGCAAATGAAGTATTAGTGTTAAAAAAATATCTGTCCTGGCGGCGTACGGTCGTACTTTGGAAGAGTGATCTCTTCTAGGTGAAATACAATTTGGCAAGTGGAAGTATGCCATGATGCGAATATCCCTATCTGTTTTGAATAAATAGAATTTAAAAAACAACTTTAATCAGGGACATTTATGGCTCTCCCCCAAAGAAATCTAGCCCAACGTGTGCTCACCTTCCCAGGACAAACCGAGCAGCAAAAGATCGAATGTTCTCAAGTGAAATGACATAAACACGAAAAATCGGATGCCACACAGGACAAGCATATCGGTGAATCGGCCTAGCACAGGGGTGGCCAGGCTGGCCTGGCCTAAGAGCCGCAAACAAAACAACGGAACTTTTAAGAGCCGCGGGGGGAGGGGGGGGGGGGGGGGGGGGGCAAATTTAACTTTTGTTCAGAGTCTGACGGTACGTATGGGGGCATAAGGCTGTACGACTGTACGTATGGCAGTACAAGGCTGTCAAACTGCAAGCAACAGTGTGCTTTATTCTGAAATTCTTTCTTTTTTTTTTTCCTGGGGAAACACGGAAAGGGGTGAAAGGGGGGGGGGGGGGGGGTGTGTCCCCTTACGAGGGATCCGCGAGCCGCACTTGGACCACCAAAGAGACGCATGCGGCTCGCGAGCCGCGGTTTGGCCACCCCTGGCCTAACTAGATATGCGACTTGTACGTCGCTGTTGACGTGTTTGAGGTTGGGCTTCAAAAATTAAAGGGGTCATGAAACGCTTTTCCAACTTTTTCCTGTTTCGCTTTCCTCCTCAACTCATAAATCGCGCATTCCACCAAACAGTTCAAGAAGACGAAAAGAAGGGAGGCCCCTCTCGCTCGGAACTTGGTCTATGTACCCGGAGAGAGCCATTGTCCCCCTAGAAGATTAGCCCGTCGCTCAAAACTCAGACAAAAGTTTCTTTCCCTAGCCCGTTCACCCCTAAGCTGACAGTGCTGCGGAAGCTACGTGCTCCTTGGGCCAGCCACACCTTTGCCACGTAAGCGTGGCAAATGTGGCTCCAGAGAATGAAGTCAGGTGATGAAACGGAGGTGGCCGATTGGTCCGGCCAACGCGTAGCTTCCACCACAATGTCAGCTTAGGGGTGAAGGGTCTAAATGAGGTCCGGTTTTGTGTGACGTCAGTTTGGACCCGATGACACGCTTTTGGGTCCGCGGATGTATCCCAGTGAAAAGGCAGAGCGGTTACGAAGGGGAGGAGGAACGAAATAGTCCGCTGTGTTTTCAGATTTTCGCACTGAATGTCAGGCTTTTGACTTTCTACCTTTTTTCTTTTGGCCCACTGAACGATGTTCTATTAGTAAAATCCCAATCTAAAATGATCTATCCCAACCCAAAAATCGTTTCATGGGCCCTTTAAGGGACTTGCCCAGCTTCCTAATTACACTATTTACTTGCATTCATCATAAACCGTCTTCATAAAATATCATATTTAGATATGTTTGTGTTGGTTTAGTTATTATTAGTTCCCTATAAAAGACACACTGAAAATGTAATTTCTTTAATTTATTTCTTTATTCATCCATTCATATCACGTCAATCATTTCTAGGAGTTGACTAGGAGTTTACTTAAAATAAAGTTTATGTCTCTCTCTCTTCTCTCCTGGAGGAGATTTTGTAGGAGTGGGGTGATAACGACTGCTGGTAGTTAGTTGTAGCTCTACCCACTAGTCCTTCGAACCAGAGCTCGGCATTCTGACGTCCCCGCGCGCTGTCGTTTCCTCCTCTCCCTCATTTTCTTGCCGCATAGCCACTGAAAGTCTAAAAAACGCAGGACGTGGCGTATTCCCAGAATCTCAGTATCGCTCCGTAGCCAGTGAGATTGCGTTATTATCAGATAATAACGCCGAAGAAAAATCAACGAAGCTAGAAACGTGAACATAACATTCGGTTTTTGAGTTGGCAGCAGCAATAACGGCAAACGGCCTCCACAAAAAAAAAAAAAAAAAAAAATATGTATATATATATATATTGGGTGCCTTATTTAATTTTAAACCACGTGGTTTGCCAGTTACTGCGATAGTCAAATTCCGTGCAGGAAGCGACAAAACCAAAAATACAGTTTGGTTCCAAAACGGATTTCGCATGGGCCCAGTTGACGTGACGCTCAGCTCGGTTATTTCTCCACCCAATATTCTTCTTCATTATTCGTTATGCTCGATCTGGTCGGCACATTGCGACGACAACGAGCGTGGTCTGTTGAATGGCAGAAACTTTCTTTATATGCAAGTGCATTTACTAAAGATATATGGATGATACGAACCGATCGACCCGGTTAACCCCGAGTCTCTCGTTCCAGTTCAAACCCAAATCTCCTCTGATTGCCCGGACACGGGCTTTTCGAAACACCGACCTCCTTGCCACCGAGCGGGGGTCGGCCAATTGTTTTAGATATTTAAGATGGCAGGCGATCCTGAAAGACCAGTGGTTGGACGGGGGCGGACACTGACATTCACTTTCAGAAACAGGGCGTGTACTGGAGTACCCCCTTTGTCCCACATGTAACACCCCAAAATTACCTTACGTCGTTCTGTCCAATGACGCCGAGATGGCGATACCAACTCTTATGAGCGGCTTGATAGCTGTTACATATAACGTACTAAATAGCTAATGTCCGTGTCACACTAAAAAAAAAAAAAAAAAAAAAAATCACAAAAGTTCTGCAACAGGGCCAAAAAAAAAACTTTACTGTCATTCCCTTTAATGAGTGCATAGTTATTTTAATATGTTATATCGCTTGGCTACCATGCCTCTCGAAAAAGTTGGTATCGCCAGCTCGACGTTGGTGGACAGAACGTCGAAATGTAGTTTTGGGGTGTTACATACAGGACAAGGGATATACCCTGGTACACCCCCTATTTTTTAGGGTGTTCATCAACCCCGCAACCGACTTCGCCTGTCATGACCCAGTACATTCGTAGAGTTCACAGCATAGTCGGGCTGCCACGCTCCGAGTTTTATACTCCGAGCGCAGGAAGTAAATGGCGCATGGCGTACAGGAGCGCGACACACCGAAACTATCGACGAGCCGCATGAGCCACTTCCGACCGCACGGTAATGACGAACCCGGCATCCCGTGGATACGGGTACCAGAAACCGAAATTAATTCGAAGATAAATTAATTTAGGCCTATGTGAAGCGCAGAGTGTAAAGTAAAAGAAATGGTGACGTATGAAGTTTCTACGACTGTTTTAATATTCCTGAAAGGTTCGAAGATTCGCTTCGAGCATATATGCGGAAAGTTACATTGAGCGATCTATTTATTGACCATGTATGCTGTTCATATTTAGACTAAAGACAACATTCTTCAACCCGCTTTTCGACGCAGGAAACTTTAAAGTTGTTACATGTTCCGTGGTTCCGTCTTGCAGCGCGAGACGGAAACCGTCGATGTGCTACGCCGATACCGGCACTCCACCGTTCGATAGAGAGCACGTCAATTCGTTTTCAGTCAAGATGCATGAATAAACCTTTTTCCGCAACGCTATTTGATGTTTCGATTTTCCAATTAAAGTATATTTATTCGCTGGGCTAAGCATTCTAAAAAGGGCACCGGTCCGAATGTCTTCTCATCTCGTCAACTTTTCTGTCGTTGTGCTTTGGGCACGCTACCGTTTGATAGATGAATTCGTTTTCAGGCGAGATGTGCGAACAAACCTTTTCCGGAACGCTAATTGCTGTCTTGGCTTTCAAATCAAATCGTTTTTACCTGCTGGATTAAGCACTATTCAACTGAAATGGGACCGCGGTCCGGGAGTGCCCTTCGCCTCGAAAACGTTTTTGTCGGCACAGCCATTTTGTTCGCGAACGTGACGTCACGGACCGCGAAGAAGTCCCTTGCACTCCGAGAAATACTCGGTGCACGAAGGGCGCGCTCGAATGTCAGCCTCCGGTGGTGCTCCTGTCCGTTTAGGGAAAGAAGCGCTGAAATCTCGCGCTCCGGAGCACGAACTTAACGCTCCCAATGTAACCAAAAGCAAGCACACAAAACGGAGGAACCCCCCCCCCCCCCGGTGGGCGGAACGGCCCGTAAGCCGCCGAGCCAGGACACACGGGCGCGGTGCACCCTTCATCCGACAAAACCACGACAGGACTCCCTGCCTGGCCATAGGCTCCTTCAAATTCGATGTTGAACACAAAAATAAACAAATTAAGTCTTAGCACAATTAAGCTCTAAGCCGTTAGACAATATCAAAATTGACCCAAACATAAAAACCACTCCACAAATAAAAAAGAAAGTGTTTTCAAAGTAGGTTCTTGTTGTTGTTGTTTTTTGTTTGTTTTTTGCCTTTTTAATTATTTGTGTAAAGGACTCCGTCAATCGCTGTACTTAGCCAACAGCAGTTTGGGAATGGTAAAGGCACAGATACATTTTTCAAAGCGTTGTATGTTGTCCCGATGCTCGCTCGAGTTGCAACGAAAAATAATTCGCGTGGAACATAACGGGTGACAAACTCTTTGACGTTTCCAAATGTTCTCCAGACTAATTCAAATTGCTATCATCAGACATAACGTACCCGCAGTAGCCCGCGGCCCCCATTGAAACGTCAATCCATCGACACAATTTAAATCAAACTTAAACGTACGTTTCCAACCGCGTTCACGACAAGTGCCAAAACTTACGAGAACATGCCTTACCGGATGCGATAGGGAAATAAGCAAGCGAGTCAAACGGCGAAAGGTGCACATTGTTTGTCAACACATTAGTTCATATCATGCCGGAACGCGAAATTAGCGATTAGGCTCAAAATTAAACCTACCCCCCGAAAAGGAGCACTTGTCGAATCTACACCTTCTTCAGTCCGGGCGGCTGTGGACGGCCTAATCGACCCCCCTCCAACTCCCTTCTGGTGGGGAATATTGACCAGCGAGCGGAGTACAAGTCGCACGGGTCCGACCACTCGAGTAAGCGCTCCACTCCAAGAGGCGTTTTGGAGAAATCTGTATACTCCGTCTCATCTTACGATGGACCACAGCGGACGCTATGAGCTATCCTAGCCAAACCAGCGCTTTGAGCGTACCACGTGACTCCTCGTCCCCCACTTCTCGCCGCGCGCCCCCGCCGGAAGCGTACCACGTGACTCTTAGACGTCATTGGAAAGGCTGCAAACGGTCGTAGCCTCCTCTGCGCTCCATCGCGAGTGCGGAGCGAGGGCTGCGCGCAGTGGAGCCGTCGGAAGCAGGCTGTCGCGTGTTCTTCCGCCAGTATAATGTAGGCGCGTTCGCCGACGACTGCTCTCCTCATTATTCAGAGTCGTCAAACTTGGGTTCACCGCGGGCATTCCGGTCCCCTGTCCGGTCCAGCCGGCCCCCTTCCGCTTTGACATGTAGATGCGCTCGGCTTGTAGGACGTCTTCTGGGCCGCTCGCGCTTTCTGAAGTCTGACTCGGGCAGGCGGGATAGATGGTCTTCCACCCCCCCTACCTCCCCCCCCCCCCCCTTCCCAACCATTTTGTGCACTATCCCGCTCGTGCCACACGGCGTTACGACCCTTCACAATCGAGTGTAAGCGTGGTGATTCATGCGTGTTTACAGTTCCTTAAATGGCGGGGAGAATGGAGTGCGCATCGAGAGAAATTATGTGTGTGTGTGCTAACTTCCGTACGCGCCCTCCATTTTGTGTGTCTAGGTCTGTGTGTGTGTTCGTGTGCGTGGGCCTGTTGTGTACGTCTGCATGCATGTTTGCGCGTGGGCGTATGTGTGTATGTGTGAAGATATAAAAGTATATCGAGGTCGCTTCCATTCAAATATTTATTCATGTGCCAGGTGCTACGCGATAGTGCCACAAGTGTCATGAAAGGGAACCACCCAAAACGGGCCACCCGGGAATTTATTTCACGTGTGCATGAAAGCATTTATATTTCTATACCAATTTGTGGAGATTGGAATCTTACACTAGCACAAACGAAGGCGATATACATGTGCGCCCGGCGCCCCTGGGAAGTAAAAGTAATCAAAAATTATTTGACAAAATGTACAACTACTTCTCAGATAACCCCTCGATTTCCGAGCTCAATAAGTCAATAATTTCTTCATCCAATTCCCCCCCCCCTCCTACCTCCCCGTTTCCTCTGTGTCTTAGTAAATTTTAATTAAATCAACTATATGGGCACAGGTCTTATCCATGCAACTCCGCTCTTTATTTGAGGTTTTTTCATGTTATATTTGATCATCTTTGTTACTGAAATCAACGATCTTGCCGATGAACAGAGGCTCGCTTAAGCGAAAAATGCACGAGCGTATACATGTTTTGTCCGGACAAAAAGAAGCTTACCTCATGAACTATACGCCATCTGGAACACGTCTGCGACCGGTGTATTTGGCGTGTGCCCCACGGCATTGAAAGTTTTCCCGAACTGGGAAAAAAAGGCGTAATAGGGGCCAGCCAGTCACGATCCTCGCGGTGGGTCGAAGAACTTCGGGTAAAAAGTACGAGCGAAAGCGAGTGTTGCTGTTGTTGAGACTTTTCAACTCCAGGCCGCAGAAGCTTCCGCAGAAACTCGAGCTGGAGAATGGCCTACAGCAGAACAGGCGTCTGTCACATACAGCTCCCGATGATGTGCCACTTCCAAGACTGCGGCGATCAAGAACGAGCCTGACTTCGTTATGACGTCATCCGGTGAAAATCGGGGTACCACATACGAGGACGCGGTAAAATGCACCAGTCAGACGGGATACGGTCCATTCGTCACATGCGCACTCGTCACAGGACGATTGGTCACAGGACGATTCGTCGCACAGGAACATTCGTTGCAGGATGACTCGTCACGCGGGCAACCGGTCTCAAGAGTTTTTTCGTCCACAAACATTGTAATGTTCTATTTTGTTTCGGCGGATAAAGTGGGTCACCTTTTACCTTAGCATGTCTTTCGCTTCTCAAGGGTGAAGAATTTGCAACAAACGTTTTAGCTTCTGGTTCGGTCCCGAACGGTGGATGGCTGAATGCGGAGGCTATTTTTCAACGCATACTTCATTCGAAAAGATGGAGGAGATCGCCACAGAGAGAGGTGGAGCTCTGCTGCTTCACGAGGGGTTCTCGTACACATGCAGCAGAAAGAATGATGAGACTTCTTATTGGATTTGTCGCAAAAGAGGAGAATGCAAAGCAAAATTAACAACCGATTTGGCTGCCAGTCGAATTATTGCCCGTTCAAGCGAGCATACGCACGCGGGGGTCCCAACGGAGATTATCCTGCTGAATACTCGTGGTATGATGAAAGGAAAAGCGGGTGAGTGCCTGAAACTTTTCTGCGTTGAATAACGTAAGGTTTGTTTTTCTAACCATTGGTTTATTTCCCAGTGGGAAGTCGTGAAACTCCTCATCAGATTCTTTAGCACGCTGCGTCCACCGTGAGCGAGGACACCGCGCCTCAAATCCCCCCCCCCCCCCCCCCCTCTTCATCCCTTCGGCGAACCATCAGGAAGCAGAGACAGCACATGACGTTCACTTACAGCATCCCGTCTGCAAGAGAAGACATCCGCATCCCCGAGGAGTTTAAGGTACTGTCCAAGACTAAATGATTGTGGTATTTTTCTTAATTCTCATATCTGATTGTAGGTCACGAGCAAAGGCGAGTCCTTTCTTAGTAAAACATATAAAATAGCGCAACAGAAACAAGGACAAGAAGTAAACAGGACAGGCGCTAACTTTCAACTAGTTTTATTCTGGAAAATCGAACACATATATACACACGACAGGCAAAGCGGCACCACGTAAAAGTTGATTAATTTTTCACCCGATCATTCAAAAACTGAAATTCATTACAATGAAGAACAATAGAAGTGTCGCTGACACATGCCGTCCCACTTTTTTTGATAAAAAAAGCTTCCAATAGCTCTCGAGCGACCGTCTCTCGGCTTCTTCCTAGTATCCGCATCTGCTGAAGTCGCGGAACACAGCCACACGTGTTGCAATGTATAGGCAAATGCGAGCCATATATTTTTTGTTTTTTTTTGTTTTATTGGGTCATGCGTCGCTCCGGTGATTTGTAACATTTTTTTGTCCGCTGTTGATCGTGAATTGAATCGTGTTTTAGACGCCGACAATGTTCTTAAGGTTTTTAGATACGTGGACGATTTTCTTGTACTTTTAAAAACTAACACCCTTGTGACGCACTGTGGTACAGTACAAAGTACTCTGTCAGCTTTCGAACAACATGGGAAAGGTTTATTTTTTACTCATGAGCTTCCTGACAACAATCATTTGCAGTTTTTAGATATTAACATCACCATCAACGAACGACGTGTGTGCTGGATGTATCGACCTCGCGCGCGGAAAGAGTTTCTTCCTTTTGATTCAGCGCATTCAAAGACTGTTCAGAGAGCTATTGCAACTTCGTGCCTGGAGTCTGCACTGCTGAAGTCTTGTGACCATCAGGCGGATGCTAGTTTTAAATATCAAATTTCTAGACTGGAATTAGCTGGCTTCCCGTGTTCGGTCTTGGTTTCTGTGGCGGAGACCGCCTTACAAAAAATGAAGGGGTTGAAAAGAAAGGTCCCAACGAGGCAGAGAACAAAAAGACCAGAGGTCATTCCGTACATACACAAGGTTGCCCACAATCTGAAGAAAGTTGCAACCAAGTACGATGTTCCAGTTGTATTCTCTGCCCCAAAGAAGTTGGCTGGGTTGTGCGCCCGCATCTCTGATGAGGAGGCAAAAGCACCGTGTGACAAAAAACACGTCACCCCTTACGTTTACTGCACAGTGGGTGTGGTCTACGAAATCCCCCTGAGTTGTGGAAAGGTATACATTGGCCAGACGGGGCGGTGCATCAATGACCGAGCACGGGAGCACGCATTATCAGTAAAAAATAAATATGGCTCGCATTTGCCTATACATTGCAACACGTGTGGCTGTGTTCCGCGACTTCAGCAGATGCGGATACTAGGAAGAAGCCGAGAGACGGTCGTTCGAGAGCTATTGGAAGCTTTCTTTATCAAAAAAAGTGGGACGGCATGTGTCAGCGACACTTCTATTGTTCTTCATTGTAATGAATTTAAGTTTTTGAATGATCGGGTGAAAAATTCATCAACTTTTACGTGGTGCCGCTTTGCCTGTCGTGTGTATATATGTGTTCGATTTTCCAGAATAAAACTAGTTGAAAGTTAGCGCCTGTCCTGTTTACTTCTTGTCCTTGTTTCTGTTGCGCTATTTTATATGTTTTACTAAGATGAACCAACTAGCCCAACAACGTACCTTACTAAACTATGAGTCCTTTCTTCTGCACGACAGCGGGGACGGCGACCAGGCGAGGCTCCTCATCTTCGCAACAGGGAGGAACAAGGCTATTTGGCTCCGTCAAACGTCTGGTTGGTGGATGGTACGTTTAAAGTGACACCCCAGCTGTTCTATCAATTGTACACGGTGCACGCAATAGTTCATGGAGTGGTCGTGCCAATGGCCTACGGTTTGCTTGACAGCAACTCTTATGTTGAATCGATAGTTTTAGTGCTTGTAGTTAGAAATGTTACATGACATAATTTTCTAAACTAAACCCTTTTTATTCCCTACTTTTGCTAGGTTTTTTGCAGCTCTACTCAATATCTTGGGTCCCCGGAGCGTTCAGGTCATCTACTCGGACTTCAAGATCGCGGCTATAACCGTCATCAAACGCCTTTTACCTAACGCGAGGATCCAAGGATATTTTTTTCATCTAAGTCAGTCCGTTTACCGGAAGGTCTGTGAATCCGGTCTCCGAAGTAGATACAACACGGACGAGGACTTCGCGGTGCAGGTTAGTATTATATAAATTTATGGAGGAATAATCAATCATTCACTGTTGTCTAATCTATACCGCATTTCACTTCCACCACTTCAATGTTTTACAGATGAGAATGTTCCGAGCACTTGCCTTTCTTCCGGTTGGCGAGATACCTGAAGCCTTCCAGGATCTGCTGGAGGTCATCCCCGCGGAGGCTATCCGTGTGGCTAAATATTTCGAGGGAACGTCGAAATGGGCTGTGTTCCTCGCTCTTTTCACCGGAAGTGTGGTCTGTGAGGGAGTCAACAATAGCCGACATGCCTCGAACCAACAACAACGTCGAGGCGTGGCACAGGGGACTGCTGGTAAGCTTTTCTTTTTAAACCTCGAGCGAGGCTGTGTCTAGAAGGTTGTTGAGTTATAACGCATTTTACATATCACGTCTGACTGGGCTTTCTTCTTTCAGAGGAACGTGGGGTGCACAACATCAAATTTGTGTTTTTTTTTCTGGACTGCATCAAGGAGCAGTCTTTCAGTGAGATGAAGATCGCACAGTCTGAAGGCGGCACGACGTTAACAAGGACGTCCAAGAAGCACGCCGATTGCAACAGGCGGATCCAGTTCATCGTTGGACAATACGACAGCACCCGACGCCACAACACTCTCAGGGAATTGGCCAGGAGCATTACTTTCTAAAATCGTGTAATGATCAGAGCAATAAAGTTGCAATTCCAAGTTTAACTTTTTTTCTTTCAAGTTTTATATTTTAGCAAAGTGGTGCGAATATTTCATGGTATTTATGCATATACCGTTTTATGATTGAGCCATGCAAATCGGCCCAACCTTATGCATAACGTACATATGCACACAAATTCATTTTCATAAAGGACCAGGCTTATTGTTTTAGCTGCACGGTCAACAGGGAATCTGGGCAGTTCCTGAAATTTATATTTTACTATTGTCCCCTGCCCGCTCGATGTGACCAGTGGCCCGCGTGACAAGTCATCCTGTGACGAATGTTCCTATGTGACGAATCGTCCTGTGACCAATCTTCCTCTGACGAGTGCGCATGTGACGAATCGTCCTCATCCCCAGTCAGACATCCGTCCCGGGCGCCGTTCCATAAACCATTTAAAGGCGGGTTCAGACACTCTCATCTGAAGAGATCCGATTAGGGCACGCGTACCCTAGTCGGATCTTTTCAGGTGTGACAAACAGTCAGAAGCGGACGCGACCGCTTCTGACTGCTTGCCACGGGATGACGGCTACGGCTAATGAGGTCCACGCAACGCGTCCTAGTTGAACGCAAGGGACAACCACACAGTTGGTAGCACTCAAACGTAAATATCTGAACCAGCCTTAACTGCAAAGAATCTTCGTTGCCAATATGAACGGCAACACAGAAGACAAGCTCCAAAGTGTGCATCCAAACTTTCCTCGAGTCAGAACGTTCCTCTCCACACCCGGGAGAGGTCTTTCAGCGCCTTGGCAGGTTTCTCATGCAAGGCGAAACTTTTTTTTCTGATTGAGCAAGAAATAGATAGTTCCAACAAAGATGGAGAAAAGCTGGGAAGGGGGTTAGAGGCAAGGCCAAGGGAACAAAAGACCGTGGCGTCTTTTGTTCCACTTCTGTTACTAATCGAGTTAGCTAAGCCTAACTGGGTTACGCCTCCCGCCCCCCCTCCCCCCTTGCCCCCTTCTTGCCACGTTTCTGTTTTCCCCCGCGGTCCCCTGTACTGTGTTTGTTTCCGTATTACCACCAACCATTCGTTGTAAGCCTTTCACTTGGGCACTGACAAACACACAAACGCAAAAGACACAAAGCTTTCCTGCTTCTGGGACATAGCTTGAACCCTGAAGGCAGCGGGAACCAGCAGAAAGAAAGACGGGCCGGGGGGGGGGGGGGGGGGGGGGGGGCACCATATATAGAAAGCAGCCTAAGCCTAACTGCATTAATCGTCACCCGACGCAGCTGCCATCAAGTGAATGCATCCAAGCATCGGGGAGAAGGGCGCGGAGGCCGTCGTTGTCTTCTTTACTATCCCGATTTCTTCGCTTTATAACGAACCTCACGCGGAACGCGGGCTCTGCGTCCCACTAAACTCCGTTTTAACTTTACTATGAACCGCAAGGCACGCTGCGAGCTATCGAAGCCAATCCAGTGGAGAGTGAGTGTCGCGTGTCCTACGGGTAAGGCGCAGCGACGCGGAGGGCGCGCTATCACGTGATCCCTTCACAGCACCGGATTAACCATGGGATGTCTCGAAGCGTCCGCTATGGTCCATCGTAAGGTGAAACGAAGTGTACCAATCAGCGTTCCTGATTGCTTGTACAGGCAAAATCGCGGCGGATGGCCCGCGAGCATCTTAGGGTTATAACAAACAACAACAACAAAAAGAATAAACTCGCAGGCGACGTCGGGACGGTGGTGCATGCTTAGAGCTGCTTCCGAGGCAAATCCAGTTCATTCAGGCTAATGACAAGAAGCGACGTTGATTTTCTTTAGCATCAGGCGAGCTTCGGAGAGTCTGTCAGCCATCGCTTTAGCTTTAGATGATACTTAACTTCTTTGCCGGGAGCAATTATATTTGCTCCTGGCAACGAAGCTATCGTGTCAAGCAGTCACTTGCAGAGTCACAGGCGTACAGGCTCGTGACGCTGCGAGCGAGTGCTTGTTATTCGGGAATTATCTGCCCGAAAAACTTTTTTTTTTCTGTAGCTGAAGATGAGAGATTATTTAAAGGAACACTTAGAAGGTATTTATGCTCGCCAAGGTTTTTATACGTACCTGATATATCAGAGCTCACTTACCCAGAACACAGTTTGCGGCTCGAAATTCGTTTTCTTTCGCCCGAATCCGCCGATTGAGAACTGGCAGGTCTGAGTCCCGCTAACTCTCTCCTCCGTGGTCACGTGCCGGTTTTTATGGTTTAGACACAACCACCAAAGATAATCAAGGTCTTGGGTCATCGAACGCGCACACTCAATACTAAACATGTACAAAAGATATGATACCCATTTTTTGTGGCTTCTAAAAAGCTGAAAATGTGATTGAAAAAAAAAGTAGCACAGTCACGTGACATTAAGTTGCTTTTTCCTCCTCTATATTTCTTCTTCCTCCCCAGTCCTGTTTCGGTTTTGAGCAGTTGCGTTTTATTTACCTCACTAAAAATATACGTGAGGCTGTAGTAATATATTGGCTGGGTAGTCATCTGACACCATAAAGGCCTGTTCACACATACAGCGGAGCGCTAAGTTAGCGCTACGTGAGCGCTCCGAGGAGCGCTCATGTGGCGCTTCCTAGCGCGTGACTTAGTTCTAACATAGCGCGCGATTAGCGCTTCTGTAGCGCCTTGTTAGCGCTCCAGTAGCGCATTGTTAGCGCTGCAGTAGCGCCTTGTTAGCGTTCCTGTAGCGCCTTTTTAGCGCTTCAGTAGCGCCGTGTTAACGCTTCAGAAGCTCTTCTTGTACCGCGGTGCTGCGGATTAGCGCGTGCACTGCGGTTCCGGTTCCTGTGGTTGGGTGTGCATCAGCAGCACCATGGCGGACATGTGGGATGCTGAAATAGAAATGCGACAAATGCTATAACATACGCAATTAGCGCATGTGTGTGTGGACGATTTAACGCCCAGCAGAGCATTTTGGGTGTGCGAAATCTTTCGCCACCGAGATACCGACGGGTATCCGGCGAACCTTGTTCCCAGGCTGAGGGACCGAGACACAGAGCTCTTTCGAAGGTGATTATTTTTTAACTGCGTGTCTTTGAAACCAGGGTCACGCATATCGAATGCGAATGCAAGGTCGTACCCAATCAATTAGTCGCTCAGAGTCCATGAGTCTGGATCGTCTGCCCGACTTTTTGCTTGGAGAGCGGCTCTTTTACTTCCTCTTCTTTCAATGCCAAAGACAAAACAACAACAACAAAATCGACGTGCACGCGCTGTTCCGCAGCAGCAAGCACGGTACAAGGAGCGTGAGAGCGCTAACAAAGCGCTTCGGAAGCGCTAACAGAGCGCTTCTGAAGCGCTAACGGAGAGCTACATCACGCGCTAGGAAGCGCCACATGAGCGCTCCTTGGAGCGCTCACGTAGCGCTAACCTAGCGCTCCGCTGTATGTGTGAACAGGCCTTTAAGGAGCGGTGCGACGATATTCAATTGCAATGTTTTTTTACTTTACACGAGCTTACTGGCACTAGTGGGACTCAAGGATACTCGCACGTAACGCCACTGGTCAGGAAACTCCTTTGTTGCGGTGTAATTTGTGGGGATCCGTCCGGCTGCCCCACCTTGGAGTCCCGTCTTTCCCGCATTTCCCCCGCTCCTTAGCCCGTTCTACCCGCGCCCTGCCAGGGCCGAACATTCCTGCTCACCCGGATTCTTGGACGGGGGAGCGTCACCGTACGGCGCGTAATCCCCGCTCGTGGATCGTGCCGGGCCCGTGGCAGGGGCGTGCGTGTACACGTGGACGGGTCGTGGTGGGCACGTGGTCGGTGCTGGGGCGAGGATATAAAAAGGGGAACGGAGACAAAGGAAGGCTCAAGGGAGGAAGTGGCCGAGTGGGCTAATGCGTCTCAGCTCGGTGCGTGGAGCGAAAGCTTGCGCTGGGAACCTCCTAGGTTCGATCCCCGCCGCCCCCGCCCGTTTCGATCTGGATGAGTTTCGTACCGGCACGCGTTCGTGTGATCACTACTGCGTGATGCACGTTAAAAACCCCAGGTTAGCGGTTGTACCGCACTGGCTAAATTTCTCATCTACAGCTAAGAGACCGATTACTCGTTGAGGCGCATCTCCATCAAGGCTGTATAAACATAAAGAGCAAGCCAATTTTTTTAGAGGAAGGCTTCTCTCTCTTGCTGCCGACTTGGGGATCAACGAGTCACGGAGGCGAGCTCGGACGGCGGTGGACGCTGGCGCGGGGAGTGCGGGCACTACGTCGAGTGGCGGACTCGACAAACGGACCGGACAGCGACCCTGGACGACGACGTCCCCATGACGCGGTGTGGATGACCACCGCTGGGACTCCGAGAAGCTGCTGTGTCAGCGGACTCTCACCCGGCCTCGCTGATGACCGTCCCCCGATCTTGAAACCCCCCCAAGGCAACGAGTGAGTGAATAAACCCTTTTGCCGAGAGCGAAGTATTGCAGTGTCATGTTCATCCGGGGACAGGGTCTGTGTGAATCGGAGCTAGAAGAAGCCCGCATAAACTAGCGCCGCAACGTGGGGCCTGATTTTTGATCAGGCAGGCATTCCGATTTCTAACCTGTTTCCGGTTGAATTGGGGCACTGTTTCGCGCTCTTCTTGGGGGTTATCTTTGTCGCGGGAGCGCCACACGAAGTTTCGTTGCGGGAGCGCCGCACGGAGGCCCTGACATTATCGCCTGTCTGACTAGGAGGCGCGGATTTTGACCGCTGTTTTAAGGGATTAACCCTTTTCACCAGCCTGTCAGGAATTTGCCTATCCTCGTTACGACAAGCGCCTCGAGTATTCACTGTTCAGTGCACCGTTGGATGCTGGCAGGTTCATCCTGCTGCGCAAGAGCGCTGCGTGCGTCGAAATTACCGCACTTCTCGAGCCCTGTAGCGTCGGGCGTCACTCCACCTATGACTCCGGCCGTTCACGTCCGCTGGGAAAGATGCCAGCTCACGGTTTGGGGGATGTGATGCGCCTAACCCCCATTGCTCGCGTATCGATTTAATGCTTTGGAACGCTTGTTACCGATCGGACGCGTTAGAGAGGCATCGCTCCGGGTGGAGAACGCACCCATTGCGGATGGCAGTTGCATGTACTGTGTTTGGAAATTTTTCCCGCATTGCATTTTGTCCGGGAGGAGACTAGCGTCTCGGTTTCACCGCATGCTAGCTCCCAGTTGGCCTTGCTTGAGCTGCCAGCGCGGTTTTGAGCGTCGTTAGTTGACAGCGTCTCAAGGTACGGATGCGCTCTTGAGATTACGACCAAGATCGCTTTGAACGAGTACCTTGTGGCCAGAGGCTACACTTAGGGGCTACGCCCCCTAAACGTTGCCGGGTACGTGATGTCTGGTGCGCAGACATCCGAATGCAGAAAACCACAGAGTTTCCGTGTTCACTTATCAGTGGCTTTGTGTAATGCTCCGTGGAGTCCAGTCTGACGCGATGGGCATGACCCGTGCGTATCTGGCTGTAGAGTTGTGAGGTTGATTCCGTTTAATTGTGCGCACAGTTGGTTCCGGATCCTCACACCGCCATATCGATTGTTGAGCCTCGGGGCGGGAGTTACTCTTTTATTTCGTTTTCTCCGTCTCCGGAGGAGCGGCGGCTAGCGCGCGCTGTGCGCTGCCGCCGGATACAGTATACGGCTCTTGGCCGTGGTTGGGTTCGCGTTGGGATGCGAGGCCGTAGAGAGTGTAATTAGTCGTGCAGAGACCTGGATTAGAGTGAAATTATAAATTTACGGCAAAAAAGACAGCTAGGTGGGGAAAGAGCTGCGCTCGTGCAGTGAAAAGCTGCACGAAAGGAATGGCGGTCTTGCGAGGATGTGACGAGTTCTTCATAGTTTTATACTGTACAGATGCACGGTTGGCCCGGGAAACGTACGGTTTACGTCGGCGGGTACGTGCCCGGGAAGCCTAGAAATTATGGCAGCGGCATGGCTGTCGGCGGCCTATAACTGTTGTGCGTTGGGTCAGCCCGTCGCTGTACAAACTGCAGCCTTTGCATGAATGGGTAGCGGGTGTTGGAATGCGGCGGTAAATGCAGTAGACACTTCAACGCTGCGGAAACTGTTTATGCAGAGCAAATATAGTTTATTAGCTCGTCCATTTCCAAGACCGGCCGGTCAGATTATTTGGCATTTCGGTATCGCGCTCGTTGCGCGGAAGTTGAGAGGTGCGCGTGTGGGATACTTACATTGTTCGAACCCTGCCTGTCCTCACAGTCGCAAGAAGACTTTTCAGTCATGCGGCGTGTTGACTCGGCTGGGGGCGAGCTTTGTGCGTAACCTACTGAGTTTGTATGAGGGCACGTTGCTCAGATTGAGAACGTCGAAGAATCGCGAGACGCGTTGATGGCGTACCTTTATTGCTCGATCCCGGCCGGCCTTGACATCAGCTGGAAGACTTTTTAGTTTTACTTTGTCGGAGTTTGGCCGGGGGAGAACTCTAACGTGCGTTGATGCGCTTATCGCGGTTGTCGAGCCCGTGCGGGGTTCGGTGCGGACCGCCGTTACGCGCTCGTCGCTCCTGTTGGGTGGTCACCTCCGAGCGGTGAAGCGGTAACGTCTGGTACATGCCCAGACGTTACGGACATAGCCGTGTAAATAGGCTGTCCAATGAGATCTGCTGTTCGCACGATCCAGGTACTGTTCCCTTTGTACTAGTGTTTGTGGCCGGTACCACGGAACAACAGCCTCTCAGTAAGGTAATTATCCCTTCTGATGACGGCTTGCTGCGTAGCTTGGCTGTAGCGTGTTTGTAGCTCGGGTGTCGCCAACGCCCAGTGCATGGGTGCCTGTATTGGGTAATTGCTACCGTTGACAGCGTGTTTTTTCGAGTCGCACATCGCGAACGGGACTGGATTTATGGCCGTTTCTGTTTAACGGGAGGTTATTGTTACTTTTTGATGTTTTGTGCGTTCTTCGCGAGTGTGTTAGAGATTAATATTGTTGTCAGAGATGTGCGGTTCTGACGCTTTGGTAGATTGTTTTGTTTTAAAAGGATGTGGTTGAGTTTTATAGGAGCGTTGTATAGTGGGCGTATGCACGATTTGAGCATACAGTGAGTGCTCATACTTTTTAGTTAAGGAATAGTTTTCCTCTTATGTACCTCTTGAACGTGTAGCGTGACGTTCTTGATGATTGCCTGCCTGTTGGTATTGAAATGAAGAGTTTTGTTTTTATTTCGTGGCATGTCCAACGATCGAAAGATTTTGGTTTCGTCGCGCTGTCTGGTACAGCGTGCCGGTATTCGTTTTGCGCGATTCGCTGTCTCGAACATTGGGGACGGAAGCGAACTTTAAGTGCCGGCGTTTTGTGTGTGCCTGAGTGCCCGTCCGTATTGTGAGCTGTGGTGCTCCGGACCAGTTCGTCGACCGTGCTCCGTGGATCACGAGCTTCCCAGTGAATGAACGTTCACCGCCGACCTGCTTGGTTTGATGCCACCACCATCATCATCGAGGGTGCTCGTCGTCATCGGTGACATTCAGCCGAGCGAGCTCCCTGCCAGGGGACCTGGGGACCACGCAACCTCAAGCACCCCGGAGTCCGAGCCTTGAGGGAGGGGAGGTGTGGGGATCCGTCCGGCTGCCCCACCTGGGAGTCCCGTCTTTCCCGCATTTCCCCCGCTCCTTAGCCCGTTCTACCCGCGCCCTGCCAGGGCCGAACATTCCTGCTCATCCGGATTCTTGGACGGGGGAGCGTCACCGTACGGCACGTAATCCCCGCTCGTGGATCGTGCCGGGCCCGTGGCAGGGGCGTGCGTGTACACGTGGACGGGTCGTGGTGGGCACGTGGTCGGTGGTGGGGCGAGGATATAAAAGGAGGAACGGAGACAAAGGAAGGCTCTCTCTCTTGCTGCCGACTTGGGGATCAACGAGTCACGGAGGCGAGCTCGGACGGCGGTGGACGCTGGCGCGGGGAGTGCGGGCACTACGTCGAGTGGCGGACTCGACAAACGGACCGGACAGCGACCCTGGACGACGACGTCCCCATGACGCGGTGTGCATGACCACAACTGGGACTCCGAGAAGCTGCTGTGGCAGCGGACTCTCCCCCAGCCTCGCTGATGACCGTCCCCCGATCCCGAAACCCCCTCAAGGCAATGAGTGAGTGAATAAACCCTTTAGCCGAGAGCGAAGTATTGCAGTGTCATGTTCATCCGGGGACAGGGTCTGTGGGAATCGGAGCTAGAAGAAGCCCGCAAATTTCAAGGACAAAAGCGATCATTTTCATTCAATCTCTCCTTTGCAAAATTTTATGGCGTAACGTGGGGATCGCAGTACGCCAAAATGACGATATTTGAATGCGGTTCATAGATTGGACCCGAGCATTGCGTGGGCACTCGATTTGGGATCGTGATAATTACTAGCTCGAGGAGCTTTCGGGTAGCGGCCCGTGTACAATCGCTGCAACGACGACAATGGCCGAGCCATAACAATGTCTGGAACTCAGCGCGTGTCCTGTGCTTTGCCAACCCCAGCCCGTGGCTATGATCAACATTGGCGGCATATAATCGCCTACAGGTCACGTGGCCGCTTGTTCTGGCTGCGAGTTGAGGGGGTGAACGCTGCTTGTTTTAGGGGCGAAGCTCCTGAGGGTCTAGCTAGAGTCACTAAGGTCTAGCCTAGTCCGTCCGGCGTCCGTGCTCACATTGATTGCCATCCCATTTGTCTTCCTAAAATATATATATATATATATATATATATATTTGCGCAGTCGACAGGATTCGAACCTGTGCGGGAGATCCCAATGGATTTCTAGTCCATCGCCTTAAACACTTGGCCCACGACTGCGGGACGAGTATAGGGTGCTCTGAGATGTGGTAGTAACTCAAGAGCTGGGGATGTCATGGATGAAACGTTGCATGTAGCCGCTCAACGTCTATACATAAGAGGGCGCTGCGGTCAAATCGGTATATAATCGCGTTAAACTTTGCATGCATTGGCTCAACGTTTATAAACGAGAGGGCGCTGCGGTCAAATGCTCAAATGCGTATATAACCACGTTCCATACCACACATTCCATACCAACGCAACCCGGAACTCAGCACTACCTATAAGCAATAAAAAAAAATAATCAGCCCCATCAGCACTACCTAAGAACAAAATCAGTATCATCAGCACCACCAGAGCTTCGCCCCAATCAACATCATTCACCCCTTGGAGATGCGGTAATTTTTCTTTAATTTTTTTTCTGGGACTTCTATTGCATGGGGTGAAAAACGAACGCGTGTTTCATAGGTCATTAACGTCAGGGACCCGTTCTAAGTGGTATTTGCGCAAAGTACAAAAATTGTTGCATCACCCCATTAAGCATGCAGTCGTAGTGAACTTGCCTTGGTTTTGAAAGAGCCAGGAATTATATACAAAGTGCGACACGGTCAGAGCAGGTGCGGGACGGAGTCTGTTTTTGCTTTATTAATGCAGGCTTTGTTCCAGCAGAACGACAAAGAACAAATATTGGTGTCAGGCATGCCACATACGGAATCCGTGGAGTATTCTACAGGACACAATCGACTCGGATTAAATGGCCTCAGGCAAGATGGTTCATGATAAAATGGTCCCATGTGCACACATGAAGAAAATGATCAAAAGTGAAGTTAACGGCATTGTTTGCTTGCTTTAGAAAACCTATCTATTGTTTTAACTTCATGCACATTTAAGCGAGATAGGTTTACGTAAACGAAACATGTTACACGCTATGTTGGCTATTTAGAGACCGAGGCGTTGCTGACCTTCAGATACCGGTTGGAAGGTGGTGAGCCGCATTCCTTTCATGCCGTTCCCATATTGACTCTCAACTTCAACCCTGTCGACATGTTCTGTTTTCTCTGAAATAAATATAGTCACATTTCCCAACTTTATCTTTCTTTTCTTATATTCGCCCATATTAAACCTTGACTCTGATGCGTCGTTCCGGCCAAACGAAGTTGTTACGCTTATAAAATGCAACATGATAGCATGATGCTCTGATAAACATCATGTACCTCCATTTCTCTGCAGAACAGAAAGAGAACCGGTCAATTTCATACACTCAGGGCAAATATGGAATATGCACAACGTATATTAAATGCGGTAGCATTCCTCTGTCAACGTCGAAGTCTGTATACGACGTCACGCTCTGAAAAGGAAAGGCTTCAACGGTACTTTATAAAATATTTTCTGCAGCCTCCGTGCACCAAATTGAAAAATAATCTCGATATTCGTTATCCCGGAAGCCAAATAAAGAAAATTTAAGTTGTATTTTATTTTTTGCTTTTGCTTTCTTTTTTTTTTTTTGTTCGGATAGAGAACCGCTTTAATTTCCCTTCATAGTTTACAACCCCAGCGTAGCGTGAGCACTTTATTTGGACCCGTGATAATCAATAGCTCGGAAAGCATTCGGGTAGTTGCTCGTGTAGAATCGCCGTCTGTAAAGCCAATAGCGGAACCCTTACCACTCATTCACACTCGAAGCGGATCCGCGTTCGCAAAGCGGTTGCGAACGCGGTTGTATAAAGATCCAATACAATTGCACGCACACTTGATGTCATCGGGTGGGCGTGCAATTGTACGGGATCTTTATACAACCGCGTTCGCCACCGCTTTGCGAACGCGGACCCGCTTCCAGTGTGAATGAGCGGTAACTCTGGAACTCAAAGTATATCTTTTACTTCGCGCGAACCTCACAACCTGGCTATGATAAACATGTTCCAGATCACGTGGACGCTTGTTGTGGCTGCGAGTTTAAGGAATTAATGCTGCTCGTTTATTTTTTTTTTATACTATTTTTGCTTCGGGTGAATAACAAAAGACTCATGCACCTACACTCTAAGAAACAATGGAGGAAAAAAGTAGCAACGGCGCGTCTTCCTCCCTTCTACTGACGTGCCCCCAAGCGGACGCGAGAAATGTGGAGGAACGAAATGTTTTCCTCCTTCTCCAGACAGACGGGAGAAAGCTTTCGCCCTCCTGACTCATCATCTTTCGGTTCCGTTTTTCGAGCAGGTCGCGCACGTTGTTTAATTATAGCTGTTGAGTTGATTGAGCTTCAGCGGCAGCGAAGGCCGCCTGTAATTCCGTCTTCTTGTCTAAACGTGCAGAACATTTTGGTTGCATTGACGTTTTTATCACTAATTTTATCAAACGAGCAAACGAAGCCGCTAGAAACAGCGAAGTTCCGGAGCAGTGCCAGCAGCGCCACGTACACTGGGGGATGGCCGTCTCCGGATTGCGGGACTCGCGCGGCACGAGACTACAGACTACAGGCACTACAGTAGCGAAACCACGCGGAACAGTGTCGACGTTGTCGGCGTTATGGAAACCGCAGGAACTGCGTCCAAAAGAGGCAGGTTTTGCTGCCGGCTGCCTGGGTGCCTTCCGTACTGAGTTCGGTTCTGTTTTCCGATGCCAAGTGCAACCAGCGTTCAACGTGGTTCTGTATTTGTGCGTGACAGCAACATAGCTGCAACATGGTGATGGCAGTGTTGTGGGTTGTGAAGAGACGACTGCGATTATCGCCGATGTGACCGTGTGTTCGCGTATCAGTGGTGTAACAACAAGATGAGATCGTAAACTGTCGGGCATTGATGCCGTTGGTCGGGCCGTGATCGGAGGGGGCGGGGTGTCGCAGGTTGACATTCCGCTTTAGATTAAAAAGTTTAATACCACTTGAGGGATTACGTGCAATCGATCAACGTGCGGATAGTCATTTTGGAACGCTGGTCTGAACAGTAGAAGCTCCTATCGCTATCGTACAGTGGCCAATGTGACTGTCAGAATTGTCTCGTCCCCGAGAGCGATTGCGCTCTGGGGCAAGGACTAAACTGTACGAAATCATGACGGAAAGTACGTATATTTACAGTATGGAATTTCGGCATTAAAAAGCAATAGTATCTAAAATAGAAAAAAAAAAGCTACCCTTTATTTTGCTGTTTAAATATACTACGGTTCCTCGAGAAACTGCCCTCCAAGTGGCGCGCTGGGATGAGCGCTAGAAGTTTTCCGGCTCGCCACGGCGTAGCTCCGTACACTTAACACCTGCCGCAAGTCGCGGCTTTGACTGCATTCAAGTTGATCGAAAAGCGATTTCTCAGCCCGTGAAGCATCACTTCCAGCTGAGTGGATATCCGCTCTACAGAGATTAATTCAAGACGGCAATTGCAGCTTTGCGCGAACAGCACAACTAGAAAAACCAATAGAAATACAGGCTACGACGTGCCGTGTGAGGAAACAAACTCATGGCTTCAAACCGCATTGGAGCGGCTTGATTTATTGGCTTTCAAATAAATACGGCATGATCGAGCGTTAACTTTTTAATAAGAGATTAATCTCCCGAGCCATTCAAAATACTCGAAGAGGTATGACATTGCTGGGAAAAAATCGACATGCTGGGGATATTTTTTTATTGCTTAGGGAGTCACCGAAAAGTTCCGTGCGTTCAAAACGACCAGTATAATAGACGGAAACGCAGAGCACGGTTGTAGTGTTTGGGTTAGTGTGGTATTCCGTTGTATTGACATTTGTGTGTGCCCTGTACGTGCTCAATGTATGTTCACCTGATGCTTGTAATAAGCGTAATGTGTGTATGGACGCTTTCAGCGAGTCAGTTACTCGAGCGGCCACCAGTCGGCGCGCCCTTCGCGCGCTTTCCGGGCCGCCATAGCCGACCTTCAGTTCCTCGCCGTTGCTCCGCGTTGGGTGCTGCACAGGCCACTACCGGAGCTTCGCTTTCGTGTTCATTTACGTTCCGCGTTGAAACCTTGCACTTTCTTTGGGTCTTTTCGCTATTTAGAACTTTCATTTAATCGCTTGATATTTATATTTCGACGTAGCTCTTGTATTTTCTTATTTATGAAATGTAATCGGACAGCGAATCGGTCGACGATAATCATGAGGCTTCAATGACCATGTAAGTCCATCCCATTCTTACGTTTTTGTCGCTAATAAAGGGCAGTCAACACTATTGCGACACATGTAAATTGCAACTGACGCAGTAAGGCTATCGCAGTCGTGCTTCTCGCTGCATGTGCGCGCTCGTTTCCGTAAAGCCGACCCGCATGTCAGCGATTTAGCGTGCGACGAGACGAACGACGGAGATTTTTTTTTTTTTTTTTACTTACAAATACTGTCGCTTGTTGCATCGCTCGTTTTTTTTTTTTTGATTTTTAAGAAACGTCGCTCACCGTCTTGGTCGCTTGCTCTGTCACTTCCATGCGGTTTTCCTCGTCGCGCGACTGACTGAGCGACAGCAAAGCGGGTCGCCGTCGCTTATCTGGTCGCTCGCCAAATCGCTTACATGGGGTTTATACTCAATTAATTTCCATGCACACAGCAATGAACCATTGGCGCCTCGATATTAAGTATAAACCGCGTGCAAGCGATTCGGCGAGCAACGAGACAAGCGACGGTGACCCCCTTCGCTGTCGCTCGGGCAGTCGCGCGACGAGGCAAACCGCATGGAAGCGACGGGAGCAAGCGACCGATACGGTGAGCGACGTTTTCTAAAAACCCAAAAAACCGAGCGATGCAACAGGCGACAGTGAGAAATCTTCGTCGCTGACTCTCGTCGTTGTCGCCGTCGCTCGTCTCGTCGCACGCTAAATCGCTTACATGCGGGTCGGCTTTACGGAAACGAGCGCGCACATGCAGCGAGAAGCACGACTGGATAGCCTTACCGCGTCAGTTGAAATTTGCATATGTCGCAATGGTGTTGACTGCCTTTATTAGCGAGAAAAACGTTAGAATGGTATGAACTTACATGGGCTCTGAAGCCATAATCGTGTATCGTTGATCCGTTCGCTGTCCGATTCCATTTCATAAATAAGAAAATACAAGAGATATGTTGAAATATAGATATCAAATGATTGAATGAAAGCCCGAAATATCGAAAAGACCTAAAGAAAACACACGATTTCAGCGCGGAACGTAAAAGAACGCGAAAACTAAAGCTCCGGTAGGGGCCGGTGCAGCACACAACGCGGAGGAACGGCGAGAAACTGAAGGGCGGCTATGGCGGCAGGGTCACGTGACGCCAAGATGGCGGCGCCCATGAAATGTTGCTTGAAAGGGTCTATAGTAGAGGATCCCCAAGCGCAGTAGTGGCGTGAGAAGAGCAAATTATTTTTTGTAGAACATGAATTGGGTGATACCTAGCGCCACCTAGCCTATCTACTTGCAATTACTCTGCTTGACCCCGCCATCTGGTGGCTAGCGATTTAATCTTTTACGCTACGCGATAAACAGCGGCTTCGAGTTTGTTCTTTCGAGAGGGGCTTTTGGTTTCGCAGATTGAGTTTGCCCTTCTCCGTGATGTGCGGTTGACGAAGGAATTGTGACTCGAGGAACACCAAAGGTAAGACGCAAAGTGCGCGAAGTAACTGGGTATCGGTTGTCTCCGTTTAACATCGCAGTGCTGTCGACGAGAAGACTGAGTAACTGCTTTCGAAACGCAAGTTTCTGTACCTGTGGGGGGAATCTGGCTTCGGAAATAAACACAGTTAGCGGAAAGCTCGTGTTACGCCTTTATTTGCTGCTCCTCTCGTCCCGTAGAAGAGACGTAGCGTCCTCGTCGAGCCTTATTGGGCTCGATTTGCTCGATTCGGGGCCGCCATATTGAGATGCAAGCGACGGAGGAACTTTGCTCCCCTGCTTCAGGGACGAAAGTTTCTCCCTTTCTAAAGGAACATAGGTTACAAGACCGTTCCTCCCCTAAGGGAGGACTATCCATACCCTTTTTTCTAAGAGTGTAGTGCGACGTTTGTTGACATTTTGCAGCCGCGGCGTTGTGCCTCTTTTTGCCGCTCGAGGGACGACGCTACTGCGAAATCACAAGCAGAATCACACCATGTGAATAAAGTTTAACGCGTCCTTCATAGGTCGTAAACGTCAAAAATTCATTCTAAGCGGTATTTGCGTAAAGTACAAATATAGTTGCACCGCGCCTTCAAGATTGACGCTTATAAAATCAAAGCTCCGGCGAATGGCTCAATGTGCACTGTGAAGCACATTGTTTTGTGGTCGGAGCCTTTTTTTAGAGCGCAGCTCTTAGGGGCCCGTTTCCGGCTTGAGCGGCGTCGCCGTCGCCGTCGCCGTCGCCGTCGGCGTAACCGCGCGGTGCATCATGGGAAATGTCCCATAATGCACCGCGCGAGCCCCCCACCGGGGTCACGTGACCTCGTGGGGGGGGGGGGGCACGTGACCCCCCGAGGTCACGTGACTCCCCTGAGGTCACGTGACCCCTCCTCGAGGTCACGTGACTCCTCCTCGAGGTCACGTGACCCCCGAGGTCACATGACCCCCGCCGATGTCGCGTGACCCCCCGATTACGTCATCGTCACTGATGACGTCACCGGCATCCACATCGTTATCGTCATCACTGATGACGTCATCAATGATGACGTCACCGGCATCCACATCGTCATCGTCATCATCACTGATGACGTCACCGGCATCCACATTGTCATCGTCATCATCACTGATGACGTCACCGGCATCCGCATCGTCATCGTCATCATCACTGATGACGTTACCGACATCCGTATCGTCATCGTCATCATCACTGATGACGTCATCAGTGACGTCACTGATGTCGTCACCGGCATCCGCATCGTCATCGTCATCATCACTAATGACGTTACCGACATCCGCATCGTCATCGTCATCATCACTGATGACGTCATCAGTGACGTCACTGATGTCGTCACCGGCATCCACATCGTCATCGTCATCATCACTGATGACGTCACCGGCATCCGCATCGTCATCATCACTGATGACGTCACCGGCATCCGCATCGTCATCGTCATCATCACTGATGACGTTACCGACATCCGCATCGTCATCGTCATCATCACTGATGACGTCATCAGCGACGTCACTGATGACGTCACCGACATTCGCATCGTCATCGTCATCATCACTGGTGAAGTCATCAGTGACGTCACTAATGACGTCATCGGTACCCGCATCGTCATCGTCACTGATGACGTCATCAGTGATGTCAGTGATGACATCATCGGCATTGGGGGTCACGCGACCCCCAAGGTCACGTGACCCCCCCCTGGTTAGTTTAACCCCCCCCCCCCCCCAGTGCCCTTCCCTCCTCCTCCTCAAGAGCTGCGCTCTAATTCGGCGTTACAGGGAGTTGTAAGCGGCTTTCACTTTTTTTAGTACTCAAATAACAAGAAATTACCGTGTGTAACACGAACATCCGTGTCTTAAATTATGGGGGCACTTCGCTTTCTCCGGGGGATGGATTATATAATACAAATGTCTAAAGCAAATAAAAAACAATTAATCGTTTCTTTCTTTCTGCGCTTACTTAGTTTCTATTCCAGTGTACGATCTACACCAAAATAAAAGACCCATACGGCGAGGCCGTTTTAGGCGGCTCTTCTTGATCGCTTTAACCAGAGCCATTATATTTAAATGAGGAAACACATGAAGATTTGTTCCAATCTCTCTCTCTTAAGAACAAATGTCTCTTGCCCACGCGCCCTGATTATAGCCACATAGGTTGCCTTGGTGAATGGGTCTTTCATATCATGAGAGACGATACATCCGCCCCAGGTATTGCAGAGCACAGTAGGAAAAACGTAGAAATCAAGGTCTAAGTCGACCCAGTGAGAAGCTTGTTCCTAACGCAAAACATTTAAAGAATGCTAACCTAAACGATCCTGCCCAACGCAACGAACTCTTGCAGTATTCTGTCTAGTGTTTCCGTTCAATTCAAGGGAGAGCTTAGATTCGAAGTAAACGAAAGGAGTAAATCTGAACTTGAGGCAGGGAGACAATATAATATATATATCAGAACGCGGCCATCACCAAGAAAGGCGGCATTAGTCGGTAGTAGGAAGTTTGCGCTCGGCCTTTAGATCGAAGCGCAACGGCAGCGACGCTAGCAGCTATAGTGTGGCTCGGTTTCTCGAGGGTTTCTCTTTGTTAAGAGCTCCCTACGCCAACCCTTTTCGAAAAAGCAGCGGCGCCCTCCACACTCTCCGGAGAAATACGTGGCGTGATTGATGGCGGAGAAAGTTGAGCGAGGCATCGCCGCGATAAAGTAAGCCAAAATTTATCAAGCCAGTCTCCGACCCTGAGATAACGTACACATAATAAAACGCACAGATACACTCAAGAGGCTCGCGGCATTAAAAACCAACTTAGATAACACGCAAAAAAAAGCGTAAGCAGAAGCAAATGGGTGCCCGAAGAAGTTTCGAATTTTCTGCTAGCTTACTCCTCTTGCTGCGGAATACGAGCGCCTATATGCTTTCTTCTCTTCTTTTTTTTTTTGTTCTTTGTCTCTGTCAGTTTGTTTGTGTTTTACGCCACTCAGGCGGGCTGTATGTACGCACCAAGTTTCACCGTAAGTGCAAGAGAAGCAAAACATACTAGAGTACCTTCATCCACACGCACTTTGGTATTGATGACAGATCAGGAATTTTACCATCAGTAAACGGCCGACTTTTAGTCGGCCGTTTACTCACGGTTTTTAATGGGTGTCTTCACCCGTTCCGTGTCAAGGTGTTACAATAACAGCAACAGGCAAAAAGGCATCGGATTTTATGTCTTCCCGGAAGAAAGCAGTCCACGAAAAGTGTCTAAAACAGGTAAAGAGAAGAGCGGCAGGAAAAAGCGTTTTTAGATTTGTTTCGTTATTTGATTCATAATTTATATTCACCCCATTGCACGATAACTAAAGTGTGTAAGCTTACACAGGGCATGAGACGTGGTAGGGCGTACCAAAGTGTTCCGTACGATGGAATCTTTCAGAGCACTCGCTCCGTAGCGGTATATCCGTTGGTCTATCTCAATCGGAACTTCCACACTGCCTTGCGGCGACCGTTTGCTTGATGCATTTTGGTGGTTACAACTGTTATTGATACGACATGTTTTGAGCACAACTGTGCTTCAAAAGATCAGTACAATCACCGAAGAAAGAACAGCGATTCTCAATATGTATATATATATATAACTTGAAATAAAATGACTTTTTCAAAATCAGACTTAATTTTTTTTAATAGGCTATTATGCCACAAGCTGATTTTGCTGGCGTTACTGATCCATTCTGTATTAATACCATTCGACACAGCGGAAAAACGCATTCTCCGTAGGTCAGTTCTTACCGTTCGGAGCTTGAGCAAACCAAATAAAATTGAATAGAAACTGTACACAAGAGCTCATCTCTACCCGAAGTTCTCAGGCATGTCTCATGGTTACGTTTCATTTTCACAAATGCGAGTTGCTACGGCTCGTCAGGCAGGTTCTTTTTGTAGATCGTTTCTTTGTGTGCAGGCTTCCCCCCGTAGTTCATATGTACCTTTTCGCAAAGGCTCTCAACCAGAATAGAACGAGTTTTAGAAAACAATCGCTCTCCGAGAATGTCTATTGCGCTCGTCTTACTTCATTGTCGATAAAAGTTATGCCCAAGCCTGCGCACTGCATAGCTCAGTATTTCATCGACATATTTGACGCTGCTCCGCGGTGCTACACCGAGCCGATGGTCCATCGAATTTTGTGCTCTTTCACATTGAGGTAGATATTCACTTGCTTCCAAGTTTATTGGGACGTAGGAGCACCCAGAGTGCTCGAGGGAGTAGTGGCCTCGTTGTTTTTGCCGCTGTTGCAGTAAGACCACCGCGTGCAGTGGGTTCACGCGCGTTCACGAAGGCAACGAGGCGGACGACGACGAAGCAGCCGACAAAGCGATTCTAAAGCGATAAAACGACCAAAACTGTTTTTTTTTTTTTTTTTGCGCCTGGTGACAAACTAAGGGCCCCGATCACAGACAACACAATCTTATAAAGTACTGATATGCAGGAGAATCCAAGATAACACCAGGGCTTCCCAAACTATGATGTACGCCCACATGAGCCCTTTTCAGCCGGGAAGCCGGAGAGCGATGACTACAAGTAGCATGGCGGTGGCAATACTTCCGGAAGGCGCGCGCCTGCGCAGTTCGCTTGGTGGCATCGGTCTATTGGGGCAATCGCCACCTCCCGCCGCAATTCGCGGGGGGCGCTGTCGCCCCACCCCTGGACTACCCTTTGTCGTTTGCACAAAGCGCGTCTGACAGTGTATCTCAACGCTGTCGCAACTTGCGGCCAAGATTTTTATAGCCTTTGACACCTGATTTTTACGTTTAGACCCTCAGCCACTATATAATTCGCTTCTGATGAGCCCAAAACAGGGAATATTTGACGCACATCTCCGAGGTATTGAGGAGTAAAAAGTAGTAAGTTGAGACAGCGAAAGCAATTGCGGAAAAACTATACTCGTCTTTACCTCCAGGACTTCTGTTGCAACTCAAGAGCAGGAGGAGACGGACCCCTTCTACGTGGAGGAACTTTAAATAATAAATAATTCGTACACTTCCGTGAAATGTAAGCAGGCCCAATCTATCTATTGCCGTGATCTGCATCATCATTTTATGGGCCGCATATGAAGTCGGTCAGCTTCTCTAGACGAGGGTGCAGTAGTCTGTACAACTTTCGCACAGTGCATATTACAGCCTAAAGTGCTTCCTCGAGGGCTTGTGCACATATCCAGCTCATTTTTCGTTTCTGTCCGTGACCGTCTTTGCATGGTTAATCAGAAGTATTCTGAAGAACCGTTGCCAAAACAACAACCTATGAAGCTAGAAAACCAGCGCAAAGTAGCTCGAAGGGACTCTCCGAGTGGGGCTGAAGTGGGGTGAGGTGGTTGCGCCCCTGGTGGCAAGCAAGTGAACTACATACGGAGAAAAAATTCCATTGACTCCCGGGCGATTGCAAAGGCCCTAAGAAGAGAAAGAGAGCGCGCGCTTCCAGTCCGGCCGCGCTCGGTGGCGCTAGCACTCTTTTCCCGAGCACTGTCTCGCCTCGCTCGCATACGACAACCACGAGCAGGGAGCCTGTGCCAAACGTTCCCAGTATTTTGTTTTGTGGGCACAGCAGGGCACAACACGAGCACCATGTGCTCCTCGGGATTTCGACACCAGCACCACGCGCGGTTTTAGCATCAAATACTTTGTTTCTCCTCATCCGAGAGCGAAGGGACCAGCGCTTTTTGCGTTTCTGCCCCCCTCTCGCGCTCGAGCAATGCAGTAATCCACGGAGCTCTAGAGCTTGCGCTTCTAGATTTGTCTTCGCTCGCACATAAAAGCTTCGTTCGATTTACCTGCACGCAGTGGCGTCAAAAGGGGGGTGCGAGGGGGGGGGGGGGGGGGGGGGGGGGACTGCCCCGGATGCAGCGCTCCGAGGGGTGTCGCGACGGGGATGCGGTCCATTCGTCACATGCACACTCGTCACAAGACAATTGGTCACAGGACGATTCGTCACACAGGAACATTTGTCATAGGATGACTCGTCACGCGGCCAACCGGTCCCACAATAGTTTGTCCCCCCCAAAAAATGTATTGTTCCATTTGGTTCGGGCGGATAAAGTGGCTCACCTCATATCTTAGTATGTGTTTGGCTTCTGAAAGGCGAATAATTTATAACAAACGTTTTAGCTTCTGGTTCGGTCCCGAACATTAATGTTGGTTCGGCCCCACAAAGTGGGTCACCTCTTATCTTAGCATGTCTTTCGCTTCTCAAGGTCAAAGAATTTGTAACAGACGTTTTAGCTTCTGGGTCCGTCCCTAACGGTGAATTCGGAGGCCATATAAGAGAGACTATTTTTGAACCCAGACTACACTCAAAATAATGGACGTGATCGCAACAGAGAGAGGTAGAGCCATGATGCTGCACGAGGGCTACTCGTACACATTCAGCAAAAAGAATTCCGATACGTATTGATTTTGTCAAATAGGTGTATGCAAGGCAAAAGTAAAAACTGATTTGGCTGCCAGTCGGATTATTGCTCGTTCAAGCCAGCAACTGAGATCAACCTGCTGAAGACTCGTAATATAATGAAAGTAAAAGCGGAGGAGTATTGTAAGATCAGTTTTTCTAACCATTGGTTTATGTGACAGTGGGAAGTCGTGAAACTCGTCATCAGAGAATCTGGACAGTTGTTGAAATTTGCGATCTACTATCGTCGTCTCCTCGATCGATGTGACCAGTTGCCCGCATGACGAGTCATCCTGTGACGAATGTTCCTACGTGACGAATCGTCCTGTGACCAATCGTCCTGTGACGAGTGCGCATGTGACGAATCGCCCTCATCCCGTCGCGACGGGCCACGAGAGGGGGGGGGGGGGGGGGGGGGGAGGGGGGGGTCGCGTCGAGCGACAAGCGGAGGGAGGGGGGGGATCGCCGCAGGCCTCCGCCCCGGGTGCCGCTGACCCTAGTGACGCACTGCCTGCACGTCCTGCACCGGCGAAGAAAAGAGTAGGGCAGCGTACCTCTGGTAGGTGTATTGAGATACGAACGGAAGCACACCGCCCCACACTCTTCTGCACCGGTGCAGGAGGTGCAGGTAAAATGAACAAAGCTAAGGCACCGCCGATGATCTTTTGGTGTCAAAGCTGCTGGCGCTAGCATGGGGCTTGATCTCGTTTATTATTTGCACATGTTCTCGCGCAAACCAAACCATAGATGAAGCCACGCACTTTCGCCAGTAGCTTTGACAGCGTTGTATATTAAGAATGAAGGGGAGTATATAGTTCTCATTCACTGTACTTCAGACCGAAGGCCTTCGTCGAATGCGAAGAACCAGCGCACGTTGAGAGTCACACGCATGTGTCAAGATCGCGAGCGAATTCTCCAATTTTAAAAAGGGGGGCTCGCTGCTAAAGGAGGCAGCGGAGTTGGTGCACCTCACTCTGACCAACGCCCTCGACTAATCAACGCGCCACGGACTGCACGGGGGTCAGCGGGACACCACCCCGGACCTGACCTGAGCGGACTCCCGCTGGTAACCGACTGGTGGTGCGGACCACCAGTCGTTCACCAGCGTACCCAACTTCGTCCTACCACTATTCCATATGTCTAAAACTCTCAACGGGCGGCAGAGCAAGGACTAGACACTCAACTGAGGCTATTTAATTGGACGCTTTCCGGAAGGCGGTGGCCACGTGCGAAGACGCGGTTCCTGTAACCGCAAAATTACCGAGGGCAGCGCGAACGGCCACGCGAAGCCTGGATGTGCAGGACCAAGACCCGGTTCCCGACAAACATCTGATCAAACTGTGGAAGTCACGCGAGCGGCTCTACAAGATATATCTGAACAACGGCAAACTATTCAAAAACCTAGTGCGTTTGCGCAACAAGACTGCCCAGGCCCGTAGATGTTCCAAACGCCTGGCTCACTCGAAGTGGCTTGAAAACTGCTCGTCGTTTGACGAACGAGCTGACACCCACAAGATATGGGTATGGCGCGCCCACAGAGCCAATTGAATGGCAAGACCCAGGCGCCCAACACTGCTCGCAAGACCGAGCTATCCACCGACCAGACTCCGGAGCAGATCGAGGAAGCAGCCGCCAAGGCCTTTTTCCCACAACCTGCTAACGATCCCGACCTGTGCCTCTACGAACTGCAACCATCAAGCGACAGAGAACAAGACGACCTGTTAACGATTCAAGAATTTGCACTGGCCTTGGACTTTTTCAACGAGCGCAGCGCCCCGGGCAAAAACGGCATCACGTGGCGCATGCTGCGCTACCTGGACGAGCCGGAGAACTCAAGAACGTTTGGGCGTCAGGAGAACTACAAGCCGACTAGAAATATTCAGTGGTGTACCCTATCTCAAAACCAGGGAAGAGGCCGAATCAGTTACAAAACCTCCGACCCATCTCACTTACGTCTACGCTATGCAAACTACTCGAGCGAATGGTCCTTACGCGACTCATTTATGTCTTGGAAGAAGCTAGGGACAACCCTCACTACGACGCTGCGAGGACTGGGTTTCGCTCCGGACTGTTCACCCACGACAGCCTATACCTCCTCCGGAATTTTGTGGGTAAGAGGTGCCAAAAAACCAACAAGGTACCAAACTCCTGGTGGCAGTAGATTTTCGGAAAGCTTTTGACGCCGTTGAGCATTCGGCGTTGATCAAGGCACTCGAAGAGAGCGGCACGGGCACCCGCATCATCAAGTTCGTGAAAAGTTTCATCAAGGATCGTATCCTTGAGACCAGCTTGAGCGCCAAGCAACATCGCACGTTCCGGAATACCTCAAGAAGCCATCATTTCGTCGACCCTTTTTAACTTTGTCATGAGAAAAATAGCGAGAGTGTTGCGCGCCGTCGCACACCTTCAGCACACAACTTATGCTGACGACATCGCCCTTTGGGTGTACCCCCGTAATACAAAGCTCGACACTAAAGAAACGATCGTCACCATGCAGACGGCCCTAGATGATGTTGAGCACTGCCTCCGAGCTACGAGCATGCAACCTTCCCCAGATCAGACAGCCTTCCTCATCGTCGGCGGTCTTCAGCACAACAGAGCTCAGACACACCTGCCCTTGGCCGGCTAGCCCATTTAGCGCTCCCCCGAACGTTTGATTCGAATATTGGAGGCCTTACTGCACGAACAAGGAGGCGCGAAAGAGTGTGGGTCAAGCAACTCAAACCCAAGTGGCAACAGCAGCTCCAACTCATTAAGAGACTGGGCAACCCCCGGTGGCGAGCGCATGCGCACCATCCGCCTGCTCCCACCAGTAGTCCTGACCTCAAAAGCCTGTTATGAGGCCGCGTGTATCATTCTGACCAAGGCGCAGCACAAGCAGCTGGAAACATTGCATCGTGAATGTCTGCGTGCAATCACGGGTCTCCCAAGGCACACTAGAACGGAAGAGTTGTATCGGTGCTCGAAACTTCCGACTCTATAAGCCATCATCGAGACCCGCGTTGCCTGCCATCAGCGGCTCCGTACATCTACTAGAGCCGGTCAACGTCTCCTGGAATTACAGGGTTGGCGGACACCCGTAGGCGAGGCCCCGCCTCCGAAGAGGATACCGCCATGGGTGGATTTGATGAACCAATACCCCAAGCCGCTCACTCGACACCGCGAAGAACATTCGGAAGAAAGAGCTGCATTCGATGCACAAGTAGACCTCATGGAGCACACGGGTCTTCACAAACGCCGCGTGGTGCCAAGAGACGAAGTGGGCCACACTCGCCTACGCGAACGGCCAGGACTGATATGCTCAGACTCTTCAATACGACAGCGAACCTCGCACGAGACGCCTCGAACTAAATGCAATACACCTATCACTATTACAAATAAGAGAAACATTCGACCAAGTCGACGTACCTACCCGTGTAACCATATTCACGGACTGCAGGGAAGCCCTTGCCCGTCTGGGGAAAACTTGCGAAGGGACGCTCTGCAAGCGGATCAAGAGTCTGTGCTTGTGCCTGAAAAACACCAAAGGTATCGAGGTGAGAGTGGACTGCGTCGCGAGACACGCGGACGGCGTCGGTAACGAAGCCGCACACCCGTGGGCGAGCGAACACAGGAAAAACCACTCCAACCCAGGGATTTTCGTCCCCTTCGCGCTGCCGAACCCAGACCTCCTAGAAAAAAAAGCTGCGGCCCGACAAGAGGATCAGCGTCGGCTGATCCTCTTGCGTACTTTTCTGCGTACTTTCTTGATGTATTTAAATTTTCGTTCTTTGTGAGATCTCTAGATGATTGGAATAGTTTGCCTGAAACTATTGGAAATAGTTCAAGCGCATCTCTCTTTGAAAGAAGCGTTGCCTCGTATTTTCTGATGCAATGGCGTACCGCATATTTTAATTATGAGCTTTTTTCCACAATGTACCCACTCCTACCTTGGCCAGTCAATGGCTGGCAGTAATAAATAAATTTAAAAAAAATAAAACAATGCACCGCTACCCAAGAAATTACCCGGAAGTGCTATTGCTAATACAAGTGCTAATACACAAAACCCGCACCGGAGCTGCGCTCACCGAGGACATACCCGCTCGGTGGCGTAGCTACCGACCACGGAGGGGCCACCCACCCGACCAAGCGCCATCGGAAGGGTCGGAGCCCGCTGCATATGTCTGCACTACTTGTACCGCCGGCATAAGACCGACGATTCGACACCTACTTTGGTACTGTCTCTGTTTAGTGTGTCGTGAACCAGATCAGACCGGTTAACGAGGCATGGGCAAGGGAGACGCTACTCTCCCTATAGGGAGTTCGCGCGCTCGACAGGGGTGCACCGTCTAATGTAAACTTTTCCTTTCTATGTTCCCCTTCCCCCAGTGAGGCCCTGGCGCCACTGTTTTGAAAATGAAGTTAATCATAATCATCATCTTTTTCTTAAAGGCCTTTGAAATGCCCGTAAAACCGGTTTGGTATTATGCGCGCCACTAGTGTGCTGAAACGAGGCTCGCACTCCACGCGCCAGTGTGCATAACCTTTTTCTTTCTTTTAACAGGGAATGCATTATAGCCGTTTTGCAGAAGCTGTGCATGGGCGCCGTCATGACCGACCTTCAGTTTTTGCTTCCTCTTATTACGTTTACTTCACTTCATCATTACCACACCAGGGAAGGTTATTTCTATTTTAGATTCTACTGTGTTCTCCTCCCCAGCATCTGCCTTTTGTGATTGCTCGTCAACGCCCGCTTCGGTCACCGGCATCTGAGTAAAACAAAATGAGGTCAGCAATGGCGGCTGTAATCTGGCGCGCGTGCAAGACGCCTAGACACTTCCAGTTTAGGACTCCAGTCAAAGAAGCCCGTCACACAAGGGGTGCGTCGGCGATCCGCTGCAACTCGTATCTTTTTATTTAGGTAAATGGTCAGCTAGAACTCGAGCCCAAGGCGGACTCTAACGCTACACGGGCGTCCAATTTTTGCCGCGCGCCGAACTCCGCTCGGTGCCCTAGTTCATTGATGCGGGCCGATTTTACGGCCGGCATAAATAAACTACGTATTGCCAGAAAGTTGACACTCCGTGAGAATGTGACGTTAGTGTTGGTGATAAAATGAAAAAAAAAATAGTTTAGCTGGAAAAAAAGGTAAGAAAGTAAAACGAAAATGTATTTGTGAGACCTTTGCTACACGGGAAAGTTAATGTCAATTCCATCGGATGAGATTATGTGATCGGCGAATCAGTTTGCCATTCTGGTATGCGAACGTCGCGCGCGTGTACCGCATTGCTACAGGAGTGGCGCGCGATAATTTGGCGATCACATAATGTCATTCGATGGAAATTACATAAACTTTGCCGCCTGGCAGGGGTATGATCGTCCACCTCAGCCTACTATTCGTCAAAACGAAATTTTGTATTCTCAGCGCATGTAGAAAGTATGTAAGGGAAAAAACTTGCCAACCAGAAAGAAAACGATATCGTCTTTCTAGATGACAAGTTGACTAAGGTAAATTGTACGGGCACCCACATTCACAAATTTTAGTTAGATGAATATTAACTTATATCCGACTTGTGCCTATCTCAAATACTCTACTTTAGATACTGTATTTCAGATACTTTCGGTAGCATTTTGATATCTTGCAAATACATTCAGTGTAGAGTATTTTCTACTCTATCTTAATTACATTTCTCACTATCTTGTACTCAACACCTCAAATACATTTTGAAAACTTGGAAGAGAAAAACACTTAGCCGGAACGATCTACTGAACTAAGGATCGTCAGACTCCAGGGTAAAGCTTGAGCCAATTGCAAACTTCGAGCCAAGCGACCGAACACCCAAACAAAAAAGAAAAAAGAAGGCACGAGTAAAATGCAGTATCAAAACGCTGACAAAAGAACAAATGGGTAGCCCTTAGTACGCCCGCGTCTGTGTCCTCTTGTCCACTTTTTTTTTTTTTAACTGTCTGAATGGCACGCCACTCTTGAAGCTAGAAAAATGCTGGTGACGTCATGCGGATTTTACACTCAGACCCTACTTTTTGTCTGGAGCTAGAGTCGTTCCGTCAGCGCAGGATTCTTAACCCAACGCTCGGTGCGATCAAAATTAACTATTTTCGGATATCGCCGCTTCAAGGGGCTCCCGTATGAAAATGCGCGAAAACGTTTTCACGCGAGCACAGGCACTTCCTCAGCCAAAGCTCCTTGTGTACCCTATTATGGCTCAACCCTTCCTCTAAAACTCGTTCAAAAGTGGTTTTTTTTTTCATCTCCCTCCGCATGCGCGCATTGTTTCATCTTCAATATTTTCGAAACCAGTTTTCCGCCACGTAAAGTCATTTATGAACCAGTGGACTGGTATTTGACCACCTTGACCTCAATGCGTAAAGAGTGGTTTGAATTGGTGCAGCAGGGGCAAGGGAAGGGGGTTTAGAAGCGGTTTTGTGGACATTCCCCTGTGTTTCCATCTTTGACTTCATATTTCTTTCTTGCTTTCTTTTTTTCTTTTTTATTAGAGAGAGAGTTTGAAGGTTCAACTTCTCGCTTTTGACTAATAGGACAAAGTACTCGCTCTTGGTTGTGAATCAGCTACAGAGGCTGCTGTCCTCAAATTCGGCGTTTTTTCATTGCGGGTGTGTCGTTCACTCGCGTCCTCATCAGCAAATATGGCTGCCTGAAAAACTTCTAGTTCAGCTGTTATGAATATGCAAGGCCGGACAACATGTCAAGCCCCTCGATTCGCGGTGGATCATATTGCGAACGTGTTGCTGAATGCGTCATGGGCCGAGCCTGCCGTCAAACTAAAGCACGGTAGGTGCCATGTCTTCAATATATGAGTCCCAATTGTTCCCGAAATGTTTCGGCGTAAATTCTGTTGCATATCCCGAATTATTTCAGAGAAACCCTAACTGCTTCAGCTAAGGCGCTTCTTGAAGGTCATAGAGAAAACAGCAAAATGTGCATTTTGGAGAAGCCATCAAAAATAAAGCGCCCCCTTTCTGACTTTTTATTCTTATATTAGCAGCTTGCAAAACTTGCCAAGTAGCTCCGAAAGTAATTCAATTACTTTTTCAAAGTATTTGTACACTAATCAAGATAGTTCATACTAAACATAACTTGAATACTACTCTAACTACATTTTCATATAGGTATTTAGTTTCTCATGTTAAATACTCTTGTTGAGTATTTGGCACAACACTGATTTAAATACTGTAAACGACTTATTTTTCGCTGACTCAATATTTCACAATTTAGGTCAAAGCTGAAGTTTTTGAATGATTCGCGTGTTCTATTTTTCGCAATGCGGAGGGATCTCGATATAGATTTCAATGTGTTTACATTTTACCGGAATTGTTCGCAGGACCTATTTTTGCGAACTGTAGGCGATTCGTGAAATTCGCGAAAATGAGGTCCTCGCGAAAATTAAGTCGTTTACAGTAGACGTCAGCTCAAAAACAATATTTTTTTTATATATTTTGTATCTTTTGATTCAGGTAACGTCATATCCTCAAACTATCGCATTTTATCCCCGTAGCTATCGTCACATTCTCCCGGAGTTTCAGCTTTCTCCGATGTGTAGTTTATTTGTGCGGGCTTAAAAACCGGGTTTGATTTTCTCGGTCTGCCCGGTACGCTACGTTGGCTGTGTTCCAAATCATACTAGAGTAGACCCGAGTAACTCCCGCGGGATATATCATGTGATAAGACAAGTAAAGCAAAGCCTACGTTGCTGAGGAGCTGTGATAGGAGCCTGCTCTGTAGAACTGGCTGCAACCTGTACTTCAACGGAGAGCTAGATCCGATGGCAGCGCCGCCTTTCCTGCAGGCCCGGCAACTTCGAAGACTAGACGTAGCAAAACGGAGATGATGGCACAGTCGCACCATGCTGCAACCTCCTCGCAAACTGTCCAATCAAAAAAAAAATCAAAGAAGTTTAAAAATTGTGTCCCTATCCCGCACCATCGTGACAAATATAGCTACCAAGTGATGCTACACAAACGCCATGCACCATGATGTTTGCACCGTCGAGGCATAAAATGCGTTCCAAGTTCCTAAGCGCCGCATCACCCCGAAACAACACTCGGTACAATCTGTGGCGACACTTGCCTTCGTCACGATAAAGCGGAAAAAGTGCAAATTTCCTTTTAGGAAACCGGTAGGCGTATAGACTGGAATGAAGATGATAAAAGCTTCCGCGGAATGCTGGGGGCATATCGTGTTGCCTATATGTATGTGTTGAGTTTTAAAAAAAAGGAGGGAAATTAAAGCAATTTGAAACTGCGACGAACCGAACTGCGATTATTCATCTCATTACAAACGATCCGACTTATATAGAGGTTCTCTAACGTATAACTAAAAGAGACGCGCTGCGTGCCGTTTTCTCGTCGGAATAAATCAAAAGATACGTTGGACCGAGGAAGCACCCACCCACACACACACACACACAGACAAGAAATTCAAAACTACAAACTTCTCTCGTCCAAGTCGTCGTCGACATTGCAATCCGGGAAACAAGCGTTACCTCCCTCGTCATCCGCTATCCTCTCCATAAAACCAAAATAAGAAAAAAACTAGATCACCCTCAATTTTTCTCCGCTCCCCACTCCTCCTCTATCTTTCCCAACGCTCCGGGAGCGGATGGGAACCTATACTCAGTGTTACCTAGCGTTGGACCACAGTGGACGCTACGAGTCATCCCAGCCAATCCGGTGCCGCGAAACGTAGCACGTGACTATGCTCGCCGTGCGTCTCCCTATTCCCCTCCCGAGGGTCACGTGACGCGAGCGCGTCATTGGATTGGATCCAATGGTCTCCGCCGCGCTTCATGGTTAGGTCGAACGGAGCATACTGACGGCAACCACTCGGTTCGCTAATGGAATTTTAATAGAGATATCGAAAGTTCCCATCTCTCTCTCATTCTTTCTCTCCCTCCATCTTGCGCGCACTCTGTCTATCTCGGTATACGGACGAAAGCACGGACGCTGGCACACACACACGCACGCGCAATGCCATCTCCGCGGACCGTAAAACTTCTCCGAAAAGAATTCGTTTTGCCAGGATGGGAGAGCTGTCACAGCACCATCGCGTATCTTCACTCTGCGTATATACGTATATACCAGTCTGCGCATTTCGTGAAAGCGCGCGAAAAAAGAAAGAAAGAAAGAAAGAAAGAAAAGCGAATTAGAATGAAGCGGCGTATGTATGTATACCGTTGAAAAAGACAGAAATACACAAGAGGTCCGCGACGGGAAAGTTATATATCTCGGCTCTTTGCATATATTTCGCCCGGAGTGGCGTCTGCGTTTTGTAACCTTCATTGTGGCTGACGTTAATCGTATTAGAGGAGAGATAAAAACGTCGCTTTTGTTTATATTTTTCTTTTGTGTGTTTAGCGAGACGTCTGGTTTTGAGAGTGAGACGCTCCAAAACGCACGATGGTGGATGCCGCTTTTACCAAGGACCTTTGTTGCTGCAGTTTCGCGACGCTTTCTCGGGTGCAGATGTATTCCGAAAATTGTTTACTGCGTAGTCTGCCTCGAGGTAGTCTAATCTTTAATAAAAAGAAGAAAAAAATTGCTGGTAAAATATTATTCTCAGTGCCTTTTTTTTTTTTTCAGATATAGTAGTGGATTTTAATAACTTCGAAAACAATTTCTGGCGAAATACACATGAAGGGGCGGTTGTAGGACTCTATCTCATTTCTGGCCAAGATCTGTTGTCAGCCAGTCGCGGTTTATATTTGACTAGTTCTTCGCAGTATATAAGTTAGAATTTAGTTTCATACACTCTAGGCAATTTTAATAATCGCCGGCAGCAAGCTGCCATTTTTGTCCACTGGGCTGTCGCGCGCGTTCTTAGTTTTGCGCAGTGGCTCTTTTCTGAGAAATATCATGGCCCAGTCCACAGTGAATTCTTTATTCTCTAGGGTGATAAGCCCTGGTAGTATTTATACAATATCCCATCTAACAAGTTTTGTGCCTGAGGTATGTGTTTTTTTTGTGTGTGTTTTATAACCTTTATCGCAAAGTGCTGCGCGCGGAGAGTGCGTCACTCCTATGCCTCCGAATGCCTTAATCAGGTATGACGTAAGCCCCAAAAAGTAGAAAAAAACAACACCTAGTTTGCCTTCGTGTTTACACATTAGTTTTTTTAACACTACTAGAGATCCAGGTTGCTCCGGCAAGTCGAATCACGTAAAAACACAAAGAGGCAGGAAAGGGGTAGGTTCCCGAACGTCAAAGTACGAATATAACTGGAGTAAGAGCAAATTCATTTTAGACCATGATTTTTCTGACTGATGATGGCGCTGGTGACCTTTGAACATTTTCTTCGTAACGGCGCCACGACAACCGCCACCGTATTCCAGTTTATAAGATTTCCTACCCAATAGTAACAGCCATGTTCGGGTGAATGCCCGACGACTTTTTGATTTTGTTATCGTATGTTTACAATTCTTAAATCTCCGACTTTATCTTCCGTGTTCTTTTTTTTTTTTTTTTTTTTTTGCTTTATGCCGTTAGTTCTTTAATCCTCGTTTAAAAGGTTGTGTTGTTTTAAAGGGTAACTCCGGTACTTTTCCCTCAAGTTTAGGTTTACAAATGCTGCTAGTGTAGAAAGTGTCCCTGAATCAGAAGGTTCTTCTTTTTTTTTTTCTTTTAGAGTGGAGCTGTAAAGGGATAGTTTCCCCAGTTTCGTGTCCAATGGACAAAAAAAAATATCGCCACAACCTCCTGGACAGTTACCGCCATCTATGAGCGACGGCGGCAACCAGACAACCGGCTTTCCTGTTTTCTGGTTGCCGCCGTCGCTCATATATGGCGGCACATGGTACAGTTCCGCTGCTCTTCCTTCTTCACCAAAATGGAAAGTCTGAAATTTTTCTCTTGTAGTTTTTTTTTTAATTTTATTTCAAAGTTTTGTTTCGGGAGTTTACGGCGAAACCGAACTACCGGCTCAAGATAATTGCACTCTGTCGGTCAGCTGCATGCCCATCGCGTGACGAAAAGTTCGTAACGCTGTACCCCGAAACGAACGACTGGCCTAGTCGCAAGAGGGCAATTCCGTGCTTCCAGAGGAGTAGAGCTTCCAGAGGAGATGAAGGATGTCCTGAACAAAGGACCAAAGTGCAGCTTCGAACCGTCAAAATCTCGACCAGAACTGCTGGCCATGGTACGAAGGGTGGCGAACAGCGCTGGGGAACAGAACCGGGAGCGCGCTATTGCTGATGGTGTGGACTGCCTGAAAGAATCCGCGAGTCGACGCCCTAAGGCAAAACCACCTTTTAAGGAGGTTGTGGATTTTTTTCAAGCCCAACGAACTCTCGCTTTTGCAGGCCGATAAGGAAGGGGGATTTTTTGTAATGTCGAAGGGCCAGTTCCAGGAAAAAGCATTGAGAGCAATAGGTAAGAACTTCAAAGAAGTTAAGTTTCGACCAAAGTCTCAAAAATCTGCGGCTATTGAGTTGCTAAAAGGTCTGAACCTAGACATTTTAAGGAAAGCTGTAGACAAGTCAGAAAGTGGAATTTTGGAAATTTTTTTCACGGGAAAAACGCACAAGGCTGAGTGTCATTTCCAAGCCATTGTGTCGGAAAAGAACACTTGGCAGGTTAAGATCAGTCGGTTTTTACAGCGCCATTTGGACACTCTTGCGCTAAAATACCCTTTTTTGGTGCAAAGCTCGCTAGAAATAGTCAATGAACTTAGAGAAGGTTTTCAGAATGCTGTCACTGCAATATCTGTGGATGTTGAGGACTTATATTATTCCGTTCCTCACGATGGACTTCTCAAGGCTGTTCGGGATAAGATCAACGAGTCTGGAGAAATTAGATTTCAACGTTCCGCGGCCGTTAGCAGCGATCATTTTTTGGAGCTGCTAGTTTTTTATCTTCAGTTGACTGCCGTCAGTTTTGACGAGTGATATGTTGTAGAAGTCTGGTGTGTGCACTGGGTCGACAGTTGCCCTTGTTTTGTGTAACTTTTTTTTGGCATCACTAGACTGGCAAATATCAGATAGGCTTGCAGATTTCCATGTTTTAAAGACGTATAGATACGTAGACGACTATTTTTTTTTTTTTTTTTTAATTTTAGATACACACTCGGATTTGGAGAAAATGGTTGAGTAGATTGTCGGACTATTTAGGGAAGTGTCAGGCGGACTTAATTTTACCTGGCAATTGCCCGTGAATTGCCTTTAGTTTTTACTATTTAGAAATTTTGATCCTTTTTTCTTAAGTACATGTCTGTTGACAGTATTGGCCGCGCACTAAGAAAAGCCTGGTTTTGTTTGAAAGTGCTCACTCTAAACTGGTAAAGAGGGGTATAGCATCGACATGTCTAAGTGCGGCTCTGGAACAAAGTTGCAATCACCAGATGAAAATCAGTTTTGAACGGCAATCAAAAAGGTTAACAGACGCGGGGTACCCCCCTAACCTAATCTCTAGTTGTTGTGAGAGCCTTTTTCAAAGCTAAAGAGAAGTAAAAAAGGCAGCGAGGCAAGTAAATAAAGTAAACGAGTGCAAGTCATTCCGTACATGCATACCGTGTCTCATAATCTAAAAAAAGGTAGCTGATAGATACGACGTTAACGTGGTTTTTTCGGCACCGTGTAAACTTGTCAGGATACATCCGATGTTGACAAGTCAGAAAAAGGCACCGTGCTCCGAGAAACACGCGGTGCAATACACTGCGTGCGTCACCAATGTGGTGTACGAGATTCCGTTGCGTTGTGTCAGAGTCTACATTGGGCAGACCGGGCGCTGCTTCAATGATAGAGCACGTGAGCATAATTTATGTGCGCGCAACATTGCGGGGGGCCATCTCGCTGACCATTGTAGGCGATGTGGGTGTAAACCTGACCTGACTGGCACAAAGCTTTTAAGAAAGGCAAAGGAAAAAACGGAAAGAGAGGTTAAAGAGGAATTCTACATACAAAAGAAAAAAAAACAATTGCGTCAGTGCTCCGTCTCTGTATTTGCGTCATAGTGAGATGGTCTTTCTGGAAGGTTGGCCTGATTGTGGCGATTGAATCCGACGTGGTTTGGGCAATGTGTATATATAGGTGACAGTGGTGTTAATAAAAATCAGTTGAGAGTGAAGCGCCTGTCCTGTCGTCTGTGTTTCTTTATTGTCCTCGTTTGTTCGTGCTTTTAACCTTTTATTAAGCCTTATAACAATGCATTTTTTCATCTGATTGGATTAGATGCGAAAAAGAAATTCAAAGAAAGACGCTGGGAGCCACGACGTTATGCCTCTTGAGCTGTGCCTCTGAGGACATCGGTTCGTGACCTCCGTTGGGCTATGATTGCAAAGTTATGCGGAGCGCAAGTTCGTCTGCTTTTTTGCGGGGGTTGTGGTGACCTCAGAACGCCCATCTCTGATTGGCTCTGATTGAAGGATAGTAGGTAGACCTCAAGGCAGCTTGCCTTCGGGGTTCACTCCGAAGGCAAGCTGCCTTGCCTTCGGCAAGGCAGCTTCCGCAAGGCGGTTCTGATTGAAGTTCCTTCAATCAGAACCAGTCGGAGCTCGGCGTTCTGACGTCACCACAACCCCTGCAAAAAGAAGCAGACCAACTTGCGCTACGTATTACCCCTCCGTCCACTGCCGCGCACACTCTTTTATCTCTAATATTTGCTCTCTTCTGCACACCCACTACCATGGTCGTCGCAGAATAGCAAGTGGCGCTCTTAAAAAGTTGTTGTTACTTTATTTATTATATGGTTTCGAAGGGTTCTAGGTTAGCCTTTTGTGTTCCAGCGTCTAACTATACGCAAGCAAACGATTAAAGTGGTCAAACAAACTGCAGTCAGGACTACTAAGAGATGACTTGCAAAGGTACTGCGTCACCTCGAGTTGCGCGACACGTTATACGCGGAACTTTGCTTCTGGATACGGTTCCCTCGATTAATTTTATGTCGATATTCCAGTTAGTTTTTATCTTGTTATCAGTTTCAGTTCAGGAAGGGATATCTAAAAAAACTGAAGCCGTTTTCAAATATGAGGAAACTACCAGGGTTTGTCTACAGGCACCCTAATCATAACACGTGCTTCTTTTTTTTTATGTCATTAGTAGGAGCGTCGTATTCGCAAGCTAAATTTTTGCTCTAGCTTCCCTCTGAATGCTGTGCGCTGAGCACAGGAGAGAATAGAGGAGAAAGGAAAATTAGCGCAGCCGACGTTATGGGTTGTGTCAGGTCATGCTCAATCAATTTTTAGCTGGCTTAGAGATGCCGATGTCAGACGCCTTTGACGGAAAGCGAGCGACAGAGAGGTTCACCGCATTACCCACAACAAATGCTACACTCCTCTTTTAAAATAAAAAAAAGGTTTAATTTACATCTTGCTAAATTTCAGTGAGATAACTGAAGTGAGGTGGAAAAAAGCTAAAAAATATTGCTTTTATCCTAACTGAGCTTCTTTTATTTTTCCCCGGTGTATCAATTTTATTTTATACTCTAACTTTATTGTATTCACTGCAGGCGTATTTTCTTTGTTGACCCCGTACGGAAATATCCGTATATATTGTTTGTTTCTTTGTTTTAATAAATTTATTTGCAGCACTAAAGAAAGTATGGATATACAACGAAGTGTGTTCAATTGGGAAAAGAAAAAATGATAAATCCAAATTGAGAAAAAAATTGTAAAAGTCAAAGGGCTAGAATGTGTCTCTGTTAATTTATATTTGTCTCTGGAAAAGAGGGCTTATCTTATCTTGAAGTCGGCAGTATGAAAAGTGACAGTTACTTCTAGCAAAACAATCGAACACACACAAACACGCAACAAAAATTAAAATAAGAAAAACAAAAGAAAATCTAATTCCGGGCTGCAGCATAGTGGCTCGCTATAGTAACGCCGAAGGAGAAATGGTTACAGCAAGCTCAAATACGAAGCACCAAAACCAGCGAACACTTTACTCGTAATCTTTCCCTCTTTTTTTTTTCTGCGTTTTATATCTCAAACTAAACGAATAAATTTATTCGAGAAAAAAAAAAAAAAGAAGAAAGCACGCTATATAGAACGGCACGGAGAAGCGGCCTTGCTAGGCAAATAAACGAATTATACGATGCAAGTCGGGGAAACTTGAATGCTGCCTTCAACTCCAAAGAGGGTTTCCAGATATAGGCCGAGTCAAAGCTGGCGCGCGTTCATCAGCCCCCCCCCCCCCCCTCATTTTTTCTTTCTAAAAACAAACGAACAAACAAAAACAAAACAAGGACGCAAAACTAAATAAAGAAACGAAAAACCGTCAGGCAGAAAGAGCGGTGAATTTTCTCCCTCGGCATATAACTCGGCTGAAAACTGACATTTTGCATTAGCACAGCGCTGAACGCGCGTTCCAAGGTACACCCAATATATACGCCATGTATCTACACGCCTCATACATAATACATTCGTCTTCAGCCATTCACTTCCAAGTTGTTTCTTGTAGAGCTCTACCTTTTTTAAAACGTTTTATGTATTTATTTGTTATTCTTTAAATGGACTTCGGGGCAGGAAAAGTGCAGACGACCATCGGAATTGCAAAGGGCCTCCGGCCCATCAAGGGGGGGGGGGGGGGGGGGGGGGGGGGGGAAGCTTTTCACTCACACTCGAACATCCTCCGCCGCTTTCTCCTGAAAATGTAAGAACGCGGCGGAATAAACAAAGCCTCCTTAGAGTAGGCTTAAAGTATGCCGACGCACGCACACACGAACACAAAAATGGGAGCGGTCTACACGCTGTAGTTCAGCCCTAAGCTGACCGTGCGGCGTAAGCTACGCACTCGCCGAACCAATCAGCCGCCCCTCCCTCGCAATCCCTGATCTCACCCTCTGCGAGTGCGTATGAGAGGAAGCGTCATCACGTGACTGTTCGGATGAGCACGCAGTTTCCACCGCACTGTCATTCTTAGGGGTGAACGGAGTATGTACTCCGATTCAGTTTACGAAGGACCCCACGGACCCTACGAGCCATCGAAGCCCATCCAAGGCCACGTGAGTGTCAGGTGCCCTTTCGGAGGGGCACAGCGACGTGCGGAGTGCGTGGTCACGTGATATGGTGTCGGTGCCGGATTGGCTGGGACGGCTGGTAGCGTCACCTGCGGTCCATCCTAAGGAGAAATGTAGCATGCTGTAGGTGAGAAAGGGGGAACTCCGAAGGAGTGAGTGGACGAGGGTGAGGGAAAACCGACGAAGTACGTACGCGTTCCCGAGGAATGCGCCCGCTGCCGTGAAATTGGCAGGCAACTTAAAAGTGTTCGACAGCGGCACTCCCTCTATTTATTCTTTTTTTTCGTACCAACGGTTGTCGCACACTGGCGAGCTCTGCTTCGTGCATCCGTGCGAACACTTTAGGATTGAGACTTCGTCGCAAAAAGAGTGACTACTCGTGGGGAGGAGGGGTCTGGAAAACGAGATTTAGGGGTGGGGGAGGGGGGGGGGGGGGGGACGGTCGGTAGGACGGTGGAGCGTCCGTTCGCCGAGATCATCTGATTTGAAGTCGGCGCGGTGACGTTATCTGAGTTAGAATTGAGTGATTTTATTTCCTCGGACTCCGCGACAGGCAGTCGTTTGTATTTTCGTATGCTGACTAAGTCCTTTCCTTTGTTCTCATACTCGTTTTGGAGAACAGGGGAGAAGTGGGGGCAGGGGCGGGGGGGGGGGGGGGGGGGGGGGATATTCCTTTGTACTTGCTTCACGATGCTCTTTTCGGAAAGTTGCTATGCTTTTCTTTTTTTTTTTCTCTCTCTTTTCTTACGGCGGAGTTTGCAGATTAATCCCGACATTCTGTCCACAAACAGCTCCAGAATCCTCTGTATTCTACCTTTTTTTTTATCTTCATTCGTAAGTCACGCACATCAACATTCATACTTATACGTCGTACGGCAGAAGAGCAGCATTACAGTAAAGTCAAAGACAAGGTACTTTCTATACTATACTGATCGTATATATTAGATTTAGGCTGCGTCCGACGGTTCAGATAAATACTTTTTTTTTATTATTTTGTTTATTTTATACAATAGTAAAAATATAAACCGGGCAGTCGCAGGGCTGTGTATTTAGTAGACATGGTGCATAAATATACATGCTTAGAAATTTAAATGTCAAGTTCCATGTTTTCAACCGGTCATAAATGACTAATGCAAAGAAGCGATAGACAACATTATAGGCAGATTTCTTTTTGTATTGGCCATTTAATATACTGTTTTTCTGTTCAAAAGTCCGCGTCATCACCTGTCTGCCACTGCCTGGTCACGTACTTTGATAATGTGTTGGACACGTCAGCGATCGGTAAGCACTCGGATCCAGCCAAACGCTACGTGTCCAAGCAATGTCGACCGCCTATGTTGCTTCGTGGGCTTTGGAAAAGGGTCCATTGTGCATTCTACTGTCACTAGATAGTCACTATAACAAGACGTGGCGAGTACCCAGCTTGTTATTGCACCGCAACTATACACCTTTCCAGCGGCAGTCTCTAACGAGGCGATTCCCAGCGCTCGTCCGTGGTTTTGAGAGTGTATACGTCAGCGTTGCCCGACTTTGCTCGGCTGTGGGTTTTCTCGTCGTTGGGCTGTGGCGATCTGTCTATCTTATACAATCTTGTGTGCAGCAAGGACGAGGACAAAAGAAGAGGACAGGACACAACAAGGCGCAATCTTACGCGCCTCGTGTCCTGTTCTCCTCTTTTTTCCTCGTCCTTGCTGCGAACAAGATCGTATAAGATGTCAAACCAACTCGCCCAAACAACCACTCTTTTTTTGCATCTGTGTATGTGCGCGATTCCGGACACTGCTGGCGGCTGAATTGCTGCGTTATATTAGTTTTATTTCTTCGTGATTTATGGCAAGTGGAATGCCTCGAGGCGTTTCAGAAAGCATTCTACCATTTTTGGAAACAAAAACAAACAACTAAAAAGCCATGACGCTAATGCAATTAATGCAAAGGTGCAGGCGGGCTGGACAGAAATGAATGAAAATAATCTCTGGAGAGGGATTATTTTCGCGCTCCCGACACTGGAGATTTTCGTCTGCACTTTATCCCCCTTGTTACCCCCCTCCAGGAATTATTTTAGTTTACAACTAAAAACTTTTTTTTTTCTTTTTGTGAATCCGTGAGAGGAAAACACATGCAACTGTAATGTTTTTTTTGTCTTTGGCGCAGATTTTTTACGCCACCAAACACTCAGCAGCGTCAATCTGCAAGTATCTTAACTCACGATTTTATTTGACCACATAAGATAGTAAAAACGCATAGGTGTGCCCGGCTCGCAACGTAATTTTCATTAACGAGTTTCATTAATCAATCAACATGCTGTAGGTAACCCACAGTGCCGCGTTTTCCCAAAAGGGTTCGTTCGATAAAGATCACAAGTAACACAGCATATCAAATCTACAGTGTCGACGACATTCAATTCAAGTCGATCGGACGGAATCCGAACTCGTTCAGGCCACGTTTTGAGGACAGCTTGTTTCTTGCATAGCACGCAACCGAAGGAACGGACGTTTCTGTTGCGTCCCCTACCCCTCATACGATCAGCTAATTTCCGCCAAGACCGTGAAGGCCTTCCGGAGATAATCCTCGAAGAACGTCGAACGGCCTGCGTCGCGGGCTGTTCGACGTCTCCTCTTCTCGTTCGTGTTCCACTAAGGCCAAGCGGGCTACGGTCCCCGGTACTTTCTGATTCTCCCTGTAAAATAAGAATGTAACGTAAAAAGGGAAGCATCTTGAATAAGCACATAATGTAAAAGCTTACGAGAAAGACAGGTCAACTCCGAATGCACAACGCAGGCATGGCAAGTCGCGCTGATCAGTTTCTCCTCAACCAAGGAGGCTGGCAGAACTTTTTGGCTGATAGGGGTCGCGATGGTCGCAAAATGGCGGTAACCGGAGTGCCTCTTGTCGGAAAGGTCCATACTTCTTTTCATTTCAAGTCTAACCACACCCAACGCTGCGGTTCAATGGGCCCACTCAATCAGCACCAAAAGTGCGTCGTCATGCCGCTCATCTCCTTTGTGCGTCCGCTACCATCGGCTAAACAGATCACGCACAGCGATTAATGCGCGTCGTGATCCAGCGTTTGTGCCTATTCATGATTGATTCAGCCGGTCATAGCATTGACTGGCTCCGTCCGATCGTTCCGTCGACCGCTGCCAAACTTCAGGTGAGACGGAATGTACAGTGTGATTCCGCGGTATTGGCCAACAAGTACGTGCCAAAGAACGAATCACTACGCCAGACAGGGCGCACTTCGCGTTTCTTAAACTATCTGTGGCTGTGGTTATTTAGCCGCGGGATTATCGTCCCGTTAACTGGCAACGTTATTTTACGAAGATGGTAATTGAGTAAGTGAAAACTTATTCTTCGAACCGAAGTAAAGATGTGTGTCATTTAATCCGCCCTAATTAAATTAACCGCCGGCTAAATTTAGTTAGAGCGATCGACGTGACAACCGCCAAAACAAAAATATAAGAAACTCCCACTTTTTTTTTTTTCGTCCTCGACTTTCGAGCGCCATCTGTTAGGAGGCTGAAAAAGTAGCGCAGGCGTGGATCCGCGAAGGAAACCGGGAGAATCAATAACTTTAGGTGGTTCTCTCGGATACTCCTAGATGGCCTCACGTGCGCGGTACGTCGTGCTTTCTCCCGGTTTTAGCGTTTGATTACAAAAAATATGATTCGCGTACTGACTCGGAGACTGGAACCATACGACCGATACGTAAGTTACTAAAGTAGGAGGTGACGAGGGCAAAAATATTTCCTAACAGAATTTCAGTAATGAACGGGATATTACTTGCGTTAAGAGGCATAGCGAGACTGGGGAGCAATTGAACAGTCGGAGGGGTGGAACAGTCAAGATATTTCTTCCGTGAATAGCTCTAAAAAGTTTATTAACTGATGACGCCATGGTAACGGTACTTTCAACTGTAACGGTGTACCTGCTTGACCTGGTGCACACAATTTGATTTAGTGGTTGCCACTTCGACAGTGAAAAGTAAGTAGTACACTTTCGTGTTTTTTTTTTTTTTTTGTTTTTTCGATGATTAAACCAAAACGCTTTGGCAAACGGCTGCTGTAAAATATCCTTGAAGAGATGCGTTTGTCGGACAATCATACAGCCAGTCGGGGGTGTCCAAGCATCCCCCGTTTATTGGTGAAACCATGAAGATACACAGATGAAACAGATCACATGACTTGTGACAACAGAAAGAAAAGAGTAGCTTGGCGCGTTATCACGATGACACGACAATGTTAATAGGTTGCTTTTAGCCTCCGCTATTTTAAGCTTAACATCTCAACTGTTGCCACAATTGGCAACTTACCTTGTGCAAGGGAGTTTAAAAGGAATGAGACAGTGAGATGGGTGGGAGGAAGGGAATTCAGTGTCTTAGCTCTTCCTTTATAAAGATCGGTGGTCTGATTGGTAGATCAACACTAAGATTAACATGTAATAATGGAGAAACGTCTTATATTAGTTGATATTGCAGTTAGGCCACCGATTATTTGTTATTTGTATAAAATAATAGCGCACCCATAGTCCCTGGTCCGAAACCACTAAAAATCGGAAAGAAAAAGACGACTGCAACCGGGCTTCATGTCTGATGAAGACCCTTCTGCTTATAATATTCCTAAGTACAATTTTTAGCGCAATCTTGTACGTGTTCCATTCCTTCCGGCGAAGGAGGGCGGGGGGGGGGGGGGGGGGGTCAGTTTTTTTTTTTTTTTTGTCTTTGCAGTTACTTTTTTTTTCAACATTTTCATACAAGTTAGGACAAAGTTATGTTCAGCTGATGTGGAAGGTCTGTCACGCTACGTATAGGACGATTAAACTTCTACAATTGTAAAACACAGTAATGTCCTACCTCCCCACCCCCCCTCGAAAACTGTTTATTCAAGGTATATGAAATTCGCACCGACTATTACTCCACATTCCTTGCATACGTGCTATTTCTTGAGAAAACTATGCTCAGATTTATGGTTTTACGCTAGCGTCAAACGAAGGCATGCACGCCTTTTCTCTACCAGCTCGTTTTCTGCTCATGTATGTTCTCACTCCCCGAATTATGACGATAATGTAATTAAACGCAAAGGTGCAAATGACCTGGATAATATTGATGACAATAAACTCTGGAGGAAAGGAACAAGGGGGACAAAAGACAAACACAAAATCTCCAAACACAGCTAGGTGACTGGTGCGCGACCGAAAAAATCCGCCTGGTCCGGGTACCTTAAGCCTTAAAACCTTAAAAACCTTTTAACCTTAAAAATCCAAGCCGTTCACCCTTGTTAGTGTTAGACTGGTGGCAGCTGATAAGATTCGTTTGCTCTACTAACGTCTCACTCCTGATTAGCTCATTTGGTAGAGAGCTTCATTGGTAATTGAGAGGTCCCTGTTTCGAAGCTAGGACCAGGCGGATTTTTTCGGTCGCGCACCAGTCACCTAGTTGTATTTGGAGATTTGTGTTTGTCCTTGGTCCCACTTGTTCCCCCCTATCAAGGAATTATTTACGAATTATGATATTGTTGTTGCCAAACCTTGCTTAACGCAGTGCATTTTGTAGTATCTTGAATAGACAAAAATTTGATGGTGCCAAATCAGGCTAGCTTGTGCTGGGAAAACAGTCGAATAAAGTTGACAATTGCCTCCTTAAATTGAGAGTTTTGCGAGGGCTGGCATTGTCCAGCTGGAGAAAACAATGTCTCTTCAATTTCTTTTATGCCGCAAGTTCTGATAACATAGATAATTGTCAATGCACTACCTTTCTTAACTAAAAGCTTTAGGGTTAATTGTTCGCTTGCAATGTGTAAATTTGCAGGAATCAATTCGTCGACGAGTTGCAACATGAATGGGTTGATGGCGTCGGCACGACGCTCCATCTCTGACCGAACACCCACCTCCATCTATCCTCCTTCTGAAGATTTAATTATTTTTCACCTAGCATCCAACCGTGCTCCTATTGATTACATAACGTCCATACAGATCACACAAACGTTGTTTTTTTTTTTCGTTTTTTTTTTGTCAGTAGAAACTCAATCACAGCTTGTTGCTTGTGACACATGTCAGATATAACTACCACGTTTATGAAGTATTACAACAGCGTCTTTTGTGCCATGGCCGCGAAATTACGCACATGTGTGCAAAAAACATAAATGTAGCAACCTGTACATTTTTATAATGCTATCCGTATTTTGGGCGAGAAAGCAACCATCGTATTATCGCTCAGAAGAGCACAAGAAAAGAGATCTCGCAAAGAAGCAATCCAAATAAACGCGAGCCTTTTTGGCTTCGACAGGACAGGTGTTACGTATTGTGTTCAAGGAAAAATTAAAACGTTGCTATTGTATTTGTATTATCCTTTGTATGTTGATTTTTCTTTTTTACCTGTCTGTTTTAAGTTTTTTTTTTTTCTTTCCGAAGCAGTACAGTTCAAACAGTGAGCTTAATTACTCCGAGCAGGAAGTGAACGAAGCTTGGCAATATTTTCTACTTCGTCCCAAGTCGGTATTCTCGGCCCTCCTGAAGCTTAAAAAAACAACACCGTTTTTGATGACCAGTACAACATTGGAGGCGGTGTTCCTAAACGTCGTTTGACCATACCATGAACCGCAACGGACGCTGCCAGCGATCGGAACCAATCCGTACCTCGCAGGGTGTCACGTGCCTTTCCGGTTGGGCGGAGAGATGCCCAGAGCGTGACGTCACGTGATACGCTCCGAGCTATGGATTGGCTCCGGTAGCTAGTAGCGTTCGTGGCGCAGTGGTACGTCGTAGGGAAGAAACTTAGTATAGCTGCAGGATGTTCACAGAGAGAGGGCTGTAGGATGGGTTTACTGCGCAACCGCCGAGTCAGTTTTTGCCGAGTAAAATGAGCTGCTCGAAGTAATGTGGGGAATGAGGCGAAAGGCGGTAATAGGCCTCCGAGAAAATGGGTCCACCCTCGAGCAAAGCCGCCTTGCCGGCACCCTAACGACTCGAGTCGGAAGACCTCTGCCGGTTCTGCATACGCTACGCTTTCAACGTGCGGCCGTTAGGAGGCACGGAAGAGGGAAAGGCGGTGGTCGACTGGAAGTTGAAATTTGTATGCGCTCTTTTTTTTTTTTTTACGTGTCGCTGTAACGACGGTACACCGTCGGCGTGGCCTCGGGCAGTATTCATTTTATCGCACAGCGCGCGAAGCGTGAAACGAGGTGGCTTTTCCCTCGACGAAACAACGTGTGAGGGGAAGCCTCCCCGAGGCTTTTGATCCACGCTGTACGAATTGGTCTTGCGGGTGACTTCGAAGAAGGCCGAGTGATAGAACTGAAACACATTGACGTCACTGCAGCGTCGTATTATTGGCTCTCTCGAGGTAGGGTAAAAAGACCGACTGGAGGGGCACGGACGAAGTCCACAACCTTGTTTTGGTACGCGAGGATAGTTTTGTCCACACTGCAAAAACCAGAAAGCTGTAAAAAGGTAGGCGAATCAAATGCAGTAAAACAATTTGGTGTATCAGGGTTTAGATAGCAGGAAGTTATTTCGCCTTAGAATGGCGTCCCGTGTTTCTTGAGTAGAGAGGCAATTGGTGCCCATTTTTTCTCAAATATTGGTTTCTCGCAAAATCTGATGTTTGAATAATTTTTTAACAGCCATTACAGTGTCGCGCCGCGAGATTCCCTTCACAAGCGTTCGACGGGGCGCCGGCGTGCGTGCCATACGTGCCGCAAGATGGCAATACATACCCCCTTTCTAGACAATAACCATCATCATCGGGAGCAACAGTTTCTCTTTTTGCCAACGTTACTAGAGCAACTCAGTTGAGAAACTGCCATAGAGCCTTTTCTGAGAAAAGTGGCGCAGATCCGTATTCGAGAACCGAACTAACAGCGATCGAACGCCGCCATTTCCCCCGCAGTTTCCCAACTGAGAACCACTCAGTTGGGAAACTGCCATAGAGACTGCTCTGAAAAAGTGGCCCCGATCTGTCCTCCAGAACCGAGCTAATGGCGAACACAACGCCGCCATTTCTCCCGCAGCGGCCAATCAAGGAAATGCACGTCAATTCTATTTCGGCTTTAGTCGGCCTTTTTGGCGCCGAAACAGACACAGCGGAAAAGGTTACAGGGGGGCCACCCCCGTCTTCTTAGCGGACGTGCCGCGATATACTACCGAAGTTAAAATGCACCTAGGTCGGGACGCGCTACCTGAAAGCACCGCTGACGCACGGTTGTAAAAAAACAATATTAATTGTTCCGCAAAACCTTGCAAACTAAAGATGTTAAAAACATCACGCGCCCTTTATTTTGCACTAAACTCCAAAAAATTTCATACAAAAAGAGTCTTTTCTGTTTGTTTTTAGGCAAAAACATGCTTTCTAAAAGCTCAAAGTGACCGCAGTACAGACAAATCATAAAGAGTGGCGCTGTTGTCGTATTTAGCTCGGTCTCGGTGGACGCCAGCGGCCAAGGTTTTGACGGTGAGTTTCCCAACTGAGTGTTTTAGTAACGTTTGGTGCAGCCGTGCAGTTCTATATGGAACTGCACGGCTGCACGTATTCTTTGAGTTGAGTCGCGGAAGGACCGGTGGCGCCATCTCGCAGTAGTCAAAGCATCGCATTCTATAGCGCCCGCTGTTACTCTTTAATTTGGCTCCGAAACGAATACAGCGGAAAGGGTTTCAGGGCTGTCAAGCACGTTTCCCAAACGGGTGAGAAAGTAATTAATCACCGAAGTGTGGACGCACCCAGGTCGGGACGCGCTACTTGAGGCCACCGGTGAGACATGGCTGTATAAAAACAATATTAATCTTGCCGCAAAAATGTGTAAACTAAAATGTTACACACACATTTTGTACTAATCTCCAGTAAAACTTCGTAAAAAAAGAGCTTTTAACGTCTATTTTTACGCAAAAAACGTGCGTTCTAAAAGCTCATGGTGACCACAGTAAAGAAAAAAAGATTGAGCCGCCATCTTGGCACCTTGAGTCTGGGGATGTCGGTACTCTGGGAACATCCAGTGTCTCTAGTAGTAGCCAAATAAAGCAACTTTCATGCTTCAACTCGCCGCTAAAGGGTGGCGCTGTTATCGTATTTAGATTGGTCTCGGCGGACGCCAGCGGTCCAGGTTTCAAGGGTGAGCTTCCCAACTGAGGGTTTGGTAACGTTGGTATGTACCATTGGCTTTCACATTGCTATTGCCTCAATTAGGGACCGCTTTAGCACGAGACTGCTTGTGCACGCTTTCGGAGGGCGTGTTGTGGAGGCGTTTCAGAACTGGGAGCAAGGAGCCGCCGCTCAGTAGGAGTGAAGTAGAAGTGGTAGAAGTGGGAAGTTGTTCGAAGAGAAGGCGCAGCGGAGTGTGGAAGTTTTCGGACCTCTCCTGCACTGCTTCGTCGAGGTGCCTCGTGTGGTCCCTAAGACGCCAAAACTTCGACTACGCCCTTGTTGAATCACCTGAAGAGTCATCCAGGGGCCCGCAAAAAGCATGAAAGCGCAGCTGCAGCGGCGGAGCAACCTAATGCTCCAAAGTCCAATGACACATGTATGATGCCGGCTTTCAGGCCCCGATTTAGCCGTCAGAGCGTTCGCGCCAGAGTACTAAGAAAGAAAATTGGCTGCTTCATTGGAACTGGCTTGCACAGGAACAGTCGTAGAAGAACCAGCTTTTCTGGAGCTGATAAAATGTGCAGTGCCCGAGGACATCGTTCCTTCTCGAACGACGTTCTCGAAGACTGTCGTGCCGGAAATCTACGATGCTGCTAGGTATGCTTTACACACTTTGTTGCACAGCATCCTAAGGAAGGGCGTGGATTCATTGCCATCACCACTGACGGCTGGACGCCACGCGCTGGCGACAGTTATGTAGTGACGTGCCATGATCTGAGTGAGAACATCGTGCCTTATAGTTTTGCGCTTGCGTGCCGCTGCATGCGTGAATTCCACACTGCGGAGAATCTGCGTTCTCTGATCGAGGACGTCTTTGAGGAGTGGTGCATACCTATGTCGTTTTCTTGCTCTGGGGTCACGGATACCACTCGGAACTTTGTTCCGAGCTTCGCCGTGGGTGCACATTGTATGTTCTGCAGATACCTTTCCATTTTTTTTTTGTTTTGTTTTTTATTTGTTTGGCGGGTTTTTTCGCCCAGGGGTCAGAGATAAAGACTTGAAGCCTGACAGAGTCTCTGCCCCCCCCCCCCCCCCCAACAGTTCAACAGTGAACAGTGCAATGAATACATTCGGGAATTGATATACTCAGTAAAAATAAAAAAAGAAGGCCCAATGAAACAGCTACTTTAACATTCAGCAGTGTAAATTGTAAAATAAAATAAAATAAAACGGCACGATAAAACAACTAGTAAAATCACATGCTACAGAAAAAGCATGTTTCGAAGCATAGAACAAATGTACCGTCGTATGACACAGAAGCATCATATCAGTAACATGAGCATAAAATAAAAAGTTTTACGCGAAAAAAAAAAAGGAGAGAAGAAGGATGTGGGAGCCTACAACAAAGGCCTGCAACACAGAGCTCGAGCAGCGAGCTCCGGCCTGCCAGTCAGCGTTCTGCTCGACCGAACAACGGCATCTGAGCGGCCCCGAATCCAACAGCTACTGACCGCCCAGGAACTGGGAGGCCGCCACCCTTCAACACTTGTCCATCAAATGCGACAGTTGCAGGGCCCCAAGTCACCGACGGGTCAGGCGAAAGATAGATAAACGTGCGGCCAGTCCGTGCCAGAGCACCAAAGCAGTCGGTCGTTCTTTCTCCACAAAGGACAAGCATAAAATAGGACTGATGGCCGCTATTTAGTTTAACAATGAAGAATGATCAAATATATGTCAAGAGCCACATTTGTAGTCAAATATAAGTACATGATAAAAATATTAAGCCTACACATTACACAACTGAGAAGCTGATACCACTGCCCACGAGAAAGTTTCGGCACTCTTTCTTCAAGGCATAAAATGTTTTATTATAATTTATAGTCATGTCTGTTATGTTTAGCATCTGTGTTATCTGGGAGTACAACCTAGTGCGGCCATAATTGGTTCTTATTGAAGGCACCCTTCGCTTTGGGTCTCGTAGTTGGTGAGGACCTAAACTCGCTTTTGATGTGGAGTATATTCCAAGTTTGTGAAATCATTCCAAGAGCCTAAAATAGTATACTTGGTCGGCCTGAAGCATGTTATATTTGACGAATTGTGGCCGGGTTCTTATGCTTCAAATATCTCCTTCATAATTTTCGCACATGCGAGGAATCCTCTTCTACAAGGTGATAAGTTTGGCATAGTTCGAGTTGATCGTCGTCCCCCAAACTAAGATGCCCTGACTGATTTTAGAGTAGAACGAAGAATAGTACGACGTCCGTTTTAGCCAAGTAGGCAGAAAGTTTCGTATTTTATATATACTTTTTGTAACACGAGATAATTCACCTTTGAGTTTATTCACGTGAGTGTTCCATGAAAGGTCCTCAGTAAACCATAGACCGAGAATTGTTTTTTTCCGACACTTGCTCAAGCACAGTGTCTTTAATTTTTAATTTATGGGGCTGCAGTCGAGTTTCTTTATTAGCTTAAAAATAGTATGCTTAGTTTTCCTTGTATTTAGTCTTAAACAATTTGTTTGTAACCAATTGTATAGTTTCAATAGGTAGACATTTGCAGCATTTTCCACGTCTTTTATTGTCACTCCAGAAAAGAATACGTTGGTATCGTCTGCATACATTATTAGATCTGGGGAACCAGATATAGTCGTTTGCATATGCCGAGTCTTTCCCAACACTCTCTATGGTTGTTCAACTTATTCACTGAGTGAATATCTTGCTTTCTGTGCGCGCAAATGGAACTCAAAATGAAGCGTTTTCCCAGAATATTTCTAGATCAGTGGAAACAAGGCACCTCATGCTCTTGCCACTTTCCTTGAACCTAGATTCAAGAGCATCTGCTACAGCAATGCAAAAAAAAATGTGGAGTTTCTACTAAACACAATGCTTCAGGATGTACCTGACTCAACACAACTCACGTCCGAAGAACGTTGTGCGAAACAGCAATTTCAAAACAAACAGCAGCCTTCAGTGTGGAAGATATTGAACAGCTTGCATTGTCAAAGAGGAAGGATGCACCAAGTTGTCTAATGCAAGAGGTCTACGACTACGTTCAGTCTCCAGTTTTTCCACGTACCGACAGCCCCTTTTACTGTGGAAAACTGCAGGCAAAGAAAAGTAGAAGACCCTCGCATGTACGGCGCGGCAATAGCTGGCGATCCCCGCAACCCAGGTTGCAAGCGGAAGGCTGTTCTCAACATGCTCAAGCACTGTGACAAGCCGACGAGTGTTTCTTGTATGTGGAAAAGCTTCTGTTTTGTTTTTAGAGCGCAGCTCTTAGGCGCCCGTTTCCGGCTTCAGCGGCGTCGCCGTCGCCGTCGGCGCAACCGTGAGGTCACGTGACCCCCGTGAGTTCACAAGACCCCTGTGACGTCACGTGACGTCACGTGACGTCACAGGGGTCATGTGACCTCACGGTTACACCGACGCCGCTTGGAGGGAGGAGCAGCAGAGGGGATCAAGAAACAAGGAGGAGGGAGGAGGGGCATACCTTCCCCTCAGTACCCTTCCCTCCTCCTCCTCAAAAGCTGCGCTCTAATTTTCTTTTTTTTTTTTTTTTTTTTTTTGCATGGGAGCTATAAGTGTTTTAAGCTCACGTAACAAGCCTTCTCACTTTCTGATCTTCGAAAATAAGATTTCTAAACTCGTCTTCACCCCAAGACAAACGGTAGTTTTGCGCACTGTTCATACGCCACGCGAAGTCGTACTTACGAGATTTGGTTGTCGTCCAAAGAAGCGATGCTTTTGACGTTTAAAACGAGTACGTCTTGATGTCACAAAATTCAATTTTTTTTTCTTTTTTTTTTTGGGGGGGGGGGGGTATTTTTGGTTGGGCGCATCCGGTCGTCGGTCGCCCCTTGCCCCCACGGGTTGAGCTGGAGAGCTAAGGCCATCGTCTGGTTCCGCGGCCCCTGTTCGGGGAAGAAGCGCTAATCAGGGACCGCAGGAGTGGTCCCCATTCGAGTATGGTGTGGCGGTGTTCTTTGTCCCCGACTCGGACGGTTTCTTCTTTCGTCATGTCAAAGGGAAATGAGAAACTGAGGCCCTCGGCTCGGGTTTCAGCCGAGTCAAGGCAGTGTGTACAGAGACCTGACCGGGGGTGGACGCGACGCGAAAGCTGGAAGCGACAGCGGAAGTGGCGGGACGCGGGACGCGGGAAGAACTCTGAGCGGCTCTGCAGGGCCCCCAAGTGTGCGTGCTCGTGGATGAGCGTTGTACCGAGGAGCATCGCACGGAGCATCCAAGCACGCACAGACTTCCCCCGTTTCGACCAGCGTCGCAACGGGCCCCACGTCACCCACACCATCCTCCGGACCCAAGTTCGCACCACTCAGCCTTGTATAGTTTTTTGTCTATTACTTTGTTACATATTTTTGATTGTTTGCTCTGGCCACCGTTTCCGCAACGTAACTCTAGAAAGGTTATTTTTATATGTTTGTGTGTAGTTAATTAACACAGTGTGGGCAACCTCCTTGAACCGTTGCTGTACACGCAGTTTATTTCTCTGTGTTAGTAGCGCCTGCGAACTAAAGAAGGCAGTGTTTTTTTGTGTTTTTTTCCCCTGCAATGGAAGGGGTGTAAAAGCGCCACGCGCGGGAAGGGCAGGAGTTTCCTGGTATGCGCTTTGTGTTTGACTTCTTTGTGTTGCAGTTTTGAGCCTATTTCAAATTAAACCTTCTGTTGTTTAAACGCAACGTCTCCGTCTCGTTCCTCGCCCCTCAACGTGAGTCCGTCCACCAAGGCCCTATCGTCCGGTCAGCGGTCTTTAAAAAATTATAAATTTTGTTTGCATAGGATATTATTTGCATCTTTTATTTTCCGAACCTGTGACACTTCATCATAAAACGTATATTTAATATAAAACGTGCTTCATTCTCTGCATAACAAGGGAAACTAGTAACGCTCCTGGAGGAGCCGGACGAGTACTGCCTTACCTCACTCAGATACAGGTCGCGGGAAGGAATCTGATAAGGTGCAAGATTTCTTTTTCTTTTTTTTTTTCCTTCTGCGAACTGTGATTTTATGTTATACATTCGCGTGAGTTGTGACATTACGATTAGCGTTCTAACATGTTAGTAGTTTTCGTCTCCGTTTAATTATATGTCGTCGAGCTCTAGTCATTATCGTCTAGTCTTGCGTTTCTAAAATTATTTTAGGAAACATTTTGGAACAATAAACGAAGTTTATAATCTGTACTCTTCTTTTAGTAGCTGTCCACTTACTATTCAAAAATTCGATTCGTATTCTATTCGCTGTCACATTTATTCTATCTATATTCGATTCGATTAGAGAAATCACTATTCGCACCTCCCTACACGTATTACTTATTTTTACTTTTGTAAATGGAGAATATAGCAAAATTAAACTTCGACTTTTGGAAACTTTCAGTGGATATAGTGAAAATAAAATCTGATAAATTCCAATTTTTTGGCAAAAGAGTAATTTTCAAAAAAAAACGCTTTCCGAATTTGAACTGCAATAAACTCCGAAGACACGAAACCCTCGCTACACTACACATGGCGAACTTTCTCAAACATTCCGTGGAATAAAAAGATTTCAATGAAATGTATAAATTCTAATTGATTTCAATTCTGTGATACCCAGGCAATTACAGTCATCGGGAACATTATGATATTTTTTGTCAAAAAAAGCAGAAATTGACAATTTTGTTTATGCGATCACAATGATTCTGTGCATAACAGATTGTAAATTCATGGAATAAAAACTATACACGCTCAAACTTTAATTGCTGCCTATTGATATTTTATGAGTGTCATCTAAAATGTTCCCGGGGAACACTGCAATATTTTTTTTTCTCTACCGTAGGGTATTTCTACTGAGGATGTACAGTGCTCCCCAAACTTAACGCCGCTACTGGGTTCCCAAACATTGAGCTCGTATCGACTACTTATAATTAAATTTGTCGCCAAAACGTTCGCGATGCCCTCGCAGGATGGGCTAGAAATCGGGAACCTATACGTTCTTCAGACAGTTCAATCGGCCGACGCAGGGACTGTGAGAAACGGCAAATGCCGTGGCGGCGGTAAGTTTGAGGCGCACTGTACTTCTCCGCCTCAAACACGACGTTCTAGGCTCTGAGCACAGCCCAATATCGAGCTGTCGTTGCCGAAGACCTTAAAAAGCCTCTGAAAAAAAAAAACATTTTAACGGTTTCGTTGGGACACGAGTGTCAAAAAATAAATTTTACTCGAAAAACAAAAAAATTAGAGCAATATTGATGACGCAAGACGCGATTTTGTCGGCAGTCACCTCCTTTCCACTTGTTTTTTCTCTCGGCATTTCGTGAGCGTGAAGCTTCACTACAACTGGGTCGTGAAGGTTTGCCTTCACGACCGAGATGGTCATTCCGGAATGACCCGTGACGTCATGGACTTCCGCGCGCAGAATTACATATTAATCTCTCGCCGTCAACATTGCTCTAATCTTTTTTTTCGCGTAACATTTATTTTTTTGTCTCGCGTTTCAAGACCAGACCGGCTAAAAAAAAACGTTTCACGAGTTCTTTTAGGCGTTTCTGGCAACTTGTCTCATATTCTCGTCCTTGAACAACTGGCAGCGGAGGGAAGGTGTACGATTACATCCGCAATTTTCTCCGCGATAGATCTGGCAGTTTTGTCTTTGGTCATGTTCGCCCTCATTTCACGCCGGTGGCAAGGCTCCGCAAGGTTCTGTGCTTTCCCCCTCCTGTTTGATATTTCTATGCTACGTCCCTCTTCGCTTCCGGATCAGATCTCGGATGTCCGTCACGCACTTTATGCGGGTGACATCACGATCTGGGTAACGACCGGCTCCCTCGGATTGATCGAAACTCAATTACAAGGAGCTGCTACTACCATCGAGCAATACACCCGGCGTGAAGGCCTCACACGTTCCACGACTAAGTGGGAGCTACCAATCGTGATAAAAAACGCTCGCGTACAAACCAATCGCCCCCTTACCGTCACAACAGATGACAAACCCGTCCCGCGTAAATCGTTCATAAAGAGTGCTTGGCTTTAAGTTACAATAAATGCCAAGGAAACACAAACAACCAAGTTAAGCACATGCTACGCCGCGTCTCTAACCGTCGAAATGGCCTACTCTAACTCCCATTTCACGCATCCCACCCGTATCCTGTAGACTGCGATACCGTTCGTGCCCCCTTTACGGACGCCAGTCCGCAGGACCCGCACGGGAGGGTCACAGTCGCCGCGAACTCTGATCTCAGGCCGGTCCGCACGGCCACGGAGCGCGGTGTCACCGACGTGACCATCCTGGAGGAGCGTGCGGTCGCCAAGACAATCCTTTCTTCCTGCATTTTCTCTTCTTTCATTCCCACGCACATTCTGACTGATCCCCAGATGACATGTCGGCACTTCCTTTACAACACCCTACATCCCTCCACTACGTCCCTACCCGACTACTTCCTATCCTCCACCTCCCACACTTTCCGATTGTTCTGGGTGCCTGTGCACGCAGCCGTCCCCGGAAATAAGTGCGCTCATGCGCTCTCCCGAGAACTCTCACACCGGGCACCTGGGGAAGACTCTACCACCATACGACCAGCCCCTTCCTCATACTCAACTCACCTAGCTGAGCTGCTCCTCGCTCGTAAACATTATCCTCCTCCTCAGCCGTCCCTTACTCACAGACAGGGCGTTCTATGGCGTCAAGTACAAACCAACACTTTCCGAACGCCCCTATTCTACTCTTACGTGTACCTCTCCCGTGCTCCACTTGAGTGCCCGTATTGTGGCGACCGACCCACCCTTCTCCACATGGTCTGGCAATGACGGGCCATCCCCTCCGTCTCGCCTCTTCCCAACTTCTCCCACATTTGCTGGGAGGAGCGGCTGACCGATGACACGGCCACCGGCCAGCAAGTGGCTGGTCGAACATGCCGAGGCGCTGGCTGCCACGTATTGGGCCCCGGACAAAGAGTTCCACACGGGGGTCCTGGAACCCATTGCCGCAATAAAGCTTATGCATTCATTCATTCGACTTTAAAATGTCTAAGAAAAACTAAAAAAATCCTCAAGTTTTTTTACAGGTCAAGCCATCACAGGTCTTCTCGGCATCGCCGATTCTTCTTTCCTTGAATTTCTGGAGGATTCTCAAGGAAACTTTTTTTGAAGTCGCCGAAAAATGTAGGACCTCATATACACCAACTCAACTCTGTGACGTCACGGCGCGGTGGTGGCACGTCGGTCGCACTTCCGGTCTGGGGCTGTGGGCAGAAGTCCCCATGCCAGACGTGTATTCCTGCGTTGTTTTGAAAGGAACCAGACAAAAACCTGCCTTCTCGTCAAAACGCCGCGACTGGGGCCGTACCAAAAGTGTCGAGAAAGGTTTGAAGGTCAGTTTTCACGTGCCCGGTTTGTCCGAGAATCTGGATGTGTGCCGTGAAAAGGGAAAAGCAGACGCCGTCGGACAACGATTGCTTGGGCGGGAAGCACTTTGGGTTGAATTCACGAATACTTGTGTTCATCAGATTTATTTGTTTTGTTCCAACATGAACGCCAGAAAACCGTCAAGTTGTGTGGACCCCCTGTGGACTACGTTCAGTGCGTCTTCAAGTTCAAACGGCCGCCTGACTGTTCGAATTGTCGTCTGCTCTTTCCAACGTTTCTGCTTGTCGTCTGCTCTCTTAGACGACGCCGGTCCGTAGACCAAATGTTGGCCCGGTACTTGTGATAAGAAGTGAGTGAAGGCCTCAAAAGACTTAAATTTGAAGGTTGGTAAGCAGGCTCGATGTAAACAGTAGATACAAGGAGATGTTGGTCATTGTTACCAGTGACCAACACCGACTTGTTATGCCTAATTCAGTTGGTCCGATTTTGTTTGCGATTTTCCGTATCGTCGTCGACCATCTCAGCTGCGGTTCACGCTTTTGCAGCCCGAGCGGCGTCGCGACTGAAAATTCCGAGCGAAATCTCATCATGCGAATCAGGCTTTAGCACAGTGGTCGGCAACCTTTTGGCGAAGCGGACCGAGTCGCCGCGAAGCCTAGGCGGAACGGGCCGGACGGCAAGCAGCGAAGGGGGGGGGGGGGGGGGGGGGGGGGGGGGGGGTTAAAATTAAAAAAAGCACTTGCACGAACTTACATTGACGTATATAAATCGAAAATGAACAGTTTCTTTATTTCACGACACACGACATGAGATGCAACATTTCCACGAAATCCTAGAGACTCAATTCAGTGAAACTTCTGGTGTTGAACTGCGCTCGCCAAACTACGGACATCCACATTCAAGCTACTAACTGCGAGTCGCAAAACATTGCGGAGGTTCTCATCAGTCATTCGTGAGCGCAAGTTGGATTTTATGCACTTCATTCCTGAAAAAGTCTGCTCGCAGACGGGCAGCGAATTAGTCAACTTTATTTTTTTTTTTCTTTATGTGACTGCGTAGGGGGAGGGGTGGTTACCGGGAGGCTAAGGGCCGTATGATACTACCTCGCGGGCCGGATCCGACCCGCGGGCCGCTGGTTGCCGACCACTGCTTTAGCGTACAATCTGCGGCGTTCACGCGGAATGAATCGCCACATGTCACATTATTCACGCGAAGTTTTACGGTGTAACGAGCCTCGGTAATTTCGCTGACGCCGCTCAAGATAGTCAGACATCGCCAGGAAGACGTACAACCAACAATTCGAACGCGAACGAGGGCAGGGGGACTCACACCGACGCCGACGACATCGCATTTCAATGGTTTGTTTATGGGCGACGGCGAGCTTTTTGCCCACACCCCCATCGCGCATGCGCGGCGCCGGTGGCGTCCGCTAGGGGCGCTCCGGGCGCTCCGGTTTGTTTGTAAACATGAGTTGGTGTATTAGCGTGGCGCCGCACACTTGTTTTGATTAATAAATCTTGCCGGTACCGACGTTTCCTTCCAAGTTAAAATCGACAGTTGTTCTCTAGCGCTCGTACGGCAGCTTGCGGACCAAATATAGGTTCTTGTAGTTTTTTTTTTTTTTTTTTTTAGACAGTGTTTTAAATTTCCCACATCGAATCTGTGGCAAAGCAATTCGCCAGATTACGACTTGCGCTCAAAGGAAAGCTGAGGTTCCCCAAACCTCATAAATTGCCAGGCTGGGCCCGACGAATTAAATCAATTGGTTAATTAGTTTTCTCTAATTTTCGCTAAAGATTTATTATAAATTTAAATTCTCTCCACAAGAAGCGCACCATAAGTATTTTTTTCTGAATTATTAGGTTACGCAAAAACAAACCCAAACGTTCGTAATTCACAGGAGGAGTACAATTCATAATAGTGGCACTGAAGTGTAACCGACTCAAAATAAATTACAGGTCTCGATCGTGGAGGTGGTTCCGCACGTTTCTCGTCGACCGGGCGATTAAACAGGCACTTGGTTGAAACAACACCAGGAGCCAGCCGCTACCTTTTGCAGCGAATTCTTTGTGGAAAGCATTTGCTTACTGCAAAAAAAAAAAAAAAATTAATTTGGAACTAATAAAAGACCCGAACTCACAAAAAGCAGCGAAACTAACAGAGCACACGAAGTCGCTTTCATTGAAGCGTTTACTAAACACGCGAGAGATTCTAGAAATCGGCTTGCCCCTTTTCAACTTGGATAAACATTCCTTTCTCGCTTTTTTCTCGTTGAGATAAGAATAAAAATTACTCTCTGTTCAACGCGGTAGGTGCTGTACTGCAGTAAAACGCTAGGTATGCTTTCTTTCTTCATTATCCAGCGTTTCCGTACCGTCATAACTAACAATATACAACCATCCGGAAGCTTTAACATTAAAACACCAAAAAATGCTCGCTTGGCTCGACTACTACTCGTAATGACAAAATGTCAAACCACAAATATCGCTCAATCAAAAAAAAAAAAAAAAAAAAACACGTGCAATGTAGGTATCGTCGTATTACCCGAACACATGAAGCGAGCTGACGACGAGCTCGGGAATCTGCGCCGTCGTCTGCTCCCTCCTACTCGCTCAGTCACGAACGATGATTATGCTAGCTAGAAAAGCGCCCCTTGTAGTTTGCAAAGGCTGCCAATGCTGAAAGTACCGTTTTGCCCTCTTTCCCACGAGAATCTCTCGCTCTTTTTAACTCTGCGCGAATCTCTTCCTCTTTTATTTCGGCACTAGCGCCTCCTGGGCTGTCCTTCTGCCGAGTGCCGCGTTTACGCCGCCGAAGAAGGCGAGGCCGCGACACGGGAGGGCACAAATGGCGGACGGAAGTGGCGAACCGAAACCGGGCGGACGCCAGGCCAATCATTGGTAGTGGCGAGGGGATCTGTAAAAAGGTGAAAAAGATTTTTTTTTTTTTTTTTTTTTAGGCTAAGAATGTGTTTGAGGATCAATCAATGGTGCTCTCTTTTTCTAATGTGCCTCAGAAGTCCACAAAGCGGCCTCTAAACTCAATCTGTTTATTTGTGTGTTCTCCGCGGCGACAAAAAAAAAAAAAAAAAAAAAAAAAAAAGAAATGTCTGAAAAGAGCGTGACAGATAATTTTTTTCGGTGACGTTTTGAAACGACGTGACAATTCTGCATATATCGGATTGATCAAATAAAAAATATACATCCGAATTTTTTTTTTTTTTTTTTTTGAGGCATGTGGTTTGACACTTGTGATTTACTGAGGTCTTAAAGCCGGGATCACACTGCTTATATATCGCATTCCGTGTTTTCGGAATTTACTTTTCGTCAAATTCGCAGGGTGTCTTTCGGAGTTTGTTTTTTGCCGAAAATTCTCAGTTTATCTAAGCTCATTTTTGTTAGATCTTCAATTCTCAGATATTCGGAGCTAATCTTGAAGTGTTTTTTTGTCTGTTTTTTCCAAAAATAAAAATAAATAGTATCCGGGTGTAAACATATGCTAGATCCAAGAAAATGCGCTTGTATGAATTAATATTTACACAGCTGTATTTGCGTTGGCGCCATTGCCATTGACAATACTAAATTGTCCCAAGACAAAAGTAGCAAACAAATGAGGCTTCCATAAATCTCGATTCTTTAAAATCAATAAACTCCTGGAGATATTCGCTAGGATGCTTGTATTCATCCCATCTTTTCCATCGACCTACACCGGGGCTGCGCGGGGGGGGGGGGGGGGGGGGGGGGGGGGGAGGGTAGTGTTAGAGAATGTAATATAAAAGCTACAACTTCCCAGCCCTTCCCCCTTTGATGAAATCTCCTTGGTTCATAGGCTCATTACTTTCAATGTTACAAAACCGCAACCCTTCCTTCCTCTAAGCAGCACAAATACCATGGCCCAAATTCGAAACGGGAAGAGTGGCCTTTTTCATGACCCGAAAGTACAATGACCTGTTGTTCCGAATGAAACTTGACGAGACAAGCGGTAAGATCCCTTTTGTCAGTGGTCCGAGATTTGAAAGAAAACTGGGATGGCATTTTGTTCCAATCATTACTCTGCGCACTGACGCACTGACCCAACTAAAAATACTGTGTTTTTTTGTTTTTTTGTTTTTTGTTGTTTTTATTTTTGCATTGGTAGATTGATATTCGGAATTTATCGGATAGATTGGAATTGACACAAATATTACCGGAAAATATTTTTCCGAGTTTTTTTTTTTTTTATTTGTTCGAAAACATAAAACCCTACTTATCCATCATACAAAAGACCGCCTGCAAAACAGTTTCGAAGGCCAGTCGCCGCGAGATTCGTGCTTTGAATGATGCATGGCAATGATCAGGGAGAAATTTGGACCCGCGGCATTCGAACCACGGATATTGCGGTGACTCGTGTCAGCAGACTGTCTTTTGTATGGTGTATAAAACAGCCGATTCTACGAAACTATTCAACTAATCAAAGAACGCCAAAAGTGCAACCTCGGGGCATTCGTTGTCTCGCTGTGTGTCATTTCTAAGCGAGCAAAACAACCAAGCGTAGCGAATGCACCGATACCTTGCACTCTTAGTATGCGTGTCGTCGGTGCTTTTAGTACGTCTGTTAGCCTTTTATTGCGCTCCAGTTTAAATTGTGAAACAAAGTAGGACCATAATATTTGTCTTTAACCGCGCGTAAAACAAGGCCGAAAATAAGGAAGCTCATGCAAAAACGTATCGCCTGCTTTATTAAAAAATACAAACAAAACCTTTCTTTTTCGTTTTTTTTTTTTTTTTTTTTTTTCGGAAACAGCGATACGTCATACTTAGCGGGAATCGGTTTTCCTTACGAACGTCGCAGCTTTCAAAGTAGGATAGCACACAAAATATTTTAAACACAAAGCGCAAAAACAAAGCCGTTTGAAACAGGTTTCCGGTTTGTAACAATGTAACACAAAGTATACATATAACAAAATGAGCCGTCCCGCGCTTCCATTAGTTTAAATTAGTCGACATTGCGATGATAGCAGTTTTTTGTTTGTTTTTTCTCTTTCTTTGGCGACGTGATATAATAAAATTCAAAACAAACATTGATAATTAATTTTTCACTTTTCTTTTCTTCCTCGGTATTACCACAGTGCGGTCGCGTAGCAAAATATTGAATGCTTACACGGTTATTTCTTTTAATTAAATTTCGGCTTGATGATATAGTAGCGTAAGGTACCGCACATTGAGCGTCGTGACACTTATTCGACAATAAAACAAAGAAAAAAGGAAATGGAATGTGTGTGTGTGCGTGCGTGCGTGCGTGTGCGTGTTTGTGTTTTCAATACTTGAAAGGCATTATCCTTGCCTCTTACAAGTTACTTCCAATTTTCTGCACTAGGATGTCGTGTCAGGCCTCTACGGTAGAAGGGAAAGTTCGCTATAGTTCAGTAGTGCGGCTAGCTTTGGGCCTTGAACATACATCAAGCAGCAAAACAGGAATGCACTTCGGCAGCTTGAACTTTTGCGGGGTAACCTAGTAACGCTACAATAAAAAAAAACTTCTTTATTTTTTAGTTGAGTGTTTAGATTGTTCGTTTTTAATGACGACTGCCTGCCGCCAATGTATTTATTTAACACATCGCTAGAATACATAAAAAAAGCTGGCGACAAACTTCAATACGGCCAACGAATAAGCTGCCTTTAAACTTAGCCACAAATATCCTTTTAGTGACCTCATAAAAGCTGACGCCATAAGATGGTGAAATCATGAACATGTTAATTCAGGCACCAGTGTGCATTCTTGGTGGTAGGCGAAAATGACTTTGGACAATTTACTTGTATACATAAAACCAAAAACGTTGATCTCTGGTCGCAGAATGGATCGTACGACATGGGATACAGCCAGACTTGTACACATTGCTGAAAAAAAGTAACCGATTACAACTACATTTAATTCAGTCTAAAAAGTAACGAATTGGAATTACTTCACTTTAAAAAGTAACGAATTATAATTACAATTACTTCACTTTAAAAAGTAACGAATTATAATTGCAATTACAGCCTCAAAAAAGTAATCGAAAAATTACTCTAAAGTAATCTAGTACTTCCCACGTTGCTTGTCATACAACTTTTTTTATTTATTACGGTAGCACATAGACACATTTAGATAGGTGTTCCGCATTTATACATTTCTTATTTTTTTTTTTCTACACCTTGTTCAGTTTCAGCCGCAGTTGTACCTCGAAGTTTGCGTCGGTCATCCGCCAACGAATAATGGTGTCACGAACAGAGCTCCTAGTTTCATTGGGCACAATTGATGGAGGGATATTATTCGGGAACTAATATTAGGGACGAAGACATAATTTTGACAAACCCAATGAAATGTACTAAACAAAAACTAAGAATATAAATGTTCAAAAGTGATACCCCCTAAACCAGTCAAAAGCTCGTAGGAGCATTATCATGAATTTGAATGCATACTGTTTCCTGGTTAAAATCCAGAAACAGTCCAAAGACACAGGCAAGAACGAGAAGGTAGACGAACAACAGCGCTGCTGGAAGTATGCCTGGAAAATAGAGTAGCCAGTAGAAAACTAGAGATTGTCACCTAAAGCTGCCGAGCGAAACTCTCTAAGCATCCTAGAAATTAAGGGTGTTATAAATAAGCATTTTGAAATTGCGCAGTAAAATGATCAGCATAACAAAAAAGCACATTACGAAGTGATCAGTGTTCCCAAGTTGCAGTTGGTCGCCCTTGAACGTGAAAGAATCTTGAGTAGTGGCCGACAGATCACACACTCTAACGTCACTTTGATTTTATCTTTCATTTTACAACAACAAGAAGAGCACGTCGCCTCCGCCGTGTACAAAAAGAAATGTATTGTTAATTGTATACATCAGTTTCCTCCGAAGAGAAGTTGGAACCAACAGGATACGAGAGAAAAAGAAACAAAAATGAAAGACGCAAAATAAAGACAGCTGGCCAACAGCGGATGCTATGAGCCCTCAGAGCCAATCCAAGGCCGTATGGGTGTCACGTGACCTTGGATGGGGCACATCGACGCGCGGAAATCGCATCGCGGACTTCATCCCACAGCGCGGGATTGGCTAGGATAGCTTGTAGCGTCCACTGCGTCCCGACGTAAGGTGAAGGGAAGTGCAGAAATCTTCTAGGTAACGAGTTTTCTATAAAAGAAATTAAAAAAAAATCAATGACAGGTTAAGAAAACTTTACGAGGAAGAGAGGTGAAAGCAAACGCAAGCTTGGAGTGGAGAGGAGGTATCTCCTCTCTGTTTCGTTTTGGGTCATTTTGGCGAACAGAACAGACAAACAACCCTTCCTGCCGGAGTCAGGCTGAAGACTGAGCTCTCGGTTATTAAAGATAAAATGAAAGACGCCTCGTGACACCACCTCAGGTTACGCGAAGCGGGGAACGACTCCGCCCGTTCGGCGGTTCTCGTTCGCTCCTCGCGAGCGTCGGCGACTCCATCCGCTCCATCTTCCAAGCTTCGGTCTGCTTCTTCCTCTCCAGCTCGCAGATATTTCTTAACCTGTCGACCGGTTTCGCCCAGACCTGGGTGACTTCAGCAATTCTAATTTAGAATTGCTGAAGTCACCCAGCAGGTGTGGGTGAGCCCTCTCGCAAAAAAAACAACAACAAAAAACGAAACAAAAAAGAAAAAGAAATGGAGAAAATAGTAATGAGTAATTTTGTAATCAATTACAGCAAGAGAGTAATTAAATCACAAGGATCGTTACTCCTTAAAGGGTAACTGCAAAGAAAAAAAAAGTTTGTTTTAAACAGCCTAATTGGGACAAGCATGTCAAAAAACAATTTTTCCGCGAGAAAAAAACATTTTTTTAGAGCAATATTTATTGCGTGAGACTGATTTTAGTTTGCGGATATTTCGCCCGTTTTAAATCGCGCGCCACGAAGTTGGGATTCCGTGACGTTGATATCCCAATCGGCTGCTATACTTCTCATTGGCTAAGAGTTCGATTGACAGCTTAGATATTGGTTGTTAAACCTTTGTTTTATGTAGCAATTTCCTTTTGAGCGGCATGTTTTTACGTTTAGAGAATAACCCATGTGATGAGAGTTATTATTCTTTACAAAAGGTTTACAGGACGGGCACTTCCGTTTGGACTCATACCATAACAAACAAAAGCTTCGCCAATCTTTCAAGGCCGCCGAAGTCTCTGCTCCCGCCTCTCGACTAATCGTTTCGCCGAAGTGATCAGTGTTTCGTGCTGACCCAGGTGCTTCAGTGGGACTTCTTGAAGTGAAGTAGTGTGTTTAGCAGCTGTCGCAGATGTTAGTGATGGGAAGCGACGCGGGGTTTTGGCTTTCATAGCGCGGTTATTTCGTTCTCCTCTTTGCTTGCGTAGCGTGTTTTTTTTTTTTTTTTTTTTTTTTTTTTTTTTTTTTTTTTGCGCGTGCAAATTTTGACTTTTCGGAGATGTCAGATGCGTGATCCCGACAGTGAGCCTTCCGGCAGCCATGTCGCTCCGAAAGGAATGCTATTTGGCCGGAGGCAATCGGGCGTTCGCGTACCGACAAACGTGTCCAGTTACGTTCTTGTCATATCGCTCCGGAGGCCGTTGAGATTCGCACCGCGTGCCCCGGGCGCATCGAACGTCCGTGACCAGATACAGCTGTTAAGTAAAAAACCTGGCACAGCCAGGTGATTACGTAATAGCTGTCCGCAGAAGCCCTCGGACGTCCGAATTCTGCGTTAGCCGACAGATTTTTTTTCTCGGTTTTCGAACCATCTTACGTAAAGTTGTTTGAATGAATGTGTACTGTTATCGTAAATCTTGGCTTGTGATCGCGGCTTTGTAGATTATCTTATCCGTTTTGCTGGAGAGACGCAAACGACGGGCATAACAAAATCGGTTGCATATTCCGCATACCTTGCAAAAGCACTTCCCCAGTCACCTTGCGAAACACGGAGTCCGTACCATCCCGAAACTAGTGGCAGTGCCAGAGAGCAGAGACAAAGTTTGGAAAGCTTGCTCGCCCTCCCCAATTCCTGAACTTTCAAGTGATTATACCGTAATAAATGCACAACGCCTCTTCCCAAAATAAAAATAAAGCACTATGTTCACTACGTAAAAAAATGGTCTCAGTTCATGCATCTGTGGGCAGGTAGGAAATCTTGCACAAATTTATTCACAGCGCACGATGAGCGCAACACGTCGCTGTGCAAACGCAGTCCAACACGAAGCATAAAAACGGCATATTTAGGACAACAATTCGGAGTTCATTGTTCAATTAAAACAACTTAATTTTGTTGAAAACGCCCGCAGCTTTTTACTCACGGTATGCGTCGGGAATCTTCCACATTTTGAAACGGAACGAAGGAAGATTTACTTTTAAAAACGCGCGCTGCGTCCTCCCGGACCAGTGTGACTGGATCAGCTGACGAGGACGGGACTGAATCCGCCAAGACCGCAACCCCACAACAGCCAATTTGCGCTCCGTGTTAAGGCCCGTTCACACTCTTGCGACCTCTTAAACCTGGGTTCCTTAAAACTTGTTAAACCAGAAAACACACTGGCGCCATCTATTGGGAAGCAGTGTAAACTCGGCGGTCGAGCATATTTTTTTTTATTTCTCGCGGATTATCCTTTCTTTCTTGGCTCGAAAAACTTTTGTCAATGTTATACACGAGCCTTTCTATGGGTATTACGCACATTTGACCTCGAAAATCGCGCAAAACCTTCGCTCTTGTGAAATGCAGTTCCAGGGTCACCGCATAGATGGCGCCACAATGTCAGTATGTTCCCTCATTCTAAAAACATTTAAGAAGTTGTAAGAGATCTCGTCTCTCTCGGTCGTACTCGGTCGCAAGAGTGTGAACGGGCCTTTAAGGCCCGTTCACACTCTTGCATTTCACATTTCACTGCATTTCACAAGAGCGAAGGTTTTGCGGGATTTTCGAGGTCAAATGTGCGTAATACCCATAGAAAGGCTCGTTTATAACATTGACAAAAGTTTTTCGAGCCGAGAAAGAAAGGATAATGCGCGAGAAATAAAAAAAAAATATGTTGGACCGCCGATTTTACACTGCTTCCCAATAGATGGCGCCAGTGTGTTTTCTGGTTTAACAAGTTTTAAGGAACCCAGGTTTAAGAGGTCGCAAGAGTGTGAACGGGCCTTTAGTCTACTTCCAAGCGCTGCACCACACACACCACGAACGTTTCAGTTCTTCGTCGCATCACCGTTCTGCACCACACAGAACGAGATCGCAGAAGTCAACGTAGTGTCGTGAACGCTGGCTTGTGGTTGCACACTCGTGGAACCTGTGACTCTCTTCGCTTTCAAAGCACACACGACGATTACGAATGATACTTTCCGTCTTCCGGGAACATCACAGGGGCACTTCTCTGGTCACGTCTTCACTATGTGCTCGTAAACCTCGCAGCTTCTCGTGTACCGCCGAACCAAAACAATACCCGGCGCCATGTTTAACGTGCGTTGTTGCCCGTTGTTGCCAGATCTTACCGGAAGTCGAGTCGCTGCGTCGTTCAACTCAGCAGCCAAGTCAACAAAAAAGAGCAAATCCAAGAGTGAGGGGCGTGGCGTAGTTCTCCACCGCGGGGGTCGAAAGAGCGGGAGTTTCAAATGTGGAGAGGTTCTGACTCCGACTAAATTACGTCATGTGACGTAAATATTGCTAAAAAAAAATATTTTTGTCACGGAACATTTGTTTTGTGACATGCTTGTCCCAATTAGGCTGTTTAAAAAAAAAACTTTTTTTTCTTTGCAGTTACCCTTTAAAGGAAGTAATTGAAGCCTTACAAAATGACAGTAAAATGTAATCGATTACAAGTAATCCATTACTTGTGACGCGTTACGTACAAGTCTGGATACAGCCAGTATAGGTGGTATTCACTGAGCCCGCAGGTTCGATTTTGCCAGGGAGCGCCACCGTCGATCCGCCATCTCCGAGGTCGTGGCGTCGTGGTTTGACTGGCTTGGGTACGCGGTCGTCCGTTGGGAGCGTGTGCTAATTTCATATCGTTGAAGAAGCTTCGTTGATCAGAAGCGAGAAAAAAATATCTCAGCGGCGGTCCGTTTTAATTTTCTTGTTGCCGCCGAGTACCCTGAGTAAAGGCTGCGCCGCATGTAAGCAATTTGGCGAGCGACGAGACAAGCGACGGCGACAGCGACTACGACCCGCTTCGCTGTCGCTCGATCACTCGCACGACGAAGCAAACCGCATGGAAGCGACGGTAGCAAGCGACCAAAGTGATGAGTGACGATGTCTAGAAATCCAAAAACCGAGCGACGCCACGAGCGACCGCGAAAAACCTCCGTCGCTCGTCGCTGATTCCCGTCGCTGTCGCCGTCACTCGTCTCGTCGCTCGCTAAATCGCTTAGATGCGGTTCACCCTTCACTGTCGCTCGTTGCGTAGCTCGGTTTTGTGATTTCACAAAAACTGAGCTCATCGCCTTGGTCGTTTTCTCCCGTCGCTTTCATGCGGTTTGCCTCGTCGCGCGAGTGACCGAGCGACAGCGAAACGGGTCGCCGTCGCTTGTCTCGTCGCTCGCCAAATCGCTTATATGCGGTTTTTAAATTATTCGGGATAATAAAAAATGCTGTGCGCCGCAGTTTTCCTTGGCTGCACACTCGGTGAGCTGCACGGTATGTTTCTGCACAGGAACGAACAACGAGGGCACGACGTACGACACGGAGGCGGTGGCGCAACACGGTTACACGGCCGCAGTGCAGAAAATCCTCTTGAGAAAAACAAGAACAAAGGAACTAGCAAAGCAATAGAAAGAGTAACCACACCGTGCTACAAAATTACCAAAGTAGAAAAATCACAGTTCTTACAAAAGAGCTACCGCCGTGGGCACGACGCGCAACACGGAGCGCTGCATGGAACAACGCGGCCGCGGTGCACAAGTCCGATAGCGACAATAACGAACTAATACAAAAAAAAAAAAATATTCCTACTGCGCTTCAAAAGCACCAAAATATAAGAATAACCCCTAATTTCACCCAAAAAAACCCTTTAAAGTTGTAAAATGCTGCTAAACCACGCTGAAAGGTCCGGCCAGACGGCACTTCATACCTACGTGGGATAAAAAGAGACCTCGAAGATGGCGACCGTGGTGGTCGATGCCAGCGCACCTAGCGAGTGACGTCAAGTGAATGTCACCTATAGCGAAATCAAATAGTGCCGTTACCAAGGAGAAGATTTTTCTGAGAGGCTCTGAAGACGCGCGCATGAAGAAAAAGTGGCATCGGTATTGCTGATTCTTATATGTAACATCCGTGAGATTATAAATTTTCCGGGGTATTTTATGATATTAAGCGCAAATACCTCTGTACGCCCACATCCTGTTTACAAAGAAGCTCGCGTTTTCCCGCCATCGCGCTTGCGCAAAAAACAGATTTGACCGTGGCGAAGCTTCTGCACGTGCGTAGTGCCAACAACAGTGCCACCACAGTGGCATGACGTCAGAAAGTTTAGTCAGTGCATACTGCACAGTAGTGGCATCTTTCGAAGAGAGCCACTTGCTATCTTAGGACAATTATGATGGCGGGTGAGCGCGGGAAAGCAAACATTTTAGATAAAAGCGTGAGCACGGTGGAGGGGTTGGAGGAGGAGTGATTGGGGGGGGGGGGGGGGGGGGGGGGTGCGGGAGAATGCATAGATCGTCCGCATGCAGCGAGGGCTACGAGTCGACGATCCCCATCAAGAAACACTAGGCGCCAAACGTTACGGCCCTCGGCATCTTCATTCAGGTATGTTTCTTTACGGCTAATCAAATCACATTCAGAAAGCGTAGTGGCAATGCGCTTTTGTGGATAAGGGCGACAAAAATTAGTTCACACTTACCCTACCCGTAAGGAGAGACACTGCGACAGCCGAGGTGTGACGTCGGAGTCGCTAAGGTGTCATTTCGGAGCAGATGGACTGCATGAACGGTAGGAGTGCAAGCGCGCACCATATAGAGTCCGCATAGGCGTTTCGTATTAAATCGAGTAACACAAGGGACGGAAATTTCATAGCGTTTTGGAACCAATGAGGTTGTATTGAGCAGACAGAATTTTGTTAACCTGTTAATCAATTTTATTAGATACAGTCTAGGACTGCCTTGCGATATTTGAAGAACACTTCGAAAATCCCGCGCCTAAATTGGAAATCCAGGAAACGACGAAACAGCTTGTTTATGCATGAACCGTGCCCTGCCGCTGGTGTGGCTGCCTGAACGCCTTATGCAATGTTATTGGACACAAACTAACACCACCTTGTGGTCACTGAAGAACACGTCCCAAATCGCACTCTCTAGATTCAAGCGTTGAAGCTCCACCTAATTTTACGGCTGTGGTTTCGCCGGCTTAACACCCAGCTAGCTTTACTCGTTTTCTCGCCCGAGAACCTTTCTATCATACACTCTCAGAAAAAAGGGTGTATCGCTACACCCTTTGTCCCACATAATACACCCCAAAACTTCAATTCGACGTACAGCGCCGCATAATCGAACAGGCGGCCCCAAATTTTACGAGGGGCTTGATAGCCGTGTGGTATAACTTATTAAGATAGCTAATGTACGTATTATAGACTACAAAAAAGATTAGCGGAGTTTTTTTGACCCTACTGCAAAAACTCCGTGTTTTCTTGATGTGGCCTTTGATACGTACTTTAGCTATTTAATAAGTTATATCGAACCGTTATCAAGCCCCTCGTAAAATTCGGGGCCGTCTGTTCGACCATAGGGCGCTGTATGTCGAACTGAAGTTTTGGGGTGCATTATATGGGACAAAAGGGTGTAAGGTGATACCCTTTTTTTTTAGAGTGTAATTACAGAACACGCTTTGTTTTTATTGTTTCAGTTATCAACAGCCTTATTACTATGTTCGTACGTGTCCTCATGGCGTCACGTGACGGCGTATTGTCACGTGACACTTCATCACATCACGTAACTCAAGGTGTAGCCGGACGTCATTAGTTGCGTGACAGCACTACGCAACGTTAGTTGACATGACAATGTCACGTCATGATGTCAGCTGACGCCAGATAACAGTGTTAATGCAATTCATGCAAAGTTGCAAGCGAGCTGGACAGAATGAAGGATGGTTTATTCTTGCCAGCTCGCCAGCAACTTCGCTGCAGGCCCGTTCATCGTTGTTGGTGTTAGACTGGTGGCAGCTGGTAATACCGTTTTTTTTTTTTCTACTAACGTCTAACTGAGTGGGCATGGAAACAGCCTGAGGATGCAGTCTTCTAATCCGTTCTGCTTCATTGTACAGATCCTGCTTTGCCTGTGTTCAGCGCCTGTCTGGGCATCGCCGTTCTCTCAAGTCATCGTCACAACAACGCTGGCCACGGAAGGATTTCCAGTTTTTCAAGATAAATCCGACGTACGTTTTGGCGTACTCGCGTACTGGCCGCAGTATGCCTTTACCCGGCACAAGGAAGCTACCCCATCGACATCGACACTAATCAACGAGGCTTCAAAACCGTGGAACGTCGCCAGTTCTGTCAGTGGGCATGGAAACAGCCTGAGGATGCAGTCTTCTAATCCGTTCTGCTTCATTGTACAGGTGGGTTCCTCTCCGTCGTTACATACTAGACGAACGAATAACGTCGTTCTTCTGCTGTTTCCATGCCCAAGTGTTATTTGTGTTACGGTCATTGAGTGTTATGATGTGGTAAAATCGTTACTAGCACTTTCGGGCGACATTGAACTTAATCCCGGCCCCATGAGCGACGTTCAAGCGAAACAATTTGCGGATTTGATGCAGCTGGTGAGGGATATGAATGAACGATCTTTGAAATCTGAAGTTGGGCAAAACAGTTTACTAGACAGTGTGAAAGAAATAAGAGAAAGTCAGAGTTCAATCGAAAGAAAAATTAACGACATCGGTAATCGACTTACGCTTGTCGAGAATAAAGTATCTGCGCTTGAATTGGTTGACCAAGATTTCAACACAGTGAAATGTATCGCTGAAAAATTAAATTATGACAACGCCACTTTAAATGACCGTCTAAACGACCTTGAAGATCGATCACGTAGGGATAATCTAATTATTTATGGTTTGGCGGATTCTCCGTCCGAAACTTGGTCCGTTACTGAAAGAAAAGTTCTCGAGCTTGCTTCTGGCTCTCTTGAGGTACAGGTGCCCCCAGACTGCATTGAGCGCTCACACCGCATCGGTGCTTTTAGTGCCAATCGCTGTCGCCCAACAATAGTGAAATTCTCCTCCAATAAAGTCAAGAATTATGTATTTTCGTCGCGTTTTAAGTTGAAAGGCAGTGACATTTACATCTGTCAAGATTTCTCGCCAGCAACCCGCCAAGCTAGGAAAAAACTAACTGAGTTTGGAAAAGCCTCTAAAAATGTGTTTCAACTACGCTACAATAAACTGTTTATTAACAAGAGGTGTTATATGTATAACTCAGTGTCTGACGAAGTGTTTGATCTCGGTGCTCGTCCTGATAGGAGTGAAGGTGATAACGTCAACAGGCCTCCCATTAACTTGCATCAAACGCCCTCATCTGATAGGCGCGAAGGAGATAACGTTAACATGCTTCGTAACACACATCAAGCGTCTTCTTCACCATAACATGTGGCAAGGGGACTGGGTGCTATTCCTTTTTCCAAAAATGTGTCAGCACTTTTTAGCAATATAAGGAGTATTTTACGTCATCGTGATGAATTGTGTTCAGCTATTGATTCTTGTAGCGCTGACGTAGTAGCTTTAACCGAAACGTGGCTGTCATCGAATGTTCGGAATTGTGAATTATTTAGTTGTGATAAGCGTTTTAATGTCTACCGTTGTGATAGGGGTGCACGAAATGGAGGTGGCGTTTTATTGGCAGTTGCCGATCACATTGATTCTTTCTGTGTGCGTTTGAATAGTGATTTAGAAATAGTTTGTTGTTGCTTGTGTTTGAACTTCCAAAAAGTTATCTTAGCCGTATGTTATCGTCCGCCATCAGCTAATCCTTCTTTTGTTTCGAATCTTCATGATGTTTTGAACTCAATAATAGTGCGCTTTCCTTCATCTCCTATACTCCTCCTTGGTGATTTCAATTATCCTCAAATAAAATGGTCTCACCCGCATATTTTCTCTAACCCTTTCTCATCAGATGCGGAAGATTTTATAAAGTTATGTGATGACTTCAGTTTTTCGCAGCTGGTGTCTCTTCCTACTCGAATCACTGCTACAACTGCAAACGTATTAGATCTCATTTTGTCAACTTCACCTGAACTTATTTCTTCTGTTACTTTCATGCCGGCTCTCAGCGACCATTCGCTACTACATTTTTCACTTGATGTGCCAGCCAAAACAGCACAGCGAACTCTTAAAAAAATACGAGACTATAGTAGAGGTGACTATGACTCTATTAACGGTGCCCTTGGTCTTTTTCTTAACGAATACTTAGACCGCTTTTCTGACCGTTCTTTAGAATTAAATTGGACATTGTTTAAGACGCAGGTTGAGCTCCTAACCAATAAACATATACCGCTACGTAACATCCCAATTGTTTCGAATTCCCCTTGGTTCAATAACACTCTAAAAAGACTTTCCAATAAAAAGAAGCGCAAATTTCGTGCAGCAAAGTTAACAAATTCGGAGGTTAAATGGCTCGAGTATCATGAGGCTGCCAATGCTTATAAAAGTGCAATCGCGGATGCAAAGTCAGTTTATTTTTCTATCACCCTGCCATCACTACTAACCAACAACGTCAAACAGTTTTGGAAGGCGATTAACGGCAATAAAAACACCACACTGTCTCTGTTTACTTTATCAGGTGAACCTGTTTCCACCGATGACTGTGCAAATGTTTTCAATTCTACTTTTGTTGAATCATTTTCAAACTGTATTTCTTCAACTTTACCTCAACTTCAACAACGCGCTTTTCTGCCCATGTATCCCATCTTAATTCAAACAAGTGGAATTATAAAGATAATTGAACGGCTAAAAATATCCTGCTCCGCGGGAGTTGACGGAATTAATTCTAAATTTTTGCTAAGAACAAAAGAGTATTCTTCTATAATACTGTCTAAATTATTTGAGCAATCACTTACTCTAGGCTGTTTACCTGACGATTGGAAGGTGGGTAAAGTGGTGCCCGTGCATAAAACCGGTGATCATCATTCTCCTCTCAATTACCGTCCCATTTCCATAACAAGCATTCCGTGTAAAATTCTTGAGCATATTATTTTTTCTCATCTCGTTCAACACCTAGAATCCAATTCATTCTTTACTCCTGCACAACATGGCTTCCGTAAATCATTTTCGTGTGAAACTCAGCTACTCACCTTCACTCATGACCTTCACCTTATTCTTGATCATGGTTCCCAGGTGGATTGTATTTTCCTTGATTTCGCCAAAGCTTTTGATAAGGTGTCACATAATCTACTACTCCATAAGCTTAGCAAACTTAACATTGATCAGGATGTACTTTCATGGATTCGCGCTTTCCTTAATAACCGATCTCAATTTGTGTCTGTGAATAATACCTCTTCAAGTCCAGCTCCCGTGACATCAGGCGTACCTCAAGGCTCAGTGTTAGGTCCCCTGCTCTTTCTTATTTTTATCAACGACTTACCTTCCTGCGTATCGTCCTCTATTAGCTTATTTGCAGATGATTGTGTTCTTTACCGAGAAATAACTAACACTTCTGATGTTGCTATCCTTCAGTCTGACCTTGATTGTGTTTCTAATTGGTGTAACAAATGGAACATGCAGCTCAACACTAACAAATGTAAAGTAATGACTGTTTCTCGTCTTAACTCGCACTCTACTTTCTACTATCTAAACGGTGTTTTGTTGGAAGGCGTATCATCGTATAAGTACTTGGGGATCCATATTTCATCGAACCTGTCTTGGGAGCCTCATATTCGCTACATAACTAACAATGCTAACCGCATGCTTGGCTTTCTCAAACGTAATTTTCCATCTGCCCCTGTATCTCTCAAGCTACTACTATACAAAACCCTTGTCCGCTCAAAATTGGAATACGCCTCCCCTATATGGGATCCCGGTACTGACTTACTTACAACAGCAGTCGAAGCTATTCAAAATAGATCTGTTCGCTTCATTCTTACTAACTATCACCGTAGTGCAAGCGTAACATCCATGAAAACGTTTTTAAACCTACCTAACCTTTCTTCACGTCGTGAGTTATCCCGTCTTTGTCTGTTTCATAAAATGTATCATCACAATTCTTCCTTGCATCAAAAATTACTAACCCCTCCCTCATATGTCTCGCCACGCGTCGATCACCAACACAAAATCGGTATACCTGTTTGTAAAACCACTACTTTTTATAATTCATTCATCCCCAAAACAACAATCACATGGAACCACCTTCCATCGTAAGTTGTGTCTGTAACAGATGCCATCATGTTTAAGCGTTGTTTAACCACTTTTCTAAGTTAAAATTTCTTATGTTCGTGTTTCTATTCTTAGGTTGTCATTTTGTTTTTTAGTGATTTTACTTTGTAACCCACTCCCCTCTGTAATGCCCTCGGGCCCTGAGGGTACAATAAATAAAATAAATAAATAAAATAAAAACTCCTGGATAGCTCAGTCTGTATAGCGCTCCACTGGAAATAAAGAGGTCCCTGGTTCGACACCAGGACCAGGCGCTTTTTTCAAGTGCGCACCAGTCACCTAGCTATGTGTGGAGATTTGTGTTTGTCCATTGTCTATCCTGTTCCCCTTCTCCGGGGAATGTTATCGTTTAGATGACGTGATGCTCGGCGTGACGTCAGAATCGCGCCGAATGGCGTGATGTCAATCTGGAATCTTCTGGCGGGGTGTCAAAAATGGCCCGCGTCGATATGAATCGCGGTCGACGGCGCGAAATACGCGAAGTGTCCCACTTACTGCAATCTCCGCAGAAAAACGAAACAAGGAGATTGAACTTAATAAGCATCGTCCTGTGTTTCTTCAGTTGTCGGTGACTGAGTATGTGTTCATGCGTTTGCGTGCTTTTCAGTTTTCGACTGTGCCCTGGCTTGCGATGATTAAGCCGAGTGTAGAAATGCTGCCGACTCTCTCCGGGGAGAATTGAAATGACGGGCGAGCACCGAAAGCAAGAAATAAAGAAGAAAACGTGCGCGCGCCGGAGAAAGGACATGTCTCTACCTTCCTTATTCGTGTGTGGGGGGGGAGGGGGGGGGGGGGAAAGGGGGGGGGGGGCGTGCCTCATGGAAAGTTTCCTGGTAGAGCAGCTGCAAACCGCCACTTTGCTCAATCATAATCTTATTCATGCTCGTTGACCGTTGAAATGCTAAAGAATTGTCTGGAAAAAGTTTCAAAGTACGCTTATATCTGCTAATTACTACAACGTCATCGTAATATATTGTATTACAAGAACACGTGAAAAGTGCCGCCACTGTCGCTTTGTATTTACCGCATCCACATCGTTGGCCCCCAGCGAACCATCGGTGTTTGAAACAATCTACCAAGTTTAGGACACTAACTAAACTTGCTTATTTCTGACCGTAGTCTTCATTAACAGACATTAGCAGCAGATATTATGACATTTCGTTTAGTTTTAGATAACGATCAGTCGGTCCCAGATATTAGGAGCTACTGTAGTCGGTGACATGTTAATAATGTAGCGCAAAACTTCCGCTTCCGGCACGCGCTCGTGGCTTTTTGTCGGTCCTTGTCCGAACGTGCGAAGAAATCTTATGAAAGGCAGGAAACTCGTACTCGAGGCGGAACATCCAGTGGGTTCTTACTCTGCCACCCACTATAGAGTTCATGAATTCCCACTGCTTTGTTAAATGCAACGCCGTGTAGTCTAATGTATGGTAATTGAAAGCGTCCAGAACACAACGACTCAAGTTGGGATCCATAGAATTCGTCATCTTCAATTTGTCAGATTCAGATTCAGTTCGAAGCGAGTACGTCCGACACGATTACGCCGCGCCACGCGCTAACTTCAGAAGTTTTATGTTGCTCGCGTACCGCCTTACGGCATATGGAGCAAGCTGGTACAAAATTACGACAAGCAATAGCGAAGTCCGCAAGTTTAAGTGGTCAATGCCTTAATGCGGGGGAATCGGTGGCCGTATCTGTTAATTAACGCACCGGCTCGGAGCGCGTGAAGCGAAAGCTCGCGCAGCAGAACCCAGGGATACTGGGTTCAATCCCCGCCCCTGGCCGTTTCGATCTGGATGAGCATCGTACCGGCATGCGGTTGCGTATATCACTACTGTGTGGTGCACGTTAAAGACCCCAGGCTAGCAGTGGTGCCGCACTGGCTAAATTTCTTACCCAAAAGATGCCAGACGCCCATTAGGGCTGAATAACTTCCGGCTGTCTAAACACACACAAAACAGCTATTACGTTATTGGCGACGTGAGCGACCGAAAGCGTCGCTGTAATCGGCTTTCCATGATTGGCCGAACGCTGACTATGACGTCAGAAAAGGATTTATCATCGACGGAAATAAGAAGAATGAAAGAACTTTAATTTTGACGGTGTTGGCAGTGTTCCTTTGAGAGCGCAATGATTTCAAGCTTCCACCATGCTATTTCCAAACACCATCGAACTTGTTGTTTGAAGGTAATGACGTCACAAGGGGGAACCGTAAGGGGGCGCCACTAAAACATATCGCCGCTAATAATGCTTGACGAAATCTCAAATGATAAACGCACTCAACTATCGGATGCGCTTTAAAGATACGCGTACGGACTAGCAGAGACGCATGGAGTCCAGAGGACTAACCACAACCGTAAAGCCAAGGTCACACTGCTTATCCATGATACGAATGACCGTCAGCATACCGATTCGAACGTGAGTAACCGCGAGATCCGTGCTTCGAATGCCACATGGCAATGAGTTCTAGGAGAAACTTAGCACCCAGCATTCGAACCACGGATATTACGGTGACTCGTGTTTGCAGACTTTGAAAAAGTTCTGGAGCGATCCAAAGTTGATTTTTTGGAAATTTCATAATTAAGTCAAGACGATCGTCATTCAAAGCCTACTTCTCCTAATACTTCTGTGCTTAGCAATTTTTTTAACAAAAATAGTTCATATAGTATTTCGTTAAGAAAGCCATATGGGTTGTTATCACGAATCACTATCACGCAATATTACCGCCCAATACAATGGAAAATACGAAGGCCGACTTTTTTACACTAACATCCCGTTCAGACATTGGCGCCGTGGCAATCGGGGGTAATATCAAATTGAGAAATGATCTTATGAATGAGTCGCTAAATCACTTAATTGGCTGCATTCACTCTAACCTATGCCGGCTCGTGCCTCTGGTATTTCAGTCTGCCTAGGAGGTGGCGTTGTCTGTCCACGCAAAAAAAAAAACCCGGAAAAGTCCCGTAATGCAACGCGCGGGACTCACTCGTGATACGCGCGTTGCACTATGGGCCATTTCCCTTAATGACGTCACGAGGGGCCCGCGCGTTCCATTATGAGAACCGTCCCATGGTGCAACGCACAGGTCTTACTCGTACCCCGCGCGTTGCATTACGGGACTTCCCATGACGTGAAACGTGACGTCACGAGTGACGTCACGAGGGTCACTCGGGCATCACGAGTGTCTCGCGCGTTGCATCATGGGACGTTTCCCATAATGACGTCGCGCGTGACGTCACGGTCACCTGTTAAGGTCACGACGAACGTATGCCTCCTCCTCCCTACCATCCCCTCCTCCTCCTTCTCAAAAGCTGCGCTCTAATTCGGCATTACGGAATCGTAAACGTCTTTAATTTCTTTCTTTAAAACTTGAAACGCGCAAAGGCTATTTATACCATCTAGCAATGCATCACTTTCGATTTTTTGTGAACCCACATCTTTTTCTTTTTTCTTTGAAGGAATGCGTCAATATCTAACGGGGTACGCTTTCCATTACCAATGATAAGAGCAATCGATGCCATAATGACCCATTTAATTTTCAATTCTCAAAACGGGCACGAAATGTTGCCAAAAGATAACGCTGTCCTTCTTTTTGGCCCACGTATTGGTCTTAATTATCGCGGCCACGCGTTCGCGCGCCTCTGCCGCGCGAACAAACTTTCTGCGGGAAGCGAATTCCGCACGCGGCGCGGAAGCTCGGGGCGCCTATTATTCCGTTACGCATCAATCCAAACGCCACCATGGCGCATTTTGGGTCGAGTTATCTCCAATCGAACCGCCTCAAAAACTGCCCGGAGGCAACGGCCATTACGGAACCAGAGAGCACGCGACTCCCGAATTCGCCTCCCTTCTCCATCGCCTCCCTCATCATCCCTTCCTCCTCCCCAATTACCCTTCTACCCTTTCTTCCGTCTTTCCACCCCTTTAACTTCCCAAAGATGACCACGTGATTCTCACTCCTCACATCCCTTGCACCGCCTTCCGGTTCCTTTATGCCCCTTCCTTTCCAAAACTTTCCGTCAGCAGCACTGCCTAGGTACAGTCGTGTCTCGTTCATATGTACCCCGTTAATATGGACAGCCCGCTTTATAGACACAGGCCTTTGGGGACGAACAGCGTAAGAGTGCGCATATTTTTGTCTCGTTATTGTGAACGATTTACATTATGGACGATATATTTGAGGGAACAGAGGTGTCCGCATTAACTTGAGACGACTGTACGAGATCAAATATACGTTTAAGATACCACACAACCTGAGCACCGGCCGACACTGGACGATACACAAAATCAGGAGACGAGCAACGTCCCGAGAAAAAACAAAACAAAAAAACAATCGTACGCAAAAACAAAGACGAAGCATTTTCTGTAAGGGAGGGGGAGGTGGGGGCAGGAAGGGGTGGGCCGTTCCGGGGCTGCCAAACGACAGGCGTAATTCGCCGCAACGCTGCCATTACGGAACGCACCGCCGGCCGATAAAACAAAAGGCGATCAGCGTACGCGATCGATGCCGATTTTGTTTCGCCCGAACGCACGAGCACGGCGAAGAAGAAGCAGACGAAGGCGGAGCCTCCATGTGGGACAGGAAATTGCAGGTCCGCTCGATATAACCGTGCCAGCGCGAGGGTTCCGGTAAGAAGCAAAACGTCGAGGCACGCCGCTAAAAGCGGCCCATCGCGCAGACATCCGAGGGTACCGCAGCCGGCTGCTAGCGGAGAGCGAGGCCTGCGAAGGGAGCCTTCGCTCTTCACGTGCCACCTCACTCCCGCAGACGTCCACTCGCGAGCTGGCACACACGCACGAGTCCGTCTTTCTTTCCCTCGCGACGTTTGTGAGTAGTTGTAGTACGCGAGTACGGCCGGTGGTTCCACCGTGTGGCCTGCACGCTTTTGGCATTACGCAGGCCTCTCCCGAGTTCTCTGCCGTCCGCGTTACATCGACGTTCCGATTGAGGGAGCGAGAGAACGCACGGAGAAAGTAGGTCTGCAGTGCAGTTTCCATTACCGTCTGCTTTCCCTAACGTCCCTTTTCCTTCCCTCTATTTTTTGAGAGCGCGTTCAACGAGGGAGGAACGGGAATGGTTGTTTCACGTTGGTGCAGCAAGTGTTGCCTTCAATTAGAGCAGCGTGCGACGAATGTCGGTTCACAACAAGCATTCGTTGCCTTCCGCACAACCTCTAACGCATCCCTATATTAGGGAGAATAGTAAAACAAATTAGAAAGAGAAAGTGAGAGAAGGGAATGTCTCTGTAACGCTGTTACGAGGGCTCGCACATCTGTTGCCTTCGATCGGAGTAACCTACGACGAAATTGTGTCGGCACGGGCAGACTCTAACTTCTACTTTTTGGATGGGCGAGTGTGCAACGAGTGAAAGTGAGAGAGAAGGATGCATCTGTAACGTTGCTACAAGGGCTGGCACAGATTTTGCCTTCAACCGGGGTAATGGTTCCACGCAGCTCAAGGGCTGAGAGAACGAACAGTCTAACTCTGCGGACTTTATAGAAGAGGAACTTGGAACGTGCGTGTGTGCCGAGCGCTGTACATCAGCCCAAATGCGTTTCGGTGAGATGCGTTGTGTCGTTCCCGCGTGAACAGTGTGATGGAGTGTTTGTTTGCACGGATGAGACGCATCACGTGCGTGGCTGGTTCCCGACTCGACGTCTAAAATGAAGATTGATCGTGACATTTTGCGTCGAGAAGGTATAAACATGCCTACATATTGAATACAATATAATTGTTGTTCGTAAAGTCCAAGCAGGGCGCTGTGAGTGATTGGCGCTGCAAAACAAACCGCTGTAATTGGATCTCAACTCTGATAAAAAGAACATAAAATGCCGAAAAAAAAAACAAAAAAAAAAACGTGTTTCTTTTTTTTTTTTTTTTTTCCAGCGTTCGAGATGATCTTTTGAGCGATCCACTCAGCGCAACAAAAAATCTCGCCTAAAATGCAAACATTTACGTAACAAAGAAAAAAAAAGGAGTTAGCAAACTTGTACATAACGATGAGGAGGTAGAAGTTTGTGTATGTAAAAGAATAAGAACAAAAATGAATGTCGCGCACAAAGTGGCGCCAAAAGTTCCCAAACTGTTTAAGCGCCTGCTCTTTCCTGAGTTTCTCTGCTGATTGTTTCGCCCTTACTGTTGGCGGTGAGGCTAAACAAACATCGAAAACCTTTTCTGCGACAGTTCGTAACGAATGAGGTAGAGTAAACAATACACTGAAACAAAAACAGAGAAACGTCTACAAGACACAGGATGCCCTCATCTGTCTTGGCCCCCATTTGGTGAGCCTTCTACTCCTTTATTGATATTGTTCACATGTGTGGATGGTAGAAGCGTACAAAGAGAGGACACTGCCATACAAGTAACATGGATACGGAAAGTTGTCCTCCCTACTTATATATATATTTCTTTTTCTCTTTTCCTTCCGGTATACGTGTTGTGTTTGAACGTTCGAGACGGCGGAAAAGAAGAACAGTACAAATAAATCGAGGTTGAAAGCAATGGGGGTATTTGTCACAACTTACACAAAGGCTGTATACTTTTATTACTGCTTCACCATGCCTATCGATTATCAAATACCAAAATATTAAATAACAGTCCATCTCTGTTAGAAAGGTATAGAGGTACCAGGAGCTGCAAGAGAAAGGGAGCAGGATTACCTAAATCGCGTGCACAACAATGTCTGTCATTGTTAAGACCGTCAGGGGTAACACTTTGCGTATTCATGTTCTATGTTAGCTCACACGGTTGTCAAACTTGTGTGTGTGTGTTTGTGTGCTTTAGTCTGCGAGGCATTCTGAAGGGACGTTCAGTAATTAAATTATATTCGTTTGATCAAGTAAAACAATATGGCAGTCGAAGCCGATAGAAAAAAACTTTAAAAGAAAATATTTTGGATGCCTCAAACTCGCAAACCTCAGAGTGACAGCCGTACTCGCTTAGGGGAACATTTTAATGCTTCTGCCCGAATTCCAGGAGGTTCGCTTACACGATTTTTAGCGCTTTTTGTTGCAAGAAAGAACTATATGCTCTTCCACTTCTGGTCATTTGTATGCTCACCCGCTTTCTCAACTGTGTGTATCTTGTCACGTTGCGCGATGCGTACAATATACTTTATTTGTCACTTATTGTAGCCAGCGCTTCCTTTATAGTAGTATTCAATATCGCGGGCAATAACAGTACCACTAACAAGGCCGCGAATCGAGCCTTTACTTTTTTACTCGTTCGCCTCCGTCCTGACCCGACTCCCTAGTCCCGTCACGCTCGGTGGCTTCGACCAAGAGCCGACTTTATTCATAACGTCGGCTGCTCCCTCGCCCCATCGATCCACCCGGCGCGCGATCAAATTGGAACCACGAGTTCATTTCGCGGAGAGTAATTTTAATTCCCCGCGTCGATGGACGCCCCCGTATAGGTTTCTCGCGCCTTTCTCGAAACCGGAAACAATTATGTCGAAATCCACCAAGGCTCATCGACGCATTTTTTCCTCAATCAAACAACAACAACAAACGATGTTGCTCGCCTCTTAATAATGGAAATGAAAGATCCAGCCTTCGCTTATCCGAGGCCTGCGTATTTACAACCCGCTAACAAGATACAATTAAAAAGGAAGTAATGATAAATTGCAGAAAAAAGAAGCCATTCATGCTTGATGCGGCCGAAAACCGTCAATTGGTCATAGTTAACCGGATTGAGGGGTGCGAAGTTTCCTGATAAAATGTCCACTTCGTCCTTCCTGCAATTAGCCCGATTTTGTGAGAAGCCAGAAGACGTCATAACGGTTCAGCACCATAATTATGGTGGGCCAAAAAGAACTTGTGATGATCGCGCCGGCAAGAGTGGTTCCGCTAATAAGCTTTAGTTGGTGAAAGCTACAAGCTCGTCGGACCTGTCAACTGTCGGTCTTGCACCATACGATCACTCTTCCTACGAACATTTTCGCACATGGAGTGCAAGTCCGGCGGTATATAAGGCAGGCAATTTATTTGTCCAGCAACAACGAAGCTTGCACCGCCCCGTCATCTTAGTGTTGTCGCAGGTGACCACTCGTTCCCTTCGCCAAGGCGTGAGACACGCGGAGGAGAGTAGAATTGCAAGAATAGTTCGGGATCGCGGATGGCAATTCCGAGCTGTGGCGCTGCTGCCAGCCCACGTATAAAGGGAGCAGCCGCAGTGTCATCATCATCATCATCATCGTATGATACCGTGCACTGTAAAAAAAAAAAAAGAGAAAGAAAGAACAATGTAAAATACAGGAAACTCTTTGCAGTTCTTTTGCCACAAAATATCTCTTGTCGTCTGCTCACCTGTTTCCATAATTTGTTTTGTTAAAAAAAATAACCGTTTCGATGTTTGTCCTTTCTATAAAATGACTGACTTTCTGCTGGGCAGCCTAGTAGAAAAGAAGTTCCTGTTCTTAAGTATGTGAAAAACATTTCTCTTTATTTAAAAAAGCGGGTTCCTGTTCTGAAAGATTGTGTACTAACAGTCTGTATTTTTTTTATTTTTTCTATTTTTAGGGCGCAAGAAACGTTTTACAGCAATAAATACTATCTAACTGCGTCGCCTGGTATTTACCTCGCTTTTCAAGCTCTAATATATACTAGAATGCATTTACATATACAGACAGAACATCACACAAACAGCAGCAACACAACAGCTAAACCATTTGCGCATCCTCCTCCACGAACGCCACGCTCCCAATATTGTGAACGTGGCGTTCACAATATTCAGAATTGTGAACGCCACGTTCACAATTCTGGTGTCATAGCTTTCGTCATTTGCCAGGAAATGTTGATACAGTGGTCTTGGCGTAAGTGAAATGTTCTTTCGGTTCTTGATTTTGAGCATTATGGTTTCATGACTTGGCGGAAAGGCCCTGTTTTTACGGTTTCTTTCTGAGCGCTGCATGACAAAACGTTATTGTCAGTTTGACTTCAACGGTTGCAAGAATGTGCCCCGCCCCACCACTCTGGCCAGCGCTTCAGGTGTCCTAGCTTTCGCCATTGGCCAGGCAATGTTGATGCAGTGGGCTTGACGAAAGTGAAAAGTTATTTTAGCTCTTGATTCTGAGCATAATGCTGACTTCACCTGATAGAAAACTCTTGGGGCCCTAAACCCGTGAAACACAAAGTTGGAGCCAAAATTTCGCGGCAATGACTTCGACTTTTGTCACATAAGCACGTGAAGGTTGACCAGACTTGACTCCTACTTAATATTTCTTTAAACTTTTCTGAGGAAATAGCTAATGTATTTTAATCCAGCGCCTTCAGAAAAGTCACACTACTGTAATTCACTAATATTCATTTACTTTTAATATTGATTTTACGAATCGTGTAATAATGCAGAATTGACGGTGATTACTTTTAGAGGGTATACGATTTTTTTAGATATTTGTTAATTATTCAAATACCACGAAAAGTATTCTCCCATTTAACGTCCTCCAGGCTAAAACACACAGATAAGAGATGGCCATTCATGAAGCCAATGCACACGCTCTACTTTTTTTTTTTTTTTTTGGCAAAACATGTTTGATTTAAAATCAAACTACCCGTATATTGACCGTAGAACAACACGCGCTTCCGGAGACTACGAATGGGCTACGAATATGCCACTTCCTGTCCGCTACATCTTTACAGTGCCCAATGCCCACAGCATCGGGTACTACAAAGACGTAGAATACCAGATGCCCACCCTGCACGCACTGTCTGAAACAAAATACGAAGAAATAGCCTATAACAAGATGGCGTCGTAGCACTGTCAATGCCATGAGCTCGTGCCGGGAGACGCGCTTTCACGCGCTATGAGAACAAAAAAATACACTCCGAGCAAAATGGTCAAATGTCTATTTTGTTCCGAACGCTGTTGTTCGCGCAACCTACGAACCCCACGGTGTGTGAACGCGACGCCAATGACCCATGACTTCGACGTTAGGTGTCGCAGCTGTCGCTCTGACAGTATACTGCGGATTAACACGAGAGTGCACAATTTTTGTGTACTATACCTTGTATTACAAAAAAAAACATTTCTTTATAAAGTATAGTTTTTATTAATTGTGGCTTTGTTTACGAATATAATGATCATCCTTTGGCAAGAATAAGGAAAGTTCTTTTACAGTAATATGACTTGGATTTACTTTGGAATGTGGAAATAACGTAAGCTCTATTTTCTGGCAGATCACGGGACGTTTTATGGAGTTATTTATTTCAGGAAAACGACGCTTTCTTAGTGTTGTAGAGAAAGACAGACAAAAAGCGACAACGTCTGACGAATTCCGAAATCGAACTGATCTCTTCCTAAGGGAGGCCTTGAGATGGCGATGAAACCGCTCGACCAAACCACAGCCTACCACCCGCAGCCAAATGGTTTGGTCGAGCGGTCCCATCGCCATCTCAAGGCCTCTCTCGTGACCCACGCCACACCAGATAAATGGGCCACGTCTCTACACATCGACCTCCTAGAGTTGTGCACAGCCATAAAGGAAGACCTCGGATGTGCCGCATCACATTTAGTTTATGAAACATCGCTGCGCCTCCCAGCTGAATTTGTCAGCCCTACCACTCCCATCCACGGCGGCCCCACGATGACTGCAGGATTGCCTTACATGGAGCACTTAGCCCGTCTGTTCGGTGACGTGCGCGCTACACCGACGCGGACACGCCAGAGGAAGCCTCCTTTGTTCCATCGCGACCTGCACAACAGTGGCTACGTGTTTTTGCGCGTCGACAGCGTCCGCCGTTCGCTCCAGCCACCTTACACTGGTCCCCACCTCGTCGTGGCACCTGGCGAAAAAACATTCGCGCTGCGGGTTAATGGCCGCGACATGGTCCTGTCTGTTGACCGCTTCAAGCCGGCATTTGTTGAGAGCGATACGGTCGCTCAGCCGGCTGATCTTCCCGGCGTGCAAGCTGCCTCCAGCTCCACAGTAGCACCCGCGACCCGCATCAAACACTCCAGGACAGTTCACTGGGACGACTCCGTCTGTCGCAGACAGTCAGGCGTCGGTGGGACCAAAAAATTTCATAATGCAACGCGCGCAGCCAAGTGTGACGTCACGCGTGGCTGTGACGTCACACGTGACGTCACAGCCTATTGACCCGCTAAATATGGAGGAAATTTCTTCCGCTAAATTTAGCGGAAAGTTTTCCCGCCAAATTTAAAAAAACAACTTTCCTGCCAAATTTAGCGGAAAATTCTCCCGCCAAATTTAGCGGAAAATTTTCTGTTAAATTTAGGCGCTCGATAGGGTCATGACGCCACAGCCACGTGTGACGTCACGCGTCATGACGTCACACGTGATGCTACCGACTAGACCATGCACACGTGCTTGCACGGCTTGCGAACGAGCCCGGGTTTGTACGAGAAGGCTTTCCGAACAAGGCCCGATAACGCTATTGCGTTCGCGTATGCAACGCAATAGCGTTGCGCTATTGCGTTGCATCCCCCAAGTTTTTTTCTTACCGATATAATACCCCCCCCCCCAAGTATCGAATCCCGGACAAAAGCTCACCGGACAAAAGCTCACCGGACAGAAGCTCACCGGACAAAAGCTCACCCATTTTTTCACAGACCCGGACAAAAGCTCACCCATATTTTCACAGACCCGGACAAAAGCTCACCACGAGCAAAATTTCATGTTGGTCTTAACACGAGTGCGGACAACTTAGGTGCATGCGTGCGACACAAAAAGGCAACGATAAATTAAATCCGACAGGCGCATGGTTTGTTGATTTTAGTAGAAACAAGTTTATTTCTCGATTGGTTAGAAGCGAATGCAGTCCCCCACTAGCTTTAGCAGTCTTGGTAGATCTCGATGTACATGCAAGCCCTCGCAAATATTTCTAAGACGATTCTGCAGGTGCAGAGTAATTTTTCGCACTCGCTTTACGGTGGGCTCACCTCTCCGGGCTTTTGTCAATGCCGTGGCAACGAGCGCCTGATTTTGCTGCAGGCATTCAATCAGCCTCAAGACTCTTGGATGGGCGTGGCCGACGAGCTTCTGGAACCCGGTACTCTATCTTTCGCAGGTGTTCATCCGGTTTTTATCTTGAAGATTGGTGTCGTATATATTCCACCGTACCGGGGGAAACTCCGGTCGCCGTCGGCGCAGAGTCAGGCGAAGGGAAGAATTCGCTCTGAGTGCCGCCGCAGATGGAACAGAAGCATGACGGAAGCGGCCGTTGAAATACGTGCAATCAAAATAGTCCAGCAGGTAGCCGATGTCACCGGTAAACTTTTCCCTGGTGGTTAGTTCTTGTGGAACAAGCTGTGATGGAAGGAACCCGAGCCTATCTAAAATCCCGCACAATTTTTTAAATTGGTCATCTGTCTTGTACTTTTCCAAAAGGCCGAACTCCCGTTCTTTCAAAGTACTTTTTAAAAAATCCTAAAAATGGTCGAATGTCCATTGCGTCCGCACTTTACTTCAGCCCGTGTTTCGCCCGGAAAGGAAAAAAAAAATCGAGGTGAGCTTTTGCCCGGGTCGATCAAAAAATGGGTGAGCTTTTGTCCGGGTCTGTCAAAAAACGGGTGAGCTTTTGTCCGGTGAGCTTTTGTCCGGTGAGCTTCTGTTCGGTGAGCTTTTGTCCGGTGAGCTTTTGTCCGGTTACCCAAGTATCTTTAGACTTCTTATTTACCAGAAACTTCTGTTCGTGACGAATAACAGAACCCCTGTTTTTTTTAACCAAAACATGTGTTCTTATCGAATAACAAAACCCATTTTTTAACCAATAAGCTTGTCTGCATTTAATCTAACAAAACCGTTTCCTTATCTTGACCGCAATTTTCCGGCTTTTTTGTTTTTGTTTGTTGTATTACAAAGTTTCTTTTTTTCCCAGTGTGGTGATTGTGGTGCTGCTGCATCAAGCGTGAGACACAAGCGCGAAAAAATCCATCCGATCCGACGTCCGATCAGGGTTGCCAGGTTGGGCTATAAATAGCCAAATTGGGCTAGTTTTATTTGCAGTTGGCGGGAAAAAATGGTAGTTGGCTATTTGGCTAGTATTGGGCTATTTCTAACCTGTGCATTGGGCTATTTCTAACCTGTGCATTGGGCAATTTCTGACCTGTGCTGGAACCAAAATGCCTGAAAGCACTTGGGTTTATAGGTTCGAATGTATTTTTAGAGTAAGTTACGCCAACATTTGGTGCTTCAGTCCCTTAACCCCGATAAGTTTGCGACAGCAAACAAATTCGTCTTCTTTTTGCGCGCCTTGTGCAATTGTTTACCTCCGAATAACAGCACAAGCATGTGCTGTTATTCCTCCATCTCAACAAGTGATGGCGCGATTCCTTGCGGCCTTAACAGCACCTGTTCTGCGCATTCTTTAGGTTGTCTGAATTCTGCATAGTTCTTTCGTGACGTCATTCTGGTCACCCGTCCCAATACAGTGGAAGGTATGTTGTCATGCGCTTGTACGAGCGTTTCAGGAAGTTAGCCGAATGTGCAAGCGACGCCATTTCTGAGGCATTTGATGGATAAAAATGTATTATGTGTCTTTTCTGCTCAAAATAAACGTTTCAAATGATAAGTTTTTTTTGGGCTATTTTTGGGCTATTTTTCTGGATCGACATTTGGCTATTTTTGGGCTAGATCTCGTGGACGTTTGGCGGGTTGGAGTTCAAACACCTGGCAACCCTGCGTCCGATCCGGCAGTACGACTTCCTGATCCGAAAAATTTGGTCGCTTCAGACGTCGGATCGGCGATCCGGCGTGCGTCCAACGTGCCAGATAGTTTCGCACGGCGTACGGGCTGTCGGAAGCGTCCAGCCAATGGGAGCACAGCTAGCGCGAACGTCATGATGACGTACTGGGTCTGGCGGGACGAATAAGAAAACGGACGGGCGACGGGAAGGCGGACGCATGGATCCCGCTGACCAGGTTTGCCAGGTTGGGCTATAAATATCCAAATTGGGCTAGTTTTATTTGCAGTTGGCGGGAAAAAATGGCAGTTGGCTATTTGGCTAGTATTGGGCTATTTCTGACCCGTGCCGAGCACACCAAAATGCCTCAAAGCACTTGAGTTTATAGCAGGAATCAGTGGTTTATAGGCTCAAATATGGCATTTTTAGAGTAAGTTACGTAAACATTTGGCACTTCAGTCTGTTAACCCTGATAAGTATGCGACAGCAAGCAAATTCGTCTGCTCTTTGCGCACCTTGTGCAATTGTTTACCCTCGAACTTTGTCGGAATGCAAGCGTGTGCTGTTTTTCCTACATCTCAACCAGTGACGGCGCAATTCCTTGCGGCCCCAACATCATCTCTTCTTCGCATTCTTCAGGTTGCCTGTTGATTGGCATGCACCTATACTTCGTGTTTAACTCTGCATAGTTTTCCCGTGACGTCATTCTGGTCACCATACCCCGATACGCCCGAAGCGTCCCATTAATACAGTGGAAGATATGTTGACATGCGCTCGTACGAGCGTTTCAGGAAGTTCGCCGAACGTGCAAGGGACGCCATTTCTGGGGCATTTCGGCACCATTGCAGAACACACAACACAGTGTTCGTTACTTATGTTCTAAAATCCTAAAGACTAAGGACAAAAAAAATGGAACCACACGGTTTCCGTTTTGTCAGTAGTGATGCACCCGTGTTCTAGCCGTTGGTTCTACGAACTAGTGATGCTAGTTGTGTGAATATTTCTATTTGATGTATAAAAATGTATCATGTCGTCTTTTGTGTTTAAAACAAACGTATAACATTGTCTTTTTTTTTTTTTTTTTGCTATTTTTGGGCTATTTTTTGGATCGACACTTGGCTATTTTTGGGCTATATCTCGTAGAATTTCGGCGGGTCAGAGTACAAGCACCTGGCAACCCTGCCGCTGACCCATTCGGAAAAGATGGTCCCGGCAAAAAATGCACGCTCTAGCGAGAACGAGCTCCTAACTTCGCTCGTGCGCGCTGAACCGTCAATCTGGGACCAGAAATTTATGAACGCGGACCTCCGCTAGAGCGCTTGGATCTCCTGGGCGGAGCCGGAAGGATCGTCGTGTCGCATGCAAGGTCGGAAGCGTGTGTCTCAAAACTGTCGCGTGCGGCGATTCGGAGCGGCGTTCGGACTGCCGGATCGGACGTCGGCTCGGACGATTCTGCCGTCCGTGTGTCTCGCGCTTAAAGCGTGGAACTACTCTGGGCCACTGCGAGAAGTGAGGGGTCACCACACCTCCCTCTTCTAGCCGACCAGTATACAATGATCTGGGACACCATATTCCCCCGGCAAAAATACGCCTCCATGTGTGGGCTGGTTGTACTTGTAATAGCTACCTCCCAGTACAGGGACCTTACATGTTTCGAGATGCTCCCCGATTCTTCGGTCGCCGCAGACGACACGAGCCATCTAAGGGCAATAGTAGTTTGGACCATACTGAAAAACACCGAAAGCGAGGGAACACGGATAAAAAGGGACAAACACAATGCCGACTCCAAACGTAGCTGCAACCTTTATTTTCAGTATATATCTATGTATACAGCACCAACCCCTTATTGTCGGAAGAACAACCGTCAAAACTCTGCAAGATGTCAAGATGAAGTGCACGAGAAGCTACAGTTTGTAGCGAGCGCGGAAGACTGAACATTAGAAGTGATGTAGATTACTTTTTTTTTTATTTGTCTGTTTGATGGTTTTGGTGTTCAAGACTCTATAAATTGTATAGAGCAGCAGGCTCCCGAAATGGTTTTCACTTAGTTAATGCTATTTTTGTCTTTGTTCTTATATTTTTTGTGACCAAGGTATGTGTAGGAGTTATTCAAAAGATGCGCCAAAGCGTGTTCTTCCCTATCATAGCTGCTACCCTAACGCAGTGAAGCGTTTCCTCTCAAAAAAGCCTCTCAACAAATCGCACTGTCATCGTGTACAGGAGGGGTTTATGTTCCAAATGTGGAGGTTGTCCTCTTCGGGGTATTGTTTTTATGTCTCTTTGAGTGTTCTATCTTTGTGTTCTAGCTTAGGCAGAGATGTCTTGGACCGCAAAAGACCCGACAACTGGGTCTGCTTGCCATCTATTTGCGCATTCTCTCCCAATCTAAAAACGATGGCGCGGAGACATGGTGTAACTGCTGTGATTAAAAATGACTTTAAATTAAGTATAACCCTTTCTTCGGGCGGTTAGCGCGGGTACCAAAAAAACAACATAAGAGAACCCGCATAGATTTGTCAAGAGGCAGTGGTCTAGTAAATCCCTACGGCATGTGTTTCATGAATGTCGGTTAGACTGGCCGCTGTGTTAATAACCGAATTCAGGAACACAAAAAAAGCGGTTACTTCGAGGACGAATAATTTTAATATTTTGAAACAGCTTGGCGAGTGTAAAAATTGTTTTCCGGATTGGACACAGACCGAAGTGCTGCGTAAAGACACCTAAAGCTAGCTGTCTTTATCTCCACAGCACTCGTCGAACCCCTTCGAATGCGAGAGCCAAACGCCGGACACCGGCGTTCCGCCTTCTAAAGCGTTCGACGAGTGCCGTGGAGACAAAGGAAGTTAGTTGGGGGTCCAAGCACTAATCATTCCATTCAGAGCTCGGCGTTCTGACGACCCCGCTCACAGACGTCTCCTTTCTCTCCCTCAGTTTCTTGTTGCATTGTATTAGCCTGTCCTCAGTTGTTTTGGACGAGGAGACTCGCACTTTCTCATCTGTTTAGTCTTCCAAGGTCATTCGGGTTGGAAGGCAAAAGTGGAGAGGGATGGGGTTCCACTTTTGTTGGGTGTATCGAGGTGAAATGGGCCATGTTCACATTGTCTTGCTTGAGGGTTGACTTCTGTTCTTTGATCGACGTTCGTTGCTATATACTTATATATATATAAAAAAACTATGAAAATAAAAGCGGCCGTTGTGTTTATCGACGGGGCTGTGTTTGTCCCCGTTTTTGTGTCCCTCGTATCCGGGGTTTTTCAGTATGATCTCTCACCAGGCTTGCCTGCGCAATCACCCTTATTTCTGCAACTGCTTCGACACCTAAATGCAATGAAACATGGGAAGGAAGCCAGGTTGTCTTCCGAACCGACTGCGACGAGAAACAAAAATAACGATCACTGATGTGTTTTGGGCTTCCCCGTTATATTTTGTCCATTATTACTCTCGACTACGCTACGGAGGTAATGGTACAAATCGAGCTGCGTCAAAAGCGCAAGTCAGTACAGTCGATGGCAGGTCACAAGTAAATTGGAGGCTCTTCCACCTCTTTCCACTTTAGCAAAGCGAACGCTTGAGAGGAGGCGACCTCCTCTTCAGCGTTCGCTCTGCTAAAGTGGAAAGAGGTGGGAGGAGCTTCCGCTTCACCGTTAACCTGTCACCGACTATAGTCCTTCTTTGTTTATGATTGGTTCAGGGATGATTGAACAAGTAAAGAAATATGATGGTGCACTTCTGACGCTCTCGGATTGGTCCCATCTGCTCGTAGCGTCGGCTGCGTCTGGACTTAAAAGGTCGGTGCAACAATTATTGTACCTTGCAGAAAAACCGCTTAGAACGAATCCCTGACATTTATGAACGACAAGGCACGCGTGCGTTTTCCTTCCCCCATCAATAAACGTCGCAGAAATAATTAAAAAAAGCAAGGAGCATTCACCTCCTCAATTCGCAGGCAGAACAAGCGCGGCCACGTGATCTGGAGCCGATTATATGCCGCCAATGCTGATCATAGCCACGCAGTGAGTTTCACGCATTGTTAGGGATCGGCTATTGTCGTCATTGCCGCGATTGGGACATGGGCCACTACCCGAAAGTTCTTGTCGAGCTATTGATTATCACGAGCCGAAATCGAGTGCTCACGCAATGCTCATGGTTCAGTCTATCAGCCGAATTCAAGTATCGTCACTCAGGGATACTGCGGCCCCCATGCTAAGTCATCAAGTTCTGCGCAGGAGAGGCTGAAAGAAAACGCTCGCTTTTATCCTTAAAATTTCACCACAACAAAGGAGTCTCTTGGTCAATGGCGTTGCGTGCGAGTATACGTTGGTCCCGCTAGTGTTAGCAAACTCGTGTAAAGTGAAAAACATTCCAATTGAATATCGTTGCACCGTAAGTGGAACAAAGTATATACTTCGTTTCACCAAACAGTTAACTCAAAGGCACACAAGTCCATGCTAAAAGTGAAATGTTATTGCGCATGCACTGTATTTAATTGGTTTAGTCGGAGACAACACTCACACGGAAGATGACGAACGCTGTGACGTAGCGCTTTCCGTTCTACTTTATTTTATCCGTCGACCTGTAGCGACAACTGCGTCCTGAATAAAGAGGAAATGAATCATATAAAAGAAAACATATTTGCGTAACTTTCTTTTTTTCTTTTGCATAAAAGTTTTTGGGTGGGAATATTTTATTCTGCTCTCGCCAACTTCCCAAGTATCTCGCTTGTTCAGGTCTTCTCCCTCTGGTCTGCATGATTTCAATTTACGTGCGCGCCAACTTTCACACTTTCTTCTTCTCATAAATCAATTTGTCTTTCGTTTTACTCTCCGCGTGTCCTGCTTCTGTTGCTCTCCGGGAGAGCCCGGGGACACCGCACGGGGCGGCGGTCGCTGGCTCGTTTGCCTTGCTAATGATCCTGACGTGGAAGCGAGAAATTAAAGCGCTCAATTACGAGGAGGGAAGCCACACGAGACGCTGGGCAAACCAGCCGTGTTTGGACAGGATACAAACATGGAATGTCGACGATAAACAAAAAAGAAGACTGTGTGAAGAAGAAAAAAGAAAGAAAAGAGAGAGAGAGTTGTGAAGGGCCGAGCTATGTACAAGAAGGTGCCGGCGATGTAGGGAGGTTGGGAACGAGAAAGCAAGAATCGAATGTTCATATAGCTTTTTCTTTTTTTTTTTTTGCACTTATTTTGTTATGGCTGCCTCGTCTTATTTATACTGATTTTGTACTTTGGATGGACGTAGTCTCTGCGAATACATTAACTTTCCCTCTCAATCCCGCTATGTAAAGCGGGCGGCCCGCGTAACTCTGTCTGCAGGTCAACACATTCGGTTGTGCCGCTGATGGCGGTGAACATAAAAAAAAAAAAAATTGTCGGAGTTAAAGTGAATATTTAATGACCAGAGATGAGGCTTTCCTCTTGTAGCGTAACTGGATAAGACTGACATATCTTAGGCTAAAGACCGGATCGTACTTACATCGCAGCGCTAAATCAACACAAGGAACAGCGTTGATGCGGTGCTTTATCACTAATACTGCGCTAAGTCAATGCTGAGAGAGCCCTGTGGTGGATTTGTGAACAGGCCTTAAAAAAAAAAAAAACCAAACCGTTTTTTTTTTAGAAAAAATTCTTAAATCGTCTTTACTCGGCCTTCGGGATCACGAATATCGAGAACATTTTTGTATTTGGTTCACAGAGCCTGCAGAAAATCATTATCAAAGCACCGCTGAAGCCCCACCTTCCCGGAGCTTTACGTTATATTCAGAGTTTTCTAAATATCCCCTTACGGGCATCTTCAGCGCATATCAAAACTATGCACGCGCACACTTGCTATTTTTAAAAAGCTAAGAAACGACGTCACGACTGGTGTCAGTGCGGGAGAATATTCGCGACACCAGCGACCTATAAAAGACGTCACTATCGGGCAAATATGTCGGTCTAATACACGTCGCGCCGCGCTACTTGCCAGCTCCGCGCACAAGATTGGGGCGTCAGTAAGCGAGCATTGGACTCAAAATGGTTTGCCCCGCTTTTTATCCTTTACGTTTCGAACCTGCGGCGATGCGTTGGCGTAAGTGAGCTTCCAGAGGCTCGACTTTCTTCGAGGAAGCGATGAAAGGACTGCCTGCTGTCCTCCCACGCTGGTGATGAACGTTGATAAACGCGTCTGGTTCCCACCATTGAGTAGGTTGCGTGCAGAACGACCTGGAACCAATCTGGTACCATACTCTGTTTCACCTTATGATGTACCACAGGAGCGTCTACAAGCGGGAGCTCCTTGCTTTAGCGCACCTCTCGGCGGCACAAGCTCTCGTGCGTTACGAGCAGCTCCCAACGCTACGAGCTCGCGCTTCTAGCCTTCTCTGCGGAACAACATAAGATGAAACGGAGTATATATAGTTACAACAGAGTCACCGAAACAATCGTTCTATAACGCAAACCATCGACAACATGTCATCACGGAAGCCACAAGAGACGAGCAGAAATTGCGAAAGGACCTGTTCCGGCCGGTTCAGTGTTTTCCCGCTAGGTGTTGTCCGTTTTGATAGAGTCGCGAATACCTGACAAGCTTACAAATGCACGCACTGCCCACACGAGCGACACGGGCTCGGCGGCCAAGAGATCCTAGTACAGGGGTGGCCGAACTGCGGCTCGTGAGCCGTGGCTCCCTGGTAAGCGCGCCCTCCCCGTCCCCCCTTACCCCTTTCCCTACTGTGCCGCTAAACAAAAAAAGTTCTAGGATTAAAAAATAAAGCACACAATCTTGGCACCCTTGTACTACAGCTTGATACTTTTTGACACCCAGATTTGTCCAGTGGCCCTGTTTCGTGTATTGTTCTAAATATAAATTAGAACGGCATACGCATAACGGGCATCAGGGTCAGTGGCTGGCTAGCAAACCTTACATTCAGTTTTGCTTAGCGATTGAAGAAACGTTCTGCAGCCTGGTGTAATGTGATCTACTCGAGAAATATACTTAAGGAAAGAACTGTTCCCTCCATATAACCTCTTGTTAACCCCCCCCCCCCCCCCCCCCCCCCCCCGGAACACTTTTGCTTCTTTTTTTATCTGGGGCTTTCTGAACATTATGTAGTTTTGTCTGCGGCTCTAACCCCATGTCGCTGTGGCCACCCCTGTCCTATTATGGGGTCTAGGACTTTTCGGTGTAGGGCATTTCGGTGTAGGACTTTTCGGTGCGGACTTTACGGTGCACGGACGTTTCGGTACACGGACTTTTCGGTGCACGCGGACGTTTTGGTGCACGGACTTTTCGGTGCACGGACATTTCGGTGCACGGACAATCAATATCAAAAGATTTTTTTTTCTTTAAACGTAATACGCATTATTTTAGCCAAAACTTCATTTTTTCGCACTCTATAATTTTGTAGACTTGGCCATTCATTTACGGTCACTGACTGATATACAACCTAAGTGACTTTCTTAGGCGCAGTACCATCTTGCGTGAGGATTGCAAACGTTGGACGTTCTGGTTCGTTTGCCGGTGTATCTTTTCCAACGCACGCACTAGACGCATCACATCGTGTTTATGCGTTGAGTCGATAGAGGCGTTCTTGGCGTCTTCTTTAAAGGTTTTGGCTTTATGATTGGTAATCCATCTAGGAAAGGCCCGAACAGCAAGAAGCTTGAGAATGTTGAAAATAACCCGAGCTAAGGTTAAGAAATTTCGCAGAACTTCGAGACGGCCTTCTTTCCGTGTCCTTGTTCTTCCATGAAGTTTCCCATCTTTTACCACAGTCTCGGGTTCTTTTCAAGATGATCACACTCACCGTTTTTTTTTTTTTTTTTTCTAAAGCTTGAGAAGTTATTCATGTGTGATAGCTCAGAACAATTTGGAATATCTTGAAATGTGCGTGCTTGCGAAATCGTATAGCCTCGATTGTTTAGCACACCTGGCAGGAGAAATTAAAGTTATTCCTATCCGTCACACGTCGCAAGGTTTGTGATATAAATCAAGACATAAAACACATTAAAATTACCGGAGACTGCGGTAAAAAATGGAAACATCGTGGAAGAAAAAGGACCCAGGAAGAAGGACGTCTGAAAGTTGCACGAAGTTTACCAATATTTACTACAGTGTCGAGTAGTTTTCATGATTTTCAAGATTTTTGCTGTTGGGGTCTTTCCTACACTGATTACCAATAAATACTAAAGGCAATACCTTTACAGAAGACGCCGAGAAAGCTTGTATCGACCCGACGCGTAAACACGATGTAATGTCTGGTGCGTACGTTGGAAAAAAAAAAAAAAAAAGACACCGGCAAACGAAAAATAACGTCCAAGGTCTCCAGTCCTCCCGCGGGATTTTACTACGCCTAACAAAGTCACTTAGCTCACATATAACGAACTGACCGTAAATGAATTACCAAGTCTACAAGATTATAGAATAAAAAAAAACATCTTTTTTTTTTTTGCTTAAATAGTGTTTTTTTTTTTTGCTTTTAAAGAAAAAAAAAAAAAAAAAAAAAACTCGCAATTTTGATGGATTATGCACCGAAATATCCATGCACCGAAATGTCCGTGCACTGAAATGTCCGCGCACCGAAAAGTCCGTGCACCAAAATGTCCGTGCACCGAAATGTCCGTGCACCGAAAAGACCGCACCGAAACGTCCGGATCCCCCTATTATGACGTGACGACTGTTCAGAGGTTTTCTCGCGTTTAGTTGCAACCTCGGGGAAAACGGACTTGATATTCAGATTCACGAGATCAAATGCTCTTCAATTCCCCTCTAACTCGGTTTTCGTTTTAAGCGTCTTTTTAGTTTCCTTTTATTTTATTTTGTATTACGTGCGGCGCAACTGCCTCTCGCTTCAAGAAAAACCATGATGAAACGGACTCTTTTAGCTGCAAGACGTATTAAAAATAAAAATAAATAATTTTAGTTGCGTGAGGCTTTTTTTTTTTTCAGTACTTTGATAGCTGTGACTAGCTGGCATGAGGACATTTTGTATAGCATTGTTCCGCCAATTCTCGAACAGAAGGTACATAATAAGGCAGCATAATTGATAAAAGAAATATTGTATTAACCCTCTAAAAGCCCTAACAATGGGTGTAATGCAAAGGCGTTTCCAAGGCTTTTGGCGAAACGTCGACGAATACAGGAGAGAAAGAGACGGGGAGAATGCATTTTATTATCGAATAAAGAAGGCAGCGACTATTTTAACTTTCGCCGTCAAAATATCTCGAAACTATCTTGACATCTGTGACGCTACTTCCGTGAAACGTAAAAATAGTGGCTTTATTAGAGAGTCTTCGTAGACCGCGTTTCCCTCTCCGCTAAGCCCTCCGCAACGAAGAAGCCGCTACTGCGCCTGCGCGCCGATAGCCTTGACTGCAGTGTTCCGGGTATCGTAGCGGGTTGTGGACAGCATTGCGGGACGGCAAGAACAATCTACGAAAACTCCCTATTATTTCGACGTCCCCCGTCAACGTAGCCCTGTCGCCCGGCAGCCGTCACCAGGGTTGCCAGGTTGGGCTATAAATAGCCAAATTGGGCTAGTTTCATTTGCAGTTGGCGGGAAAAAGTGGCAGTTGGCTATTTGGCTAGTATTGGGCTATTTCTGACCCGTGCTGGGCACACCAGATGCCTCAAAGCACTTGAGTTTATAGGTTCGAACAGTGTATTTTTATAGTAAGTTACGTAAACATTTGGCACTTCAGTCTCTTAACTCCGAAAAGTATGCGACAGCAAGCAAATTCGTCTGCTCTTTGCTCACCATTCTTTACCCCCGAATCTTGTCCAAATGCAAGCGCGTGCTGTTATTCCTCCATCTCAACCGAATCCCGGACAAAAGCTCACCGGACAAAAGCTCACCGGACAGAAGCTCACCGGACAAAAGCTCACCCATTTTTTCACAGACCCGGACAAAAGCTCACCCATATTTTCACAGACCCGGACAAAAGCTCACCACGAGAAAATTTCATGTTGGTCTTAACACGAGTGCGGACAACTTAGGTGCATGCGTGCGACACAAAAAGGCAACGTAGAAACAAGTTTATTTATCGATTGGTTAGAAGCGAATGCAGTGCCCCACTAGCTCCAGCAGTCTTGGTAGATCTCGATGTACATGCAAGCCCTCACAAATATTTCTAAGACGATTCTGCAGGTGCAGAGTGATTTTTCGCACCCGCTTTACGGTGGGCTCACATCTCCGGGCTTTTGTCAATGCCATGGAAACGAGCGCCTGATTTTGCTGTAGGCATTCAATGAGCCTCAAGACGCTTGGATGGGCGTGGCCGACGGGCATCTGGAACCCGGTACTCTATCTTTCGCAGGTGTTGCTCATCCGGTCTTTATCTTGAAGAGTGGTGTCGTACATATTCCTCTGTACCGGGGGAAACTCCGGTCGCCGTCGGCGCAGAGTCAGGCGAAGGGAAGAATTCGCTCTGGGTGCCGCCGCAGATGGAACAGAAGCATAACGGAAGCGGCCGTTGAAATACGTGCAATCAAAATAGTCCAGTAGGTAGCGATGTCACCGGTACACTTTTCCCTGGTGGTCAGTACTTGTGGAACAGGCTGTGGTGGAAGAAACCCGGGCCTATCTAAAATCCCGCACAATTTTTTTTTTAAATTGGTCATCTGTCTTGTACTTTTTCAAAAGGCCGAACTCCCGTTCTTTCAAAGTATTTTAAAAAAAATTCTCAACTCAATGGTGGATGAGGTACAAGTTCTCCTAAAAATGGTCCAATGTCCATTGCGTCCGCACTTTATTTCAACCCGTGTTTCGCCCGGATAGTAAAAAAAAAAGAAATCGAGGTGAGCTTTTGTCCGGGTCTGTCAAAAAACGGGTGAGCTTTTGTCCGGGCCTGTCAAAAAACGGGTGAGCTTTTGTCCGGTGAGCTTTTGTCCGCTGAGCTTCTGTCCGGTGAGCTTTTGTCCGGTGAGCTTTTGTCCGGTTACCATCTCAACCAGGGACGGCGCCATTCCTGGCGGGCCCAACAGTACCACCTGTTCTGCACATTATTTCGGTTGTCTTGATTGGCGTGCCCGTACACTTTTAAATCTGTATAGTTTTCTCGTGACATTGCTCTGGTCACCATGCCCCGATACTAAGCATCCCATTAATACAGTGGAAGGTATGTCGTTTAGGTTACCATTGTCCAACGCTGCAGTAGAACGCGTGTTCAGCCAGGTCACCCTCACAAAGACGGACCTGAGAAACAGGATGTTGATGGAAACGCTGTAGAACATTTTGTCTGTTAAATTCCGAGTGTGGGGCAAAGAGCAGTGCTACAAGGACAATGTTCCTTAATGGTTTTAATACCGCAGTGATGTACCCGTACTCTGCCGTTGGTTCTGCGAGCTGGTGGTGTGAATATTTCTATCTGATGTATAAAAATGCACTACGTGTCTTTTGTTCTTAAAATAAACGTTCCGAATGGTCAGTTTTTCTTTTGGCTATTTTTGGGCTACTTTTCTGGATCGCCATTTGGCTATTTTTGGGCTATATCTCGTAGAAATTTGGCGGGTCAGAGTACAAACACCTGGCAACCCTGGCCGTCACAATCATGGTTGTGGCCATGGAGGTAGGAAGCTCCTGGAGGCGCAGATTTCTTCTGCGGCTGCCATTGCGTAGAGAAAAGACGCATTGTGTGTATTATATGTCATAAATGTCAAGGAATATTTCTAAGTTCTATTTATTGAAAGTAGAAAAATTGTTACATCACCCCTGTAACTAAAGGACGAAAATTTCTTGCGGCCAATATTTTGATTCTACTCGGTGTGAAATATATTGTGCTACGTTGTAAAGTTTAGGGTAGCATTCGCAGTGCTCAAACTCCGTCAAAACAGATGACGCCGAATGGCGTGTCATCTGTCTCGACACCGCTCTTGGTGACAAAAAAAAAAGAAAAAAAAAATGCCAGCCTTATCACAATGTGCGCGCCCGCCGATACAGACGTTTGAACAATTTATTTTCAGACCTATTCTCGACGTCAACTATTTCGTGTAAGTCACCACGGCTAGCGTTGCTTCCGCAGTACTTTGTCCGGTAAGCAAAACTCGGGATTTTAACAATTAATTAATCCTCAATCCCGTTTGAGAAACGTAATTAAAATCAGGTGCATAAATGGCTTTATTTTCGCAGGTTCAATATGTTTCGCCTTTCGGAAAGTGCCAGTTTCAAAATTATGTGGACGGGGCAAGATCTCACGGTCGAAAGTTGTATGTTATGTATTCGCTACCACGAAATAATATGGTGAATTCCCAAATTTAGTTTTCTTTGAAAATGAGGGTGTTTACAATATTTAATTTCAATTTTCTTTAACTTTCTATATATAGAGAAATAGAAGGAGAGAGAGCGTGGTGTTCCGTTTAAATAATTTATGCGTTATATCACGTTCAACGTAAGGTTTTCTTTGAAGAAGCGCTCGTCTTTGTATGAAGGTAGTTTTCAATGCCTAACTTTAAACAATAGCCTAACTTTTTAAGTGAGAAAAAAAAAACATTTAAGAAAATTATTGATTATATGTAGGGCTCCGTGTTTTCGGATAAATCCGAAAAACTCCGAAAAACACCCGCCGGGAAAATTTTCGTCAATTCGGATTTATCCGATAAACTCCGAATCTTTATGTGCCAATGCACCCCCCCCCCCCCCCCCCCCCCGAAGCAAAGAAAAAAAGCAATTGTTTTCTTAATTTTTTTTAGCACGGAGGCAATGGTCCTGGGCAAAATGGCACCGTAATTATCTTTCAAATCTCAGACCGTTGTCAAAAGGGGTCTTGCCGCTTGTCTCGTCGAGGTTGATTCAGGGCAACAGGTCAGTGTACATTCGGGTCACGACAAAGGCCACTCTTTTGGTTTCCAGTTTGAGCCATCCGATTTGTGATTGAAAGAAAGGAGAAGTTATGTTTTGTAACAGTGAAAGCTAGGGACCATAGAGATTGTATTAAATAGAGAAAGGAGACAGTTGAAGCCGCGGGATAGATTGATGGGATGACTACGAGGTTCCTTGCGACTACCTCTGGCGGTTTATTGATTTTAAGGTATCGACGTTTATCGAAGCCACACTTGTGTGCGACTTTTGTCGTGGGGCAAATTAATAATGCCAGTGGCAATGGCACGAACGTCAAATTCAACTGAAGAATTTTTAATCGATACAAGCGCCTTTTTTTATTATTTGGCATACGTTTACATCCGGTTATTATTTGCATATTTATTTTCAATAGGAAAGACTGTGAAATTAAACTCCGAATTTCGGAGAATTGGCAATCAGTCAAATGTAAACTCCGATAAACTCCGAATCTTCGGCAAAAAATAAACTCCGAAAAACACCCTCCGATTTTGACGAAAAATAAACCTCGAAAACACGGAGCCCCATTATATGTCAAAACGAATAAACGCTAAGCAGTCTCAGGATATAAATACTTTTTAGCAACGCCCGTTTTTGTTAATTAAAAAATAGAAAAAAACTAATAGCTTTGCATACTTTGCTAAAACTAAAACTGAACGCCTTCAACTACAGTGCTTCAACTACCGCACAATAGCGCATCTTAGGATAAGACAAAAATAAAAAGTAGATAAAAAGAAAGGGCAACGTAAACACGTCTTCGCTTCTCCTGTGTTTAGCCATTTCTAGCGCAGTGATTGTAAAGTAAACGATCACTGAAACAATTTTTTTACCCTAGTTATTCACTACACGAAAGTCAAGTGGGTGCAAGACTGCATTATCTTTTAAGGGCACGAACCTCGACAGTCAATAGGTTTGTAGATGCCAATCTTAAGTTCAAAGCGAGTGTTCTCTTCTCCTTTCACTACACCGGAAACCTATTGTTCGCATTCTCCAAGTTTCCGAATAACCTTGAAACGAAAGTGCCCAACGATCCGGTGACCTCGTTTCGTTTTGAACCCGGACTCTGACGTGTGCAAACCGCGCAAAGAAGCCAGCACAGCAACCGCATTCGTCCATTGTCCGGTCTGCCTATAAAAGAGCAAGACTCCTAGCCACAACCAGATCAACGCATTCCAGCCAGCCGGTCACCATGAGGTCCGTCACTCTTTACGCCTTCGCCTTCGTCCTGCTGAACGTCATTCTGCCCTGCCACGAGGCCGGTGCCTTCTTCCTGACCAGCCTGGCCTTGCTGCCCCTCACGTCCATCATCGGTCTCGGTGGCCTCGCCGGACTCAAGCTCGCCATCGCCATGAAGCTCCTCGGACACCTTGGCTGGTGGAACGTGAGTCGCTACGGCGTCGGTCTTCGGACGTCCATCGAGAACGACAAGCTGCCCGAGCCCCTGGGTCCGATGCCGCCGAAGCCGCAAGGCCTCTTCCACGGACGGACTATCAAGATCCCCATCGCCCTTCTGCCTTACTTCTTCGGCGGCCATTTCAAGAGCCCAGGGTCCTTCACGCTTCCGGCCAATGACTTCTCGTTGTTGGCAAGGCAGTCTTTTCACCTGGACGGTCACAAGCTGAAGCTATCGTCCCAGGGAGACGCTGGAGTCAACGGAGTGAAGGGATCCTTCGTTCAAGCGCACGGCAATATGCAAAGCCCGCTGGTAAACATCGATGCGAGAAAAAAGGCAACTCTCAAGGTAAGCGTTTTTTTACGTTTCGGGCTTTTTGCAGGGAGACATTTGGTATAAGCTTGGAACAAGCCCCATATTTATACCTTGCAGTTTGCCTAAACCGAGAAATGAAATTCTTCGCAGGGAATACTCTTTTGTTTTGTTTTCGTATTGCTGATTATTGTTTACTATGTGTTTGTGACATGTGGGGTGGGAAAACGTTTTGTGTTGAGCAATACGATACAGTTCATATACCTATGCATCGGTACATTGTTCCGAAGAATGGGCGCTCTGGCGAATCCTATTATGATCCATCTTGCGGCGCCGCAACGTGTTCTTAGAAAACTGGTGTTTTTCTTTTTTTTTTTTTTTCTTTCTAATGGTGGGATAAAGATAGCTGAGTGTCGTTTTATTTTTGGAATGAGTGCCGGTTTACTCCTCCTAAAACTTTCATGACCTTCTAGGGCAAGCGCAGTGCCGACTCTACCTTCAAAGTCATAGACGATGCGTTTTCCATGGTTCGTGAGATGGACGTCGACCGATGCATCCTCCGCTTGTCCTGCGAAGTGAGCGCCGACCCCCAGGGATACGGAAAGTACGGGCGGCGCGTGGCTTCGTTCGCAGACTCCATGGGACCGGTGGGCAACAAGTCTGCTTTCGCCGAGTTCCAGACGGCGTACAGACAGGGAAAAGCCTACGGAATCGCCGGTTGCAGCAGGGCTTACTCCACGTGCAAGCATGACCTGCGTGGTCTGGCCTCTCTCATCGGTGAAGCTTAGCGGCTGTGTAATAGTATCTTCATGTTCTTGCTGTAGACGAGGCATCCCGGTTTCATTGTATATAGTCATTTCACCTGAAATAAAAGTTAGCAATTGTAACCTTGCCTCCTTCGTCTTCGAAGCCGTACTCGGGATGCGGTAGTGGCTGAAAATTGGAGAGTGGGGGGGGACCTTTGGGGGTCCTCCCTCATCCAATATCTGGGAAATTTTCCACAATCTTCTAAACTCGTCCTTGTGACTTCCTTCCTCCATTGTTACCCCTTCATCTTGGGTTGCCAAAGGCATGGTAGCGCCATGCGTTTGGCAACCCAAGACCAATACCAGCCCAGCATTCAGCTTTGATTACCTTCAGGAGGGCACGGTGGAGCTGCGTGCACTTCAAGACCAAAAAAACACGAAAAGGCACGGTCTCAAACATAGTATTCTGACTTCTAGCGTAGATATGCACCTCTGCGCTACGGCAGAGGTGGATATCTAACTCTCCCGTTCTCTCCTCAAACAGCAAAAACATTCAAGGTGAATTACCGAACATTTCATTTTATGTCCTGCCTTTGTGAACTGTAAATTGTTAAGGATAATTTTTCTTCGCCTAGACCTACATTTCGCGACTCCATCAATAACTGAAGATATAAAAATAATCACAACTTTATGTTTTTTACGAGTTTTTATGAGCAAAAAAGTGACTCCTCATTCGATTTTTTTCGCCCTGTAGCGCCGTGAACGTTGGCGATCGCAGCCGTGTAATCAGCCGTTTCCGCCTAAAACTTCGCACTGTGCCCCTCACAAATTCGCGGCTAAATTGAGCGTACGGTTTTCTCATGAAGTGTTCCCGAAGTGCTCGTCACTCTAGCGATGGACGTTCATTCGAAGTTTGTTGGTTCTGGAGCAGACGACTAGCTGACGACAGCCGTGTTGAAAATCATCGTCTACAGAAGAAGAGAAAAAGGAGATATACGACGAAAAAGAAGGCACGATGACAGCTACGGCGCTCCAAAAGCAAACGGAACCATCATGTAAATATTGTATATAAATTCTTTCTTGTTCAACTAACTCGACGCAGTTGTTCCCCTAATGTAACGCAAAATCATGGTGCCGAAACCCGGGAATAGCTGAGCCAAGGTCAAACAAGAAAAGACTTCGAACATCCATCGTAAGGCCTAACGATCGTCTAAGGTACTTATCGCGTCGGAAATAGATCCTCTAACGCCAGCAGCCATCGATCAACTCAAAAGAAGAAGAGCAGTGGTTCGGTCATCGGCTACCAGAATTGTAACCGAAACCGTCGCTCTTCTATCCATGGAACCAAAGCCCATCGGTGAGATGGAGGAAAAACTTAACATCTTAACAAACAAAGAAGCTGCACTGAAGGAAATTAATGACCAGATTGAGAGAGCCATCACTGACAACACGCTCGAACAGGAGATGGAAACCGCTGAAGGCTACACCGAAAGAATTAGCGCAACGAAAACAAAGATCCTTCAGAGTCTCAGAGAGCAAGAGCGAATGATCAACAGAACGTCGGAGACCTCGGCACAAGTTGGTAGATCGGAACAACAGCTCTGTGCAAGTCAGACACACGCAACAGCGAATCGAAATTAGAAATCGCCAAATTTTCCGGAGATATTCGGTCATGGCAGGGCGTCTGGGACCATTTTGACGCTACGATCCACAAAAATGTGTCTCTCTCGGCAATTGACAAGTTTAAATACTTGAAGAGCTACCTTACAAGCAAAGCTGCTGCGGCAATGGACGGTTTTACACTAACATCTGAAAATTACGCAGTTGCACTGGACATTCTGAAAGCAAGATTCGGGAAAAAAGAACTCATCATAGAAGAACACCTTGCACGGTTGCTGGCTGTAAGAACAATAAGCAACTCTCAGGACGTCGAGAAGCTCAGGTTATTATACGACGAAGTTGAGTCTGGAGTTCGTAGTCTTGAGGCACTTGGTGTATGTTCAACCACATACGGAACAATCCTCCTAACGGTTCTGCGAAAAGCCGTGCCATCAGATCTCGAACTGGAATATCATCGAAAGACAACAGCAGTATCAACAAACGAAGGCAACGATCTAAAACGATTCTTGGACTTCCTGAAAAGGGGAATTGAAAGCCGAGAGCGGACTCAGCATAGAAATCAAAGAAAACCAACTTCCAATTTGGATAGAGCTACTCCTGGGGGAAGAGACCGACAGACACAATACCCGCCTTCGGCAGCTATGTTTGCGACAGGAACTCAGAAAGAAGAGAAACAATGCTTGTTCTGTGGATCCTATGACCACCTAGCTGCCAACTGTTCTATACCAATGCCATTGGAAGAGAAAAAAGAAATGCTGAAAAGGAACAATCGATGCTTCCGATGCACGAAGCAAAACCACCGTGCAAGGGATTGCAGAAGCGCAAGGTGGCTAAAGTGCGCACAATGTTCTAAAAGGCATGCCACGGCAATGTGCGATCCAAGCTACAACGCGCTCGGAAACAAAGGTCCGCACGAAAATTCTAGTACAAGTAAGGAGGAAGCCCCTAACGAAAGAGTGCTGCAGTCCTCTCTAAAGGCAACGAATAGCAAAAACAGAGGGCCGTGCCAAGTCCTTCTACAAACGGCAAAAGCATGGGCAGAAGGTGAACAAAACCGTGTACTTGTCCGGCTTCTCATTGATGGCGGAAGCCAACGCACCTTTGTGAGACGAGACATCTCAGAGAAACTTCACCTGAACGTTTTAGGAGAAGAGGACCTAACGATCTTCACCTTTGGAGAAGGCGCTGCAACAGCTTCAAGAAAGTGTCGAGGAGTAGAGCTATGGCTGCGCAACCAATACAACAGAAAGGACGTACGAATTGAAGCCCTAGAAGTCCCACAGATATGTGCTGACATCATTCACACACCACCAGACGTCACGCTGGGCATACCAGAAGACATGCTGCTTGCTGATACGTCTCTCAACAACGACGAATGTGAAAACGGAATCAGCCTACTAATCGGAGCCGACCACTATTGGGACGTGGTAAGTGGAAGCGTGAGACGCCTGAAAACAGGATTGATGGCCGTCGACACCATCCTCGGTTGGACTCTACAAGGGCCCATGTCCACAAGATCATCTACTGCTATCTACTCATCAATTACTGGAGTGATGAAGGTTACGACAGCTGACGCAACTGAGATATCAACACAATTGCGATCGTTCTGGGAACTGGAGCATATCGGAATTAAGGAAAAAGAAACGTCAACCAACGAAATAGCTCAATTTGAAGACTTTAAAAAGAGCGTAAAATATGAAGACGGACGATACCAAGTTTTCCTCCCATGGAATGATAAAGTTGATATGCTCAAAGACAACAAAGAGAATGCAGAACGCAGGCTCCGATCACTGACTGGACGCCTCATGAAAAACAAAGCGCTCATGAGAGACTACGACACAGCAATACGGGAATATTTTGGCAATGGGTTTGCAGAAAAGGTTCAAAGTAATGAAAAAAGCGGAAATCCTGTGTATTACATGCCACACCAAGCGGTTGAGCGACAGGAACGACTGACAACAAAATTGCGGGTGGTATTCGACGCGTCCTCCAGCGCTGCAGGGGAACTTTCACTGAATGACACCTTATCCAGTGGAACGAACTTAAATCCTGAATTAATAGACCTGCTGATCGAGTTTCGTACTCACAACGTCGTCATAATAGCAGACATCGAGAAGGCTTTTTTACAGGTGATGTTGGCGGAGCAAGACAGAGATGCCTTACGTTTTTTATGGTACGAAACTAGTCCACAGCAAGGACATCACCTTCCGCCTATAACAACATGGAGAATGACCAGAGTTCCATTTGGGGCAACATCAAGTCCGTTTCTCGTGGCAGCAACGTTGAGACACCATTTCGACTTGATGAACGAAGAATTTCCCGATACCTCGAATACTCTCAAACAGCACATGTATGTTGACGACCTGGTAACTGGCGCCGATGATTTGGAAGGAGCCCAGGTACTGTGCAGAGAAGCAACAAAGATACCAAAAAAGGCGGGAATGCATCTTAGAAAGTGGAAATCAAATGAACCAAGGTTGTTATCGAAATTAAAGGAAGAAGGATCCGGCCAAGTACCACTAACCGAACAAATTGGCCGAACAGAGGTTCTAGGCATTGGTTGGGAAGCACAAGCAGACATCATCAATTTCGACATAGAACCTCTAATTGACTTTCTGTGCTCACGTGAAGACAGCAAACGCTTCGTACTTCAAGCAACAGCTCGCATATTTGACCCTATGGGTTTTCTTGCTCCCACCGTGACAACCATAAAAATGCTATTTCAACGACTTTGGGAGCGAGGAGTTGAGTGGGATGAGGTGTTACCTTCAGACTTATACGAAGAATGGGACAAGTGGTGTACAGACCTCACTGCCTTGAAGGACGTCGCTGTTCCAAGACTCATCGTTCGCGACTTCAACAAAGACAAAACAGAAAAGGCATTGCATGTCTTCTGCGATGCTAGCACAAAAGCGTACAGAGCTGTAGCGTACGTGGCATCGAAAGAGGAAGAGGGAATAAAGTGTGTGACCATTGTAATGGCGAAATCGAGAGTGGCACCCCTCAAGCGGTTGACCCTTCCGCGACTAGAGCTTATGGGAGCATTAATTGGCGCTCGTTTGGCGCATTCTCTAACAAAGAAGTTGAAGATGGAAGGACTCCCAGTGTATCTGTGGACTGACTCCATGATCGTCTTTTATTGGATTCGTAGTTCTGCAAACCGGTGGAAGCAGTTTATTGCAAATCGCGTCTCAGAGATCCAAGGTCTGACGGAACCAATCAACTGGAGACATTGTCCTGGTTCAGAAAACCCAGCAGATCTTTTAACGCGTGGACTCATGCCAAGTGCTCTGGTTGAGAACAACATGCGGTGGAATGGACCCATCTGGCTTCAATGCTCGGAATCATCCTTGCCAAGCCAAGTTGAGGAAAGACCAGTATGCGAAGAATACAAGGCTGAAGAAAAGAAAGATACTGTTGTTCAACTCACAATACCCGACGAAATTCATCTGATGAACTTGGAGAACTACAGTTCATTTAATAAGTTGGTTCGAGTGACGGCCTGGATTAAACGCTTCGTAAACAACATAAAACAACAAGGACAACGCAGGGGAGCGCCAACAAGCAATGAAATCATAGACGCAGAAAAATACTGGATAGCGGCTACACAAATGCAGGCTTTCCCGAAAGAAATCGTACACCTGAAAGATTAGCAGCAAGTTGACAAAAATTCAAAAATCAAGTCGTTCAACCCAATTATTGACAGTGATAATATTGTGAGAGTTGGTGGTCGTTTACAATTTAGTAACAACGAGGAAAGCGTAAAACACCCAATAATTGTACCTGCAAATCACCGGTTCACTACCCTTCTCATTGAGAAAGAACATCGTCGACTGCTACACGCCGGAGTTCAAGACACTTTGACGCAGCTACGGGAAACTTACTGGATTATAAAGGCAAGACAAGTCATACAGAAAGTAATACGTTGCTGTTTAACTTGCCAAAGACAAAGCTGTGCACCTGCCTCAGAGCCGGTAGCTCCACTACCAGCCGACAGAGTTTCAAGATGCGAACCATTCGAAACTACTGGTGTGGATTTCGCGGGACCTTTGATATGTCGACATCACTACGGAAGTAGCTAGGTTTACATTGCACTTTTCACTTGTGCCGTAACACGTGCCGTGCACCTCGAACTTGTGAGCGACCTATCGACAACATCATTTTTGTTGGCGTTCAAGCGCTTCGTTGCACGCCGAGGCATCGCAAAAACGATTTATTCAGATAACGCCTCAACGTTCAAACGAGCCGCTAAAGACATCAGACAAATGTTTGAAGCAATACAAGGAGAGGAAGCGCAGACCTACTTTGCAAATCACAGGATTAGGTGGAAAACAATTGTAGAAAAAGCCGCATGGTGGGGTGGTTTTTGGGAGAGACTAGTGAGGTCGGTCTCACTACGCAAGGTTCTGGGCCGTAGTAGTCTGAATTTCGAAGAACTGGCCACGGTCCTCACTGAGGTAGAAGCTGTAGTCAACTCCCGTCCAGTGACGTACATTTATAACAACCCTAAAGAACCAGAGGCTCTATCTCCAGCAGACTTTTTATTGGGACGTAAACTGAACACCCTTCCCCCACATCACTTACCAGCAAAAGATGAAGCAAGTTCTGGACACTCAGCGCGACGTTGGAAATATCGATGCACTATCATAGAGCAATTTTGGAGAAGATGGAGATCTGAATATTTGCTAGAACTGAGGTCAGCTCACATCACCAAACCCAACAGTTCAAGTGGTTTACAAACCGATGACATCGTCCTTCTCAAAGACGACCGACTCCCACGGCAGATGTGGAAAATCTGCAGAGTTAAAGAGACTTTCCCAGGAAAGGACGGCAAGGTTCGAGCATGCAGGATTGTGCTGCCCAGTGGGGGAGAGCTCCGCCGTCCGATACAGTTATTATACCCGCTGGAATTGCAAGAATGAGCATCCGCTCATTTCGGGGGGAGTTTGTTGAAAATTATCGTCTATAGAAGAAGAGAAAAAGGAGATATACGACGAAAAAGAAGGCACGATGACAGCTACGGCGCTCCAAAAGCAAACGGAACCATCATGTAAATATTGTATATAAACTATTTCTTGTTCAACTAACTCGACACAGTTGTTCCCCTAATGTAACGCAAAAAGCCGGTTCTTTCGTGCCTCGCATTTGGCGTAATGACACAAATGCTCCGATGACGTCGGGTCACGTGCCTCCCTCCGTCGCTCTTATAAGGTGGCGGGGCCCTAGCCTCCACGGTTCGCCAAGTGATCGTGAAACGGTCTACGTGCAAGCATTTAAATGTCAGCTTTGGGGATCGGTTTGCCCATTTTGTTTTTTAAACTTTTCATGTATAAATACTTTATTACAGGATGATACCCACCGAGTATCATTCATTTCAGTTCATCTCACTTTCCCCTGCCGGCAATGTTGCCGTTTGATTGCTGATGAAAGCAGCCAAAACATAATTAAAAATAAGCTTTTCTTTTTTTTTTTTGCGCCAAATTTGTCGTTTTTGAATTTCTAAAACAAACAAATGGTAAAAAAAACGTTAAAAAGGGAGGGGGGGAGGCTTTGACACTTTTCGTCAACATGAATCAATTCCGCACCAAGAGTAACTATGGTTACTTTTTCGAGTAGCTCGATGGGCTCGTCCGTAGCCTCCTTTATACTAGAAAGCCTGTCAGACCCCAAAGAAAAGCGGTAGCGTAAAAAAGGAGACGAGGGGCGGAGAAAGAGGATGCTCAAAGCGTCCTGGAGGGGATTTTTTGGTGGCGCCACCACAACGCGAGCGGTCAGATCCAACAACACTCCTGTTATTTCTATTTATTTATTTATTTATTTATTTATTTTTTTAGAGAGGAAAATAGAAAGTCGGGCCACACCCTGCTTTTCTTCCTCCATGCAACGGTCACCGCATCGTTTCCGCGCTGTGCCGCGTCTGGGAGAAGAGAAAAAAGGAAAAAGAAAAACAAATACGTTTTGGGTAGAAACTGCTAGGTCTGCTGGTGCTGATGAGAGTTCGCCCCCTGCGCTTCCATTGCGTTCGCGTTCTGCCGCTTCTTCTCGCTCTTTTCCGGTGGCCAGGCGCTCTATTGTTCCCTCGTCAATTTGACGGGCCAAAAAACACTCCTAGGCCGCCGCCATGTTGCTGATGCTGATGCGGCTGGTGCGACTCTAGCGCCCTCTATCAGCTAGAAAATGTCTGCCACTCTCTTGGACTGTGAAAAACCGCTCAGCGCGTTTCTCTACTTACATTTTGCGGTTGTCCATTCGACGTTGTCTTGCCCCTCTTGAAAGTTTCCACTTAATTTTTCTGATGCATGCTGCGTACCCACTTCTGTGTTAATAATTATCCCTTGAACTGTAAGAAATAGGGCTAGTAAGTTCCTGCCATTCAAGCGCTTCTGCTCGACGTTAGGGAGTTTTTGTAGATCGTTTCCGCTGCCCCGCAACGTTCTCTGCAACACGCTACGAGAACCGGGACTCTGCTGGCGAAGCTACTTCACGCATGTGCAGTAGTGTCGTCTTTGTTCCGGAGGGCCCAGTGGAGCTGGGAAAATAGTCTACGAAAACTCCCTATTCACGGGAAACGAAAGAGGGGAGGGACGTCGAACGGCCCTCGACACGATTTTGCAAACAATGACAACGGTTCTCCCCCTCCTACAGATAATCCGCGTAGAATCCTTCTAATAGCCAAAAATAGTTGTTCGGATTGTAGTCAGTCACGCCTGTTCCTTTGCCTTGGTGCTGGTGTGAAAAAAGTAAGCACTCCCCAAAACGTGGCCCGAAACAAAGTATCTTATTAGATTCCGTCCGACCGTCCACACGATGCAGTTAACGCTGCATCGTGTGGTACGTACAGTCTATTGTTCGAATGTTAACGCTTGCTAAATTGTATATCCGTGTCCTCTCCATCAGTAAACACGTTATTTGTGAGCGTGAAAATGCATGCCTTTGGGCTATCTTCTGTAGTTAATTATTGTCGACAGCGAAGCGCTTTGTCGTTTGACACGCGGCTAATCGGACGGAGCCGTCAAAACGTATCGCAAAACAAAAACTACAACTAACATTCCTGTCGCATTCGTTCTGTCGCGCGCGTACCCAACAAAAAGTTTGCTTTTTTTCTTTCTCTTGTATATTTTTTAATGTGGAACAATGCGTTTTTAATCTTCTCGGGAAAATACGTACACCATGAAACACAAAATGCAGCGGAAAAAGACGAGGATTTGACAACCAGCAGTGTTTGAAACTGCGCCTACGCAGGCTGCCCCTATCGAAATCACAGTCCACTCGGTTAGGGTTCGCAGGGACGCCAAAGAGGGTCTAGCCTCAATCCTAGTGACTGGCCTCGAAAATGATTTGTTGCCCCTGGGGTCGAGTGTTTCTTCGAAAGGTGTATCAACGAGGTAGAAGGGCTTAGAGTGATAAACCGGAAGTTCGAAAGTGGCATCCCCCCGGTTGCCGCCACGTTTTACGCAAAAGTGACTACTCGTCACGTGACCTCACAAGTGCCATGACGTCACCGGTTAGATGGCAGCGCCCTGAGCTGGTGGATGCAAGTTTGTTCGGTGCGCGATACCCATGACGATCGTGATGTGCCGCTGTTTACCGACGATTTCGTGCTTCTTCGTGCTCTCTGACGCAGGTATAATGTAAAGAAATCAAGGAATGACACTTTATATCATTTTTGCTTAAAATCGCTCTGGATCGTCTGAATATTAGCACCTGTGAGACACCATCAGCCGTATCGCCCTGCCGGTGCTAGGATTCCCGGATGTATTCGAGGATCGATACAACTTTGTGCTTTTAGCATTAAATTTTTGCATTCTCTTAGCTTTGTTTGAAAGTTGAAATGTCTGAGAATCGATGCCAAATGTATGCGTCGGACGTAGAGCCAGGGGGAAGTTGCTCCAGCCCTAGGTAACCGCATAATGACAGCAACTTTTAGCGAGGAAGATCCTGCGATCTTCAACCTCTCGTGCTAATCGACGATTCCACAAATTGGCAGTCCTCAAGATTTTGGTATAATGTGCTTTCATTGCACTAGCTTGCATCCGATCGCAGTACTTTTTTTTAATTGTAAAGCTGCCGTTTGTTTATGTGACGGGCAGGCGAACTGTTACAAAACTTTCGAACCAGTCATTCGGAAGAAAGAACATTACTAACGCTCATAAAACAGTTCATTTATCCTTTTGGCACTCAAAGCACAGTTAGCAAGTCTTCGCGTTTTTTATTGATCAGTGCACAAAATGTTGCATCCGATGTCTCTTAGAGATCAGTGTTAGTGTGCTCGTTACCTTGCCGATCGGTATCAATAGTCCATAGCAACCTCCATGTGTATGATCAGACTTCTTTTAGATGGTTGTCTAATCCATTATTCTAACATCTAGAATCTTTAAAAAATAATGCAGCCCCACTCTTTAGATGTCCAGAGATAGCACCACACATATCATCGATTCGTCAAATGTAATGCAACTCGGAAATAGAAGATTAACTGCACATTTTTATCTTTCGTTGGATTTATTCCAGCAATAATGTTTTTCTTTAAGAGCGCATTGTATTAGTCGGTCAATTTTTTACTTTTTTTTAATTACGTGAACAAGACGACTCGTATTTGTGTTCATCCCTTGTCCAAAGAGTAGTCTTGTTGCACACTGTAGAATACCATTCCTTTCACTCTCTTCAATATACTTTTTTTTCAAAAGTGTGCGTCGCCAATACTTCGTTTCACGGTAACTAGGTAAGGCGCAACCGCCACAGCCCCTTCAAGCCAATCAGAAAGACGGAGTGAAAGTATGCGACAAATTTCTGCAGAAGTAGAGCACTCTGATGATGTGTTGTCACATGCCCCTCTCCAACGTGCATATTGGCTCACTGGAAATGTAGCCTTCGCCGTTTGGCAAATTGTGATTAAATGAATTACAGTAGCTACTATGCTAATTAACCAAGGCCTTCATACTTTGAGCATTTGTTTGACAAGGATGTTATGTCAGCAAGCACTGTGAACTCGGCGTAGCGCTGATTGGACTCGAATGCTGCATTAGCGTCGACGTGAACTGGGGCCCATTCACGTGGTTTACGCCGAAAAAAAACTGGTGATAGTGAATGTTGCTTCATGGGGTTTTGCAAAAGGTCTATTGTGTTATACGTATATGACATGTCCTGCTATATGACAATGCATCAACACATGCTATTAAACTAGATGCTCAGAGGTGTGTTCGTCTTGGTAATTAACAAGTTCCAGCAATAATTATTTCTTACAAGTGTAATAATTTTCAATAGCTGGGCCCGTTTTGTGCCCATTAATGTCAGTGTGCTACGATGGCATTATAATGTGTGAATAGTTTTAAATATCCTCTCTGCAATACCTACAGGGGTCCTTGAAGTGAATAAGTGACTGAGTAACATTTTCACACCACTGGAGTTTTTTTACGGATGCGCAACATGTTCAGGAGAAGTGGAACGAGAGCAACCCATTGCAACCAGTCTGCGAGTCTCGTTTGTCCCATTTATTAATAATGGGGTGTCAGAGATGCGAGTGTCCTCAAAAGCTCCACCGCATGCAGTGAACACAATTCTTGGTGTGTAGATTCTAAAGGCGTAAAAGACTAAAGTGTGAATAATATGCATACTTGGCTAGAATATCAAATATATTTATTTCCACTTGATTACGTAATTATTCATTTTTATCAAACGGTTCCTTAGCGAGTTCTTTCTGTGACAGTCTCGTGTCAGGCATTCAGCCGTAGTACCTGTGCTCCTTGTTGTCGGATGACGCTCCTGGCACGTCGGTGTTAAGTTTGGTCGAGTGGCAACTTTGACTGACTGACGCCATCTTGTGATCATACGTCATATGCCGCCACTGACAGCTGATGCACTGAATCTGCAGGGCTGGCTTCTAATACACATATTCCCCTGTCAGTTTTCTGCGTCAGTGTGGTAAGTTCGGGCAAGTATTGCTTAAGTGCTTGTGCCTTTTGCTGTGCTGTTGACTTGATGACTCGCAACAATGTTTGTTTGCTATCCCCAAGCCACTTCCCTTCCATTCCACAATAGCGATTTCTTCTGCATGCCGCGACCATTGCAACATGTGTAAGTCCTGTGTGACAAAGTGAAGTCGGGTGATGCTTGGTGTTGAGTTTATAAAACGACCAACCATTCTATTTATTCAAGTCACTCAGCTGCATTCTTCCTCAAAGTTAGAAATTGTGTGCTTCGTGGAGTGGACACAGATAATTGATGTCGGCAAATTAATATTGCCCTTGGACGACGACCGCCACCAAATAAACTGTCATTGCGTTGCCGCTCACCTGCTTCGTCGTGATTAGTGTAGGAGCATGTGTCATGCGTACCTCCCGTCCAGGGGATAGAAATCGGGAGCTTTGGGGTAGTGTCGGCAGCAGGGACATAGGCTGCCAAAGATACTCCTCAATATCCCACGGTCGCTTCTCGATACGTGGTCAAGGGTCGTTCGGCGCGAACCCTCACAGGTCCAATAAATAGCGAGTTTTAGTAGACCGTGTTTCCCCCACCGCTAAGCCCCTACGCTACCCTGAACTCTACAGCCAAGGCCATCGACCCGCAGGTGCAGTGGCGGTTTCTTCCTAGCGGAGGGTTAGCGGAGAGGGAAACACGGTCTACTAAAACTCCCTATTGGTGCGGGCACCCCCGGTAGACATGGTCGGCCTCACGTAGTGGTAACAGAGTGGTCGTCAATAGGCCGTTTGCAACACCTCCGTCTTCCTGGGTGTACTTTTTTCAGTGCGAACCCACTGGTTCTTCCCGACGGCAGGAATATTGCGGTAATGAGGTGTCCCGTTGAATTGACAAACTAATTGGCAGCCGGTGGTGGTCGTTGTGACATTGCGGCGTAAGTAACTTTCGGTTCGTCAGATGCCGCTTCGCTCGCAGGAGTCTCCGGTTTGAAATGCCTGTTGAACTTCTTTCCGAACAATCTCGGCAATCCCAATAAAGGCCGGGCGACTGGTGACAGGAAGTAGCTTCCTGATTTCATTCCGGACAATATTGTGGATGATGTCGCGGATGCCTGGGAGTCTGGCGTCGACCTTGCAGCTGGACGACTTTAGTGTCGAGTCACGGGGAGTTGTTAATAGTGACGGGCTCGGGCGTGCAGTGCACGTTCAATGTTGGGAGCCCTGGTGATGAACCCTTCGTCTGTTGTAGGAAGGTTGTGGACAAGGCCGCCGAAGATGTTGTCCCTCACATGAGGAACATGCGGATTCTCAGCTTCTTGTCTTCTGTAGCATGAGGGTAGGCGCGGGAGCTTGATTATGTGCAAAACATCCTCCACGAAGGTAGTGATGTTCTTGTTGGGGTCGTGTCCTGGACCGAATAAGGCATTTGGTTTTCTCTCCTCGATCTTGGCTGAAGAACGTGCACTTCAGCTTGATCTTGCAAACTTTCCACGACGCTGAGAAGAATTCGTGGTTCTCAAACCAGTGCCTGGCAGTTTCTCCCATGACAACTATGGGTTCAGCAGGTGCTGGTCGTCTGTCCACCCATTGTGGCGGGTGACACGGTCATATTGTTCAATCCAGTCCTCGTCGTCTTCATACACCTTGCCGTGAAACGGCGTCGGAGTGCGAGGTGCGACGGGCATGTAAACAATGTGGGAGCGGGCGCGGTTTGCTTCAACGCGTTTGTGATCGTTAGAATTAGTCCGCTTCAGGTTTTCTGGCAGAGACTGCATTCCGGTGGTTCTTTCGGTAGCAACAACTGACTCAGATTTCAGGTTCTTCTTGGTGTATTTGCGGGGTTCGCTCTTGTGGGACTCGCTCGTCTCGCGGTTTTTCTGCCAGGCTCGGGATTGGACTTGATTGACGGTTCGCCGGGGGTATAAGTCGCGGGACAGCCCTCCACCCTTGTTCTGTTGTCGGGCAACTCAGCTGAGGGGCCGCCAGGGTGCACAGAAAGTGAAGGACAAAAAGCAAAATACCCAGCAACTCCACCAGAACACAAAAATGACATCCGAGCATGGCCTGGAACTTTCCAGAATAGTAAATATTAATACAAGGACTAGAACGAGCATTCGTGACAATAAAACAAAATTGGCACAGAAGGGTCTATCCTGACCCACAAAGAAGCTGCATTGCTTTGGTAGCACTCTGTCCCATCGGGGTTTTGACGACTGCCGTGGCCGAACTGAACTGAACTGAATGTGGGACCACTTTTCTGGTAATGAGCCACTGCAGGCTGTCACTGCAAAGCGGCGTGAACGTGTGGGCTGGGTAGGTGAGACGCGCCCCTGTGATACACGCGCGATGAAATGTCCATACAGCTTGCAATTCGCGTAACGAGTGTTGATGAAACGCATGTGTCGACGAAACGTGCGGCAGACCAGCGAATTCAATACCAACTGCAACACCTGTGCTCTGGGAAGTGCACTTCTACGCCAGGACAATTAAGGAAACAGCACAGCATCACCTAGCACGGCACGGGAACTACCAGTTCTCCGGTGCGCCGCACAACCAAAGTGAGCATCCGGTCGTTTTAAAAAAGTAGCACCACGTTTATACACTGCCAAGCACGACTCGTGCAATTTTCGTAGCTAAACTGTGTATTCAAATACATTATACAGGCTTCACTACAGACCTCAAAGGTTCCGATGGTCAACGAGAGCGCGAAAACGTCACGTTAAAATTTATCCTTCCGTTATCCGATTTGCACTAATTTTCGGTCGTTGTACGACTTCCGGTGTCTCACGAACCTCGGTCGGAAGCCATTAAATCTGTTAGGTCTGGCAAAAAGTAGTCTGCCGTGAACTTTGTTGAAGAGTCTTTAATTTCCGCGGTTCATCTGAGCACGCCATAGAGCAGAACAAAAAGTTCATTTCCCTTCTGCTTACTTATTTTACTTCGTACGTTTACAAGTAAAAATTGAGAACTACAGCTCAATCAAGTAGCAACATGACAAAAAAAGAGCAGGAGCAGCGCACGCGACCTGTCAGAGTCAGCGACTGTCACACGGAGCCACTTCCTCACCCTTTCGCTTCTACGATAACGTTTTCCCGGACATTCTACAACGCAGAGTTACAAGAGCATGAACACTAAAATACAAATACACGACGAGACACATCCATAGCGTGTCTGACGGCAAAGATGGAAGGACGGGGCGAACAACCCCAGCAATTCAGCACCCCCCCCCTCCCCCACACACACACATTCACACACACAAAAAAAAAAAACTCCATCCGCGAAGCCAAAGGCGCATCGCGTGCACAACGAGCGGCGAAGCGCGCACCCGGTGCGAGCCAGGTTTCAGACAGCCTCACCCAGCCGTGCCTCCTTCTCTTACCCCTCTCCCCGTTTTCCCTCAGTCTCCCTAGAAACCTCAGTCCGACGGGAAACTTCCCTCCCCCGAACCCCAGGCCCACGCGCACATGCGCCACAGTCTCGCGTTCGCTCGCTTGCGCAGCACAAACGCACGAAACCTTTTTCTCCATTAATATTCCTCCCTCGAAACCGACCTGCCTCTCTCTCTTTCTCTCTCTTTCTTTCTCCCTCCCTCGTCCCCTTCTCTTCCCAACCGTCCGGACCGCCTCCATATTTTCCCTCTCCGCGAGCGGCGGCAAAGCGCGCAGCGCCCCTGCCCGCCGGAATCTCTCGAGAACTCTGCCGACCCGTGGACTTCGGAGGCTGGGGCCCTTTCACTGAGGCCGCCCGCTCAGACGACAGCGGCTGTCGCTTCCTGCGTGCTCCTTCCTCCCTTCAAATCTAATTTCGCCGCCGTCTGCGCAAAGACCCCTCGTCCGCTCTCTCTCCTCTCCACTAGGATCTAATTTTTAATTTTTAAAAACGAATTCCCTAATTTTTCCCTTTTTTTCCCCTCCACCATACCCCACCAAATTCATTCCGGAACACTTTAAGTTGTTCTTGTTTTTAATCAAGTCCGCTCCACTCCAAAACTTTTTCTACTAGGGCATTTTAGACGCCACCACGAAGTGGGAGCTGTCAGCCGGATTATTTTATTATCTGATTGGTGCGCCGGTTCCAAAGGGAAGTCTCTTTGGGGATCTCTAGGGATGAGGCCGGAGTCCCGTCTCAACCAAGCCGAGTTTTGAGGGAAGAGAAAAGAATAAGAAAAAAAAAAAGAAAAAGAGGAAGCGAGTTGGTGGTGACGATGAGGAAACGGACGACGGATACTGCGGAGGCGGCCACCTCGGGTCTGATGGATGCACGCACAGCAACTGGTGGGCTGGTGTTTGGGCTCGGGGCCGTGGCCTTCTTCTGCACGTCGTGTTGTCTCACGCCGGTTGCTTCCGGCAGCGGGCTGGGTGAGTTAGCAAAAGTCTTCTCTGTTTTGACGCTTGGTTGCGGGTCGTTGGATCTGCAGGGCCTAACGCGGTTAGAATCGTCATCGTGTAACTTCGGCGCGTTTGTGGATAAAGGTGTTTATAACAGTTTTTTTTAATTTAATGTTATTGTTTTTGTCGCGGTTCGGGATTTGAATTCTAGTGAGTCTGGGCTTGTGGTAAAGTGTTCGGAAGGGGGGCCGGGGAGGGGGGGGGGGGTGGTATTTGGAAAATAATAAACTTTTGATGGCGATCTTTTGCCGGTTTGATAGCAAATCGGTGGTGGTGTGCAACACACGTTTTCGTATGTGAAAGAATAAATTTGCATTATTTAAATTAAAATTCATTGTTAAACTTAGGTGTGAGAGGAAATGTTTTGTAAGGGAAACGTATGGAGATAGTTTCTGGCATTGCCGCACTCTGCTTAATTAAAGCGATTCTGAAGTGTGCGCCCGTCATTTCTACAAAACAAATTGAAGACGCATGACGAAACGGCTCGAGAGGGTCATAAATAAAAGCGAGACCAATGGCGTTGATAGAAATGTGTGTACTTATGAGGTGGCAATTATACAGACAGATTATTTACAACTCCATTTTTAATGTTGTCTTGAAGGCATAAAATATCATATACTTGGGACGACCAGAAATGGAAATTTGACGCACTCTCGTGATAGTAAAAATTACTTTACTATTATTAGTTAATTAAAAGTAGTGCTCCTTGAACTGCTTTACTTTTTACTTTTTAATTACACAACCTTTATTTCCTGTCATAGTATTTTCCATACTTGATGTCTGGGCTAGTGTTTGGTAAAACCTTAATTGTAAAAAAAAAAGAAATAGAATATACCAAAACAAATTAAAGCGATTTCAATATAATGGAGACCCAACGAATTGTACAAATATGCCGCGTTGCATACGTAAATCTAAAGAAAACAACATTATGTTCTAAAAAAATCAGTGAAGAACTAAATTCCAGAGAGGCACATGATGTCAGCTCATTCCCGGCAAACCAAAACCAATGCAAAACCTGATCTTTAGCTTAATGTAGGCATGCTTTCAAATATTGTTTTTTGCTGCCATAAGCACATAACCTACACACTCTGAGAAAATTTTATAGCAATCTCAAGATCATTAGAATATTGAAAATTACCCGTCTCGAGAAATTTTACTTCTTTGACGTTTTTAAATTTGCCACTTGTTTCGCTAGACACTGACCTCCGAACTATAGTCCTTTCACTCTAGTCACTGACTAGATAAGAAGGGGAGGGAGGAGCCCCACTTGTCCGCCTCTATTGCGAACTTCCCGCCTTTAATAGTGCTTCGGCGTCTTATGAGCATCGATTTTGCACTTGTAGTCAAAGTACACGGCGACAGACAACAAGCGCGTCCTGGAGGTCGGATTTCAAAGAAGACGCCCTGCCGCTTTCATTGTGTCAGGAGTCAATCAAATCAATCAAAAATTTTGCAAATGTCCACTTGTAAAAATCAAAGGACTAAAACTATCTTAGAAACTATACCAGTCACATCGGTGTAGCGCAGGGGCCTTTTTAGTTTTAACAAAAAGTCTCGGAGCACTGAACATCAGAAAAAAAAAAATGTACACCGCATAGGATCGGCGCAGTTGGGAGAAATCCGAGTTGGAAGTAAAAGACGAGCTGGAACCTAAAGCAAAATATTTTCGCTGGCATAACACAAAAAGCCGACGTTAATTAAGCCGCTTCTGTACTCTTTTTCGTGTTAATTGTTTTCACTTAATTTACATCTTCGAGGTGAAAAGGCAAACCGAAAACGTCTTACGGATTCCTTTGTTTGCCGTTTCAAAAATGGGGTCCGCTTTTCGACACCCCGTTGCCGCCAGCGAAATGGGTCTTTCAAAAACAAAAGGCCGGATAATTACCGGCCCACCACTTTCACTTTTATTTTTGTTCCTGTCACGACGAGACGGCATTCATTCCTCGACTGTCTGTCGCAGAGACCTAACCCAAAAGCCCTGCTAAAGACTTTAAGCCGTCGCGGCGTCAACTTTCCGATTTCCAATTACTTTGTCAGCGCCTTCTCTTGCGTCCACCCTTTTAAATTTGAATCTTACAAAGCACCGTTCATGTACAGTTCAATCAGAAAAAAAAAAAAGCGAAGCGAAGCTTTAACAAGCTTGGCACACAGAAATGCTTTTCAGAATAAAATTCTTTCAGTACGTCTATGCAAGTTGAATTTGGAAATTATAATAATGTTTCGTTTTGCGCAGTAATTCGCCTTCCCGTTTCTTTGCACTTTTGTGCAACGTAAATGACATGCAGAAGACATTCACTTGCAACCCCAGTTCACGGCCGCATTTAAAATCTTACTTTAAAAATCGGGAAGCTGAAGTACAATCTTCGGATATATCATGAATCTTCTAATTGTATCAAAAGATTTATTTTTTATTTTTATTTTTTCTAGACGAAATACAGTACCTTCAAAAACAACGTGCTTGCACTAAAATGACCCGAAGAACTGTCGGTCAATGTATCTACATTCTAAGAAATGCCTGAGCGTCTACTTACCAGTAAAACACTCGAAGATCCAGTCTCTGCGAAGATCGCAGAGATTGGCTCTTCCAGTGTTTTGTGGATAAGTAGACTCGCAGGCATTTCTTAAAGTGCAGTGTCGGAAAAACTTTGGTGAGAGACCTGGTAAAGCTTCCGACTTGTGGACGAGTGACCTGTCAATCAAAATAGGCTAAACCAAAGACGTTTGAAGGAAAATAGTTAACAATTTCATTTCATTTATTTCATTTAATTTATTTATCTTTAAGGACCCGGGTGGGGCATTGCATAATAGGGGGGGGGGGGCAGTAGACGAGAACTAAAATACACTTTGACACTTGAAAACAACAAAAATGGGAAAAAGGAGAGAGTCAAAATAACAATAGTAAAGAACAGAAAGTACTGATATGGCTTAGTTGGGAATGATCAGTGGACGTGTAATGAGATTTCCTGGCGAAAGCTTATTGGGTCAGCAAAAGAATACAATGCCGTCGGGAAGGGAATTTCAGATGGCTATTTCACGGGGGGAAAAGGAAGTGTCGAACGCAAGCGTTTTGCCTGCAATACGCTTGATGCATTGACTGTGATTAAGGCGTGATGATACTCTGTCAGGAGGAGCAAGAGGGGTGGTATGGGAGTATGGATACTTAAAGTAGAATTTATGCAACAAACATAACCGAGAATTCAATCTTCGACTGGACAGTAAGAGCAGTTCAAGAGTTTCTTTAGGTAGGGTTATACTGATGTCACGAGTATAAGCTGATGAGATGAATCGGGCTGCGCCGGTTTGTATGCATTCCAGGTTATCAGAAAGGTAAGCTTGAGAAGGGTGCCAGGTGGATGACGCATATTCAAGCTTTGGTCGAACAAATGTTTAGTATGCAAGTTTCTTAAAATGACTGGGTTCGGATTTCAAATTACGTTTCCAGTATCCAAGCGTGCGTGATGCCTCAGCTGTAATATTATCAACGTGTAGTATCCAAGAAAGCGATGCGGTTAAATTTACTCCTAAGTACTTATAAGAAGGTGATGTATTAATTGGGGTGCCGCCGAGTGAATATAAATATGCATCTGTCAATTTTCTTCGGGTAAATGAAACTACGTTACACTTGTCCAGGTTGAGAGGCATGAGCCATTGTTCACACCAGGTATTAATTTGTGTTAGGTCGTCCTGCAATATGAGATGATCTGAGTCACTTGTGAGTGGGCGATATATCATGGAATCATCGGCGAAAAGCCAAATTTTCGAAAGGATGACATGAGGAAGGTCGTTTATGTATATTAAGAACAGTTGTGGGGAGAGTACTGCACCCTGGGAACCTCCTGATGCTACTTTACCAAGGGGTGATTTGTGATTATTAGCCAATGTGGACTGAACTCTTGAAGTGAGAAAGTCCTGAATCCAAGCGATGATAGTCGAATCAATATCAAGAACTGAAAGCTTTGTGAGTAGATGACGATGCGGAACACGGTCGAAGGCCTTCGCGAAGTCTAGAAATATTACATTTGTTTGGTAATTGTGATTCATGTTAAGAAGTAGAACGTGAGTAAACTCTGCAAGTTGGGTTTCACACGAGAAACCTTTACGGAAAACGTGCTGGTGTGGTAGAAAAAATTATTCGTGTTAAGGAGACTTATTATGTTCGAGATGATTATATGTTGCAATAGTTTCGAAGGAACGCTTGTTAAAGAAATGGGGCGATAATTAGATTGAAGTGATCGATCACCACTTTTATGAACGGGGATGATTTTCCCAATTTTACAGTCGTTTAGACTTTGGCGATCTGAGAGTGATTGGGAGAAAATTAGTGAATGATACACACTTGCAACGATATTGGTGCTTCTAGGGATTTTGGTGCTGATGTTATCCATGCCAGCAGATGATGATAGTTTTAGTTTGTCAATTAAGGCACTTATTCTAGCAGATGCTATAACAATAGGTGGAATGATGGCAGTAGACAATGAGCAAAGAGATGCTACTTCGCCAAGGCCTCCGTCCGTGAAGACAGAAATTAAAAAGTCGTTTAAGGCTGTCGCGCTTTCGCTCTCAATGATGGCATCTTTATTGCTGTCTGTCAGCGACAAAGATGGGGAGTGATATTTGGGTGACAGGAGTTGCCAGAATCGGGTTGGGTTAGAACAAAAAATGGAAGACATGTCCGTTTAATATTTTTTGCGTATTCCTTTGAAAGTTGACTAGTTGATTGAACAATATGGTCGCGCAGGCTGCCAGCAAACAAGGTATCTTTTTATTAAACGTAAATCCCGATGTACACCAAAAGCAAGTAAGTAGCATTCACTGGCGACTATAATTCGGTGCTTCCGCGTGCTTACGATGAGTATCTAGTGCATTCTACGCTACCGATATTGTAGTTCTTATCAAAATACTAACGGGGACTCGTTTTGAGCGTGCGCTGTGAATACCCGTCTCAAATATGGCGGCAAGTGAAAAGCACGTATAGCCAGTTTGAAATTTCATTCCGAAAAATTCATTCTATTTATATATATATATATATAAAACTTAAAACGAGAAAATGAGACTCCCACATTTCGCGCGTTTCATGAAAGCGGATAAAAAACGCAATAAAACAATATATCTTCGATAGACATGTAAGTACAAAACGAATGAGTAAACTAATGATTTCTGCTACTGCTATGTTACCTCCGATAAAGTAAAAAGGGGACTGTAGATACAAAGGGAGTAGGGAAGAATTGTAAAACAATACATAGACCGATCAAAAATAAAAACTCGGCGAAAAAGACCGAAAGCAAAATATCCCAAGTCTACAACTGGAAGACGGAATGAGCACCGTCTTCAATTACTTCACCGTCGCCCGCCCCAAAGAAGGGTCAAACACGCCGGGGAACAAAGCCCCAAGTCAGCCAAAAGGAAAGGAGCTCTCATTACGTCCGAGCTATGTCACCGCGCTGATTAGAACCAGCCTTGGAAGTCGATGTAAATACAATAGAGACAGCACCAAAGCAACCGATGAAGCAGTGGGAGAATAGAGCCGTCCAAAGCCTGGACAGATTGACCCCACAGGAACCCCGGGGCAGAAAAAGGGGGGGATACGAAAGGGACAGCGGAGAGTCTGTTGGGGAAAAGAAGGGAGGGAGAGGAGAGTGTCACGCATGGGCAGTACGAACGTAATTATTTGGAACTGCGTGCAAACACCGACTCTTTTCACTGCCCTTCTCTCTCTCGCGCTCCATCACACAACGCCCGGACTCTCGAGTCTGAAAGGCGGGCAGCACCGCATTGCAGTCGAGCTTGCGGGAAAGCCCCAACTGCCGGGGGTCCTCCTCACACTTCATCAAACGCGGGAAGCGTTATTGCCGCCAAGGGGCCAAGCAAAATATGTGCGAGTTAAACGTGGAATGTCTTTCGCGCTGCGCTCATTGAGCATTCAAGGAAAGAAGGCTTCGCGGCGTCCTTAAAAAAAGTTTGACTTCCTCGCAACGCGCGCGCGTTATTAAGCTTTTCAATTTTTAACGATCTTATTTGGCGTGGCGGGGAGCTTGTGGCCGTCGGTCTGAAACTAGGCGCAAATCAAAAAGAATGTGAGCCGTGTTTATAAACACCCGTCACGCGCTAACGGCAAACGCATGTTCGGCGAGCACAATGGGAGATAATGACTTGTTTCAGAGGACGGGAATAATCGATAGCGACAGGAAGCTTGTATATTCGGATGAACACCGAGCTGGAAGCCGCTGCTATTTTTAGTGAGTGAGAGTTGCGTTCGTCTTCTATATATTTAGCGCGTCGTAAACAACAACTCCGGCAACAGGTGTTTACGATGGTCCCGAAGAACACGAACGAGGCGGGTTTACTTTTGGAACGTGGTTACGAAACCTAACGTTAAAAGAGCCTTTGTAAACGAGTTGGAGAGGACACCGGCACGTGTTAACATTCTTCTTTTAAAAATATTCCCGCGAACACTACTTTATGTCAGCTTTAGTCAAGATGCAGTCGAAGCTTCGAGCTAATGGCATTAATAAAGCAGCGTCAAAACCGCAACTCACTGGACCTTTTCTGCTTATGATGTGTTCAGCGATGACAGAAAATATACAAAAATATAACGAACACCATAATGGTGAGCTTTTGACGCTGTCTAATTTGTCCAAACAGCCTGTACCATCAGCAGTGTCTGGACTTAAAATTAAACTAAGTATAGTAATGATCTATTTCAGTGCCTTCACTGTTTTAATGCGATAGCGTTTAGGAACTTGTGTCGCAGAAAAGCCGGCATCGACATCGGTGGCACAGGAAAATCCTAATCGGTCCTTAGAGCCACGACGTCACAGCCCCATGAACTCGCGCGGGAACTGCAAACCACCCATAACGCTCACGTGAAACGTGACGTCACGCGAGGAATGAAAGTGATTAAAGCATGAGGTGTAGTGCGATTCAAAGAACGCAGCGTGTCTCAAATGGTTTCACTTGATAAAATAATTCATTTGCTTTGTGATGAATATTAGGCCGAGGCGGGATTCGAACCCACAACCCTTCGATTGTGAGCCGTAAATGGTTTGGGAACGGGTGGGGGTTCATACGTTTAGCTACCCCGTTCCATTTTTTTTTTTTTTTTTTATTGCCAGGTATACATGGTATTATACAGATACGTTGTTCACAAACACGTAAGCGAAACTTCGGTGAGCGTGGAGTGCTTATACAGATCTTATTGTAGCCAGGTTGTCTAGGACTGGCAACCAATTTGGGCCGTCTCCTGAAACGCTAAACACTTCCCTAATTTTCTGGATACTCTCAGTAAAATACTGGCACACAGGTCGCGTGTCAACGTCCGCGTGCCGCACTGCCATGCGGCTCCTCCAGATGCTGTGGAGACCTACGACCATGATTAAATCATATAGCACAGACTCTGTGATATCAACTGGCAGAAACCGTATCCCATGCCCATTCAACGGGAGATATTTTTTCAACGTTCGCTGAAGGACGTCCGAGTAAAACACTGCATCCCAGCAGTTTAAAAACACATGCTCGATTGTTTCGGGTTGCTTACACAAAAAACAATTCACAGACCAGGGAACCTACACACCTTTCTCATGTAACCATGTTTTAACCGGCAGTGTCCCAGTATGTAAGCTAGCTACCCCGTTCCACTCTAAACTTTCCTACCACCTTAGCTACACATCCTCGATAATGCTCACCCGTTTTCTTATTCTTATTGTTATTTTATTTAGCAAAATGTAAACACACGCACCGGTATACCGTGAATGAAACCCGATACAAGTCGCCTCGGTATTAAAGGCTTATCGTGGCGAGCGCCCGCAAGGCATCGCGGCCGGATGTTAGCGACGAGGAAAGCGTCCTAATCGAAAATTTTCAGACCGCGTTGAGCCTGCTCCGTCGCCGGTAAACACCTACTTACGCATCCCATCACGCGGTCTTCTATGGTCGGGGCACGCTTCCTGGAGCTAATCTATACGAAAAATGTTGATATGTTTATGCGTTGAGCCTTTTAGAATAACGTTTGCATTTGAGCGACGCCCTAACTGGTGGCGATAATATAGGTCGAAAAATATTTTGAAAGACAAAACAAGTTAATTGACATATGAGCAGAATCTTAAAATGTATTATGTTCAACTGTTTCTGTCTGGCTTCTTTTGAAGCAAGCTTCAACACGCTAACATGACACTATGCGACACCAACACGACTATAGCCATATTTTGCGGGACCGACAAAAATCGGTTGCGCAGCGAGGTGCTTGACCAAGACTGTAAGCGGTTTCCCGAAATTTGGGATCCCTGGTAACATCCTGCATGTTCAGCAAAAGTTCTCTCCGGGTATCTCGCCATTTTTGTTCTCTCGTTAACCCCGGAATGCAGCTTTGTCAGATACTTTTCAAGGGAAATACGGGATACTCCCCGAGAATGCATCGAAAAAGACGACAACTAAGATCTGCAGAAACACACTTGACGGCGGCAGCGGTGTCGTCTTCGCATTCGCGACCCCGTCAACTGCACCGCATTGCGAGGCTTTGCGTTCACGTGCTGTGGCGGCGAGAGGACGGGGCGGGAGAAAGAGGTGTCGCCAAATAAACCACTTCACCAGGGGTGGTTTATGGCGCGGCCGTCGTTCTGTTTAATGGAAACGAGGAGAGTGTCCTGTTTTCCCCAAGTAAAGTATTTGGCTTTGATTCCATTTAGCAGACAGTCAGGCGAGACCCTACTGCGCATGCAGGAACAATAATTGGGAGAAGAGCGTGTTGTTTTAAGTCATGAATGAAGAAAGAATAAAACAATTAAAACAGGGACAACAGCAACCACATCGTTCAACTAGCAACAGACGAGTAAACTTCCAAAAGCGAGCAGCCGACTATACCCAGTAGGAGTAGGGGAGAGAAGGGGGAGAAAAGGAAAGAAAAGAAACGCGAAGTGCAAGTCAGGGTGGTAGGGTTATCTCGGATTTTAAAAATTCAACCTCACTTTTCGTCAGCAGGAGGGAAGAGTTTGAGACGTTGTTTTTCGCTGTGGTCATGGCGAATGATTCTATGATTTTCCTGCCGAATCTGCTGTCATGCCCCCCCAGGATTTTTGTGTCATCAAAGAGGGGATGACAACGGAAACACGAACGGGCATGTATGAATATGGGATGATAAGAATCTAGAGAGGCCTTAGAAACTTCATTGTGATGTTCGCGGAGTCTGTGATTGCTGCATCTGCCGGTCTGTCCTATGTATTGATGGCCGCAGCTCAAGGGGATGGAGTAAACTTTCTTCTCTTTGCATGGAACGAATTTTTTGTGGTTGTGTTGTCCCTGTTTTAATTGTTTTATTCTTTCTTCATTCATGATCTGGAACAATCACTTTATTTTTCGTCTGCTCAGTCGGTAACGAGGCGCCGTTGGATGGGGTGAAGCGCGGTGTGACTTTCGAATTTATTATATCGACAGCGAGTAGATCGGTGAACGTGCATCAAGATTTCCTTCAAATTTCAATATGTATCAGCGTACACTTTTCGAAATAAGAAGGCGTTTGATGATGATTCAATGAGTGATGTTCGCACAATAGTATAATGTGGCTGAAGTATGCCATAAAAGAGAAAAGAATAAAGAAGCTAGTAGACTTGTAAGATGCTGGTGACGGTCAGCTTCGTCACGACCATTCGCTTGCCCATTCGGTACGTCCCCTGGAAATTTTTCTGGCCAAACACTGCGTAACCCAGCTACGCCAACCCCCTACATCCCAGACATCGGTACCTGCGACTTCCGGGCTGGCTTGCTAAAATCACCGTGTTAGCTTGGACTCTAAAATTATCTGATCATAAAAAAAACTCTTAAGGATGCCCTGGTAAGGCTTCTGAGACCGCCTAAATAAGGCAATAACTCACTCTGCTGGCTCCAAGCATCCAGAAATCCCTAAACCATAACGATACGCGACTGATTTCCCTATTTGAAAAAAACATCAAAGATTGCAACACACTGTGGTCATCTCCGGCGATGGGAAAAGCTAGTTCCGAAGCCACGACTTTTGTCAGCCAATAGCAAGCGAAGGATCCTCGCGCCTCCGTCCGGTGGAACCGCGGAGGGACACCTCGAATGCGCGCGGCTCGTTGCCCATACAGCCCGGATTACGATTCAACCCAGCGAGCGCGTGCTCGAGAGCTGACGACCAAACGTCCCGTCACCTGCAGAAGACAAAAAAAAAAAAAATAGTGCTCTGTTTTTGAGACGATTATTGGAGCATTATGTTCACTCTCCGCGAAAAATTTTTTTTCGACTATTCTTATTTGCTATTACACTCTAAAAAATGCCCGTGCGTCTTCTTTCCCGCAAAACACTCGGAGAGCGAATCACTGCAACTTACGGAGGCAGCTCAGCGAATGACGATGCCGAAACATAGCTTTAGACCAAAAAACGCAGTCTGAGTTGTGGCATTAAGCAATGCAAAACGTCACGCTTACATTGCTTAATGTCACAACTCAGACTGCGTATTTTGGTCTAAACATATGTTTCGGAATTGTTATTCGCTCAGCTGCCTCCGTAAGTTGAAGTGATTGACTCTCGGAGTGTTGTGCGGGAAAGCAGACTCACGGGCTTTTTTTTAGCGTGTACAAAAGCACACATTTTGTAAAAACAGTGTTTGCAATTTTAATCTCGACGAAATGTCGCGTTTTCATTGGTCACATTTCGTCCTTGGTGCCGGAACAATGTGCTTCCCATCACAGGAGGGGACCGAGGTGCGCTCGATCTTTGATTGCTCTTTAATAGAGAAATCGGCCGCGCATCATAAGGACACTGCAATGAAAAAAATAACGTTTTTATAGAAGGACACGTACACTAAAAAAGTTACCACGAAAAATAAAATTTCCCATTTACGCCGCCAGACACAGTTAAGGTACAAAATGTGGAGGTCGCAGCCCGCTAAGCCCCGCCCCGTGTTTACAAGACGTTGACATCTCTCATTGGCTGCAGAGGTGATTGACGTGTGAAATGTTGGTCGTAAATTTGTATCTCCATGCCGTAATAGTATTTTATCGACTATATTTTTGTATATTTGAGAAGCAACTAATCGAAATAGAGCCAATATTGTTTTCAAATGTGTTCTGAGATTGCTTCTCCCGTTTTAGTCTGAAACGTTGACAAACATGACTGACGGAATCTGCGGAGTGCTGAACGACCGTAGCTCGTGTATCTTGTCAACTTTTAATGGATGCGGGTCGGTTTTAGTTCGCAGAGGCGTTTAGAGAAATATTTCATCAACCGACATAGTTTGGAGCAAACAACTGTCGCAAGTACGCGCTTTCGGAAGCGCTGTGCAGATTCTTGTCCAGACTGGCCTAGCATCGCAAATCAACTATCTTGATCGATCTGGCCAGATCTTTTTTTTTCCGCGTGTTAATGCTGAATGGATATGTTGGGTCCCGTAAAAGCGTCCCCGCTGCTCTGCGAATTGTGCAACGTCGTGATTACAACCATGATTTTAATACCGAGAAGATACCCCCATACGTAATCATTTGCAAGCCATTTGGTTAGATACAATCCGGCGTTCGGCTCGTATCAAGTTATTTTAGGTATCTTCCTGTCATTTCGCTTCGAAAGGAAAGTAGCTATCAAGTTTTGCAGTGCACCTGGCCTGACAAAGCGAATTATTTTAGGTCACGCTTTCACTGTGCATCATGATGCTCTCTCACCTGACTTTCAGATGCCATGCGAAAAAAACCCACAAAAAACAAGAACATAAAAACTGACGTGACTGCATATTCATTTTTATTTTTTTTGTCCTCTCCGTCGCTCTTCACTGCACATCGTGAGACGCTGACAGACGCTTCTATTGGACTGTCTCTTGCGCATGATGGAACGCTAGAACGCCGCTTTCATGGTCGAGTCTTACGGGCGTTGTAAAAGTTTTTAGACCGGGGGCGGAATAGCAGCGGACGAAGATGAAAACGGACGCCGAAGGGCAGTGTTCATATCCGCGTCCTACGGGCATGGCAGACGACGATAAACGGTGGTGAAATAGCAGACGATGCCGGAGGCTGCCGCGCGTCTACTCGCATAAATAGCAGAAGTTGTCAGACACCAAACTAGAAGCGCCGGATGTCGCGAAAGGCGGACACCAGGCTTGTTAGCGTGTTCTGCTGAGTAGCCAAGACAAGTCAATAGTAACTGGCGGGGCAACTGATTTGTGGGCGGGGCTTCGAACGGGTCGTGACTTCCACCTAAATTGCGTCTAGCGGCTTGAATTGTGCGCGAAATTATTTTTCTTGTGTAAGAATTACGAAAAGAAATACGTGTCCCTTTTATGCTCCTTAAAAAAACTATATTTTCATGGCAGTGTCCTTTAAGGGTCTTCGGCTTGTCCATATTTGGCACCCTTAACTTAAGCACTTGCTAAAAGGGGTTCTTCGTGAAAAACCTACATGGGGTTATCCTAAGCTCCTCTTTTTTTACGCGAAAGAATTCTTCATCTCCCTGTTGCCTTTCTAGTGCCACAGGGGGCGATAGTGCTTGAGGTAAAACCGCTCTTCACGAGCTTAAAGAGTTCTTGGGGCGTCAAAGACCCTTTCAAAACCCGTTTTTTTTTTTTTTTTTTTTGTATAGTGTAGACTAATTAATGTTGGCTTATACCTAGGGTCTGCGTTTTCAGAGTTTATTTTTTAGCGAAATCGGAGGGTGTTGTTCGGAGTTCATTTTTTACATTAAATTCGGTGTTTCTCGGAACTTTCGTTTCATGTCACTCATAATTCTGAGTTTTTCGGATGCTTTCCGTCATTGGTAAGCAGTTCACGAGCATAATAATGCACCATTTCCGTAAATACTAACGATTGTACCCTTATAAAAAATAAGGATACAATCAGTTAAATTTATGCAAATCTCTCAAGACGAGCTCTCTTCATAAGTATGCGCCACTTGAAATACCGGTCCCAAGTGATCTGGATCTCCCTTTCCATTAACCGTGGTAACTTGTATGCGCTAAAACTTGCGAACACTAATATTGTTGCTGCCTACTACTTCAAATTTTAGGCATTCTGCGACTCTCATATCTGCAAATGACAAGTCCAGTTCTTAACAAACTGAGGCATAAAAGAAGGAGCTAAACGTTCGGGAAAAGCACGCGTCCAGGAAAAACGCTCGAAGTGGAGCGGAAGGTTAGGTCCATACATATTCTATCGCGGCCCGAGCAAGGTTATCCGGAGCGCAAGTTCGTCTGCTTTTTCTTTTTTTGTTTTCTGCAGGGGTTGTGGGGACGTGCAGAATACCGAGCACTGATTGGCTCTGATTGAAGGATAGTGGGTAGACCTTAAAGCAACCTGCCTTAAGGTCTGCCCACTATCCTTCAACAAGAGCCAATCACAGCTCGGCGTCTTTCTGACGTCATTACAACCCCTGCAAATGAAGCAGACAAACCTGCGGTCCGCATTGCTCTTTCTTCTTTTTCCTGCTGAGGGGTAAAAATATATTATCTTGTAAAAACAAATGGGGTAACATCAAGAAAGCCTAAAATAAAGAGGTAAATATCAGTCGAGTTTCTACAACTGACTCGGAATGTTTCAAATAAATCCGAATCGTCAATATTTTTACCGGCGAATGCTTTTTGGATTTTATCGGATTTATCCGAAAACGCAAAACTCTACTTATACCTCATTCACATAACAAGCATTGAGGTACATTTAACATCAGTCCCTTTGCAATGGGCGAATCAGGCCGCACTCTTCGACTGCGAGCACGCGCCACGCGCGGAGAATCGTGAGTTGATTCGCCGTAGAGAATAGTAAAAGTCCCTTAGCTAAATGTAGCTTTAAGATCGCGTGAATGTAGCCTTACGGTCGCGTGAATCAGACTACAGTGACCTAGAATGGGGTAGTGAGCTCACCGGCTCTCTCTCACTCATGCTTTGAGGTGAAGCGGTCTATGTTAGAGGCCGACGGGGGCGCTGCTGCCGTTTCCTCCTGAAGCGTCTTGCACTCCGGCTGCGAACCCGGCCCACGGCCGGACTGGATTCGCGCGCTTCTTTTTTATATCCTGTCCGGCCGTGCCCGGCCGCGTGTGTTTGCGTTAGGCTTCGGTGTTGGCGTTGAGTAAGTCACTGCAGTTCGCGTGCGCTCCTCTGCGTGCCTTTGCCGTGTGGTCACTGTGATTACTGCTGTTTTGCGGTTTTGTTCTTCGACTCAAACGCAAAAATGCCTAATCGCCGGGAAAACTACCGTTTTGCGCTTGGCTGTAGAACAGGATACGCTCGCGTGAAGGACGCGCCAAAGGTGTCCTTGTTCGGTACACCCCAAAAAGAGGAGCGGAGAAAACTGTGGTGTAAGAACATCCATCGAGAGGACAAGACGTTGGATGAGACCTCTGCTGTGTGCGAATTACATTTTGAACTAATCAGAGATTACGTGAACGTCATCAACGATGAAGAGGTACGCGTCCAGTGTGGGAAACCAATGCTTTCGGCCGACGCAGTTCCTACGATTCTTCCGAATCTTCCCAGATATCTGACGAAGAAAACACCGACGCAGACACGCGCTAAGACGCACGTTATCGCAGAAGCGCGCGGGAAAGCTTCAGGAGGAGTCGACCGGAGCACGACCCCTCAATTTAGACATGAACCGCCTCAGCAAGCGGTCGCAGTGAGCCCACTACGCAACGAGGTAGAGGCGCCTAAAGCGATAAACTGGTATCTCGTTCACCACGCAAAAATGATCCCCTCCATCCCTCTGGCTGCCGCCATGTGGTACAAGTTTGACCACTGGACACGTGACCGTACCAAATCCCGAAGGCTTATACAAAAAACTGGCCCAAGATTTGTATTTCGATCGCTCTAAAAACATGGTAAACTATTGATGAATACTGTAATCCCAATAGATCAATGTCTAGCTTCGATAAAACCCCGAAATACAGCACCGTGGTTGACGACACCTAGCGGAGCCATTGTGAACTAGTACGAGTTTTTGTTGTAAAAACACAGTTTGAACTTAAAACAAAAGAAACATAACTCAGGTTGTCGGTACTGTTATTAAATATCAATAAGCTATTACCTGTGGGCGATACTTTGTCGAAATCTAGACATAAAACTATAAGGTCAGGTGTCTTGTGGCCAAAAATGTGCAACATGGCGGCGGCCGGTTGGGGGTCAATACAATACTGTAGGGGTCACTTTCAGCTGCCAGTTTATTGCTATAAGCCCCCCTACCTTGTTGCCACTACCCCGCTATAGGTCCTTGTAATCAGACTGTGCGAAAGAAAACCTGTCAAGCCTGGGGCCGGCGCGAGCTTGAGACTCTGCTTCACGTGCCCTTCTGCTCGTGCACTAGCTTCGGTTGCTCTCCTTCTCATAGCCCTATTCAAATGGTGAGAGTTTACTTGCGATTTCGCTAGTGCGGCGGTCAGCACCGCAGCTTCCATCACGCTTTCTTTTTTGCCGCACGAGCGACGTCGCAACTGCCAAATCACAACTAAAATCACACCATGTGATTCAGTCGTTAGCTGATACACTGATCGTAGCAAGCTAGCCCTGCTTTTTCCCAAAGCTAAAATTCTAGTTAAAAGGCAAAATATCTAAAACCGTTCACATCATTTCAACAAAAACAGAAAAACACGACGAGGCAGTTGATGGTGATTGTGAAAAACAACTTTGCGATATGTTTTAAAAAGTGGAAAAACAACGCTGGCCTAAGTGCGTAAGCTCAAAAGGGGGAGCGATTTGAAAGAGATTAAGGCGGAATTGTTTTAAGGCACGTATATCTTATAGAATCTTAAAAGTCTGAATAATTTACGGACAAACCTCGTGATAGCTTGGTAAGCCCTGTGACTCGTACGGATAAACCTGCGAGACTATTCACTATGCGCGTTCCAAACGCTCTCTCGCAGAGTCGCCCGAAGTCCACGTGCTCATCCCTAGTCACCTGCGACGCGGCGACACGGCCGAGATCTTCTGTTCGCTCCGACGGGGCTCCCTGCCCGTGGCCTTCCGCTGGGTGCACAACGGACGCTCTATCGGGGACTCCGACGATCCTGCCGCCGTCGAGACCACCGGTTTGTCTCGGAACATCGCAACAGGAGGAAGCGCGGGCGCTGGGGCGGGAATCCTGTGGAAGATCGACCACCGCGACCGCAGGTCCGAGCTCCTAATCGAGAACATCGGGGCCCACCAGATCGGCAACTACACCTGCATCGCAAGTAACGCCGCCGGAAAGACCAGCTTCACGGCCAGCCTGCTCGTGGACGGTGAGTCTCCAGATTAAGACTGCGAGTTGGGTTGTTGGTCCTGATTCATAGTGGAGATTCATACTGCAGTAGGTGCTCTTCCTCTTGCACGAGCTTTCGATCTGCAATAACTCTTCCGCGCATGCGCACCCAAGCGCGCCCGAAGGCAACGAGCGCTTGCTGGAGGCAGGAGCATTTATGCTACTGACCGTATGTTTCAACGGACTATTGCGGAGTAGCATTGGTTAGCACAGCTTTAGTTGGTATATATGTACTCAGGGAAGGGAAAAAATACTCGAAAAAATGTAAAATACAAAATACCTGGATAAAAAGTACAAATTCAATTATACTTTCCAGAAAGGTTTTTAAATACAAAATACAAATAAAACGAGAGTACTGGATCATCTTCCAATGCTTTTACAAATAAATTTCGTTCCCATAGACTGGTATCTTATACTTCAATTTTACCCCGGGTAACAAAATGATAACGTATACAAGTAAATGGTGAAGTCTATAGAACTTTCCGGCGTTTATCACTAAGGCGAAAATGTATTCGCAACCTTCCTGACCTATAGGGGGCGCGCTAATTCCATTCAAAACGGCTGTCATCTGGATGATCGTCGTAGAACAAAAAAACGAGGTTTGGTCTTCGACGCGTAGGTAATTAAAACTTCGTAAAATGTGAGCGATATAAAAGCCGTGTCTGATACTTCAACGCCACGAAGGTGTAATTAAGTACTTTCATTCTGAAGTCGATCCTCCACGAGTTAGGAAGCGCGATTCTCACACCGCGGTACCACCGTCGCTGAAAGTTGCGAATGTCATTGGGCTGTGGGTGCATCCGCGGCTACTCATCTTTAGTGGAAGAGAGCGACTGCACTCTCCGAGACCACTTTTCACAGCCCGGGAGAAAAAGATGGCAGCGTGCAGAAGCGATTACTAGAAAGACCTATACACACCAAGAATCAAGTGCTTAGAAAGAAAGAAGCAGCTATAAACATAAATATGTGCTGGACGTAAGATAGCCGGGTACAACATCGAGAAAAACGATGCCTTCAGTTTGAGTTTAATCTCGGAGGGTCAGTTGGACTAACGAAGCCTTTTCCAACATGTCGTTAATCCAACGTCTAAGAAAGAAAAAAAAAAAAAGGTAAACACACAGAATTAAAGAAGTCAATAGGTAAACGTATTCATCCCCGTTCATTCCTTGCTCTTCTCTTTCTTTTCTCGCGTTGATATCATTTGTGTGCAAAGATCAGCAAGTCTCATGACCTTTGCATATGTCTCCCATCGCGAACAGTGCCCAAAGTTGTATTTGGGCAGAACTTAAAATACGAGTATTTGAAATGCTCAATTTTTTGTATGTAAATACAATTGATCAATGCATTCCCTGGTTTGTATCTGGTTTGTACTCAATAGTCTGTATGTAAATACAATTCACCAAAGCATTCCCTGGTACGCAAATAAATACAAAGTACAAGATACTGAAAGTGGTCTAAATACGTATTTCAAATGCCTGTATTTTAAATACTTGCTGTGTGCACTCGCGTTGCCACAAACACTTTGTCGTCCCAGTGATACGAGGAGCTCAAAACACATTGCATACCCTGATTCCCGACTTTATATGCAAGATTGCCTCACGACTTTATGTGCACGATTTAAGTATCTTTGAATTTCTTTTGGACGTTTTTCCGGTTACCGCGTAAAAACACAGTTTACGTTCGTTGTTGTCTTCTCTTTCTACTGGTAGTTTTTCGCTGATGTTTTTTTGTTTTTTTTGTTTTTTTTTAGTATCTTAATCGTAAACATAAAGCGTTGTGTTCGCATTCGGTGGGAAAATGCTGTCCCATGTATGCACTCCCAGTGAGGAGGATAAGTGTAACGCATTCTGACGGTGGAATGGAAGAAGTTGGGGGGGGGGGGGGGGGGGGGTTTAAGGGGCTTTGGAATTTAATGTATATAGGTGGTGTCGATTCTAAGCTTGCTTGCATGAAAGAATGATTCTTAAGATTAACAGGGACAGATTAATTCGATAGTAGAAAGTAGTAGCAAAGCCTAAGTCCGAACGACGGCTCCCTGGTGACGAAAGCATTTTTGCGACGGCCATGCCTTCACAACCATCGCACCCCAAAATTAATAAATAAAACGGCCCAAACAAAATATTTATGACGTTTTTTTTCGTTTTTTTTTTTTCTTAGTCGTTCTTATTTAATTCATTACGATACGCAAATTGAGCTGAGAAGTGTCACGATCGCTAACCGAACTTCGCGCAATGAGCGGATTAAATCTAAGCTGAGGAACACTCAAAACGATGTTTCCTTAATCACATGCATTACATAGCTACCTAACTTTCAACAGCAACAACAAAAAAAAACAGACGTAAAAAAGAAAGAAAGAAAGAACTACCGTGACAGTCTTTATTGGCAAACAAATTAACGAAGATCTTTTTATAGAACTTCTTAATATAAAACACCCGGCTCCCCTCCATCTATAAAGAGCACTCCAAGAAGACTGTTCAGCCACCGAACACCTCGAGGAAACAAAAATAAAACCTGTCCTCTTGACGCATCAATTTTTTTTTTCTTCGCAGCCTCGTATTTTGAGTTTATCATTCTTTTATATTTCTGTATCTTACTTAAAATTTGTGCGTGGCTTGAAACTTCAATGCAAAGATGAATATTCGGATATGAATACACAGTTCACACACATACGAAGCGGAAATCGATTTACCCGAAAAGGTACTGCAGCGCGCTGAAAACTACATAAAAAAAAATAAAAGAAACTGCAACGAATATTGTGAGAAAAAAAAAAAAAAAGCCTGTAATCGGAGTATATAGAGAGTGCGCAGTACCAGGAGCAAAACTCAGATCAATAAGCCGTCATTTTTCTCCTTATTTTGTGTCAAGGGCAGAGAGATCCGGAAGACTTAAAATGGAGTACCTGCTTTGATCAACAGCGCTTGCTGGAGGCAGGACCAACTTTACTCCGTTTCATCCTTATATGTTGGACCGCGACGGACGCTACGAACAATCCCAACCAATCCGATGACGTGTGAGTTTCACGTGATCTATTTTTAAAAAGGGGGAAAGAGGGGAAGGGGGAAGATGGGAAGGGGATGCGAAGGCACGTGACCATTTCACAGCGCTCGATTGGCTAAGATAATAATAATAGCAGTTTATTTCCAACAAAGTACAGGTTGGAGGGCGGCTTGGAAAAAAAGCTGTTAGCACAGCTTGACTGGTCCCAAGCCCCCACGACATCAGCAGCGGCAGATGAATACATCAGCCCCCGCCGCAGTCTATTTTAAAGTGAAACGGAACCGAGCGGTGAAGATTTGGGGACGAAAGCGTTGGTTTGCATGCTCGTGCGTTCAAGTTTTTTTGGGGGGAGAAAAATGGCTCGCACAAAATGCCCTCCATTTCTAAAATAAAATAAGAAAAGTATGACAGCTATTTTGTTTGTTTTTATTCGTATCTTTCGGTTCGTGAGAAATTGTTGAACATCAACAAAATAGAAATCATTTTCTTAAAACTTCTTTTCGCAAAGGAAAAAAAATTGTAGTTGAGACAAAGCATATAAATTTAATCGAATAGGTCCCCGTTGTTTCTAATCTTAAAGGTAATTTAATTGTTTATCGTTTCGGCGTTTCTTTTTTTTTTTTTTTTCTTCTTTTTTTAATAAAAGAGAGTGCACTACAAAACCTGAACGCTCGGGAGAAGTGAGAGGAGGCAGCGTAGTGTTTTCTCAAAGCTAACAAAATTGCTTCTTTTATACCCAATCTTCGGAGACCGCGAAATCGAGTTAGCGCGAGTTGCTCCCTCGCCTCCCGAGCACCCAAACTCTTCCGCCGCCCTTCAACACGGATGAGCCCAAAAAGAAAAGGAAAGCAACAATGCACGTCCCGGTAGTTCTAAATAACAAAAAAAGACATATAATAAAAAGAGACGAGCGGCAAGGGTTTTTTATTCGACAGTTTGTGAACAAACAAACGCCGGGCACGGAGCCTTTCACGCATTTCCGCCGAAACGTAGAATAATTTCGCCGTTCCTGAGCAAACAAGAAAGAAGAACAGAATAATTAAAACAAAAGAAAACTTGGTTTCTTGTTTGCGACGCTTATGTATAAATCTAAATGGGCGCCCCCTTTTAATCGCCCCTTTATGAAAATAAGGTGAACTCGGCGTTTATTGGTCTTTATCGCGAATGCGTATGGCTCTAACACGCAAGTTGTCAAGTCGGGGAAACTAAATAACGCAAATAAATGCTGCAGAAAATGCAATGAAAGACGCAGTGGCATAATTATAAAGATATATACCCTTCAGCTTCCTCCGGCTGCAAATTATCGTTCATAATCTATCGCAAACGATTTTTTTGTCTACAGTGCCACGTTTAAGTATAGTATTTCCGGTTTAAAAGAAAGAAAACACGCACACATTATAATCAATAAGTATCTTCTTCTACATAGTCATTTATTCAAATAGACGGTCTGATAACGTAAATGATAATAGATGTTGAGGTTTTAAGACTTCAATTAACTTTATCATTTGTGTTTTATAGCCATTGGCATTGCATCTGCGGCATTCTAAAGGCGGACTTGGATGAAGGAAGCCGTTGAAGACACTCATTAAAGCGGATTACCGACAGAATGATTGGACACGCGCCCGAAAGGAGTGCTCACGCTGCGCTTGTATCTAATTTGGGCGTCGCGCTGTACTATAAAATGAGCAGGCTTCGTTCGGTGTCCGTTGCTATTTTCGAAAAAAAAAAACATAGAAGCTTTTAGATAACAATACCAACAACCAAAACTCGACGCCTAAATTGGGTACCATCGCTACTTCAGCGTTCAATCCGGTCTCCCATCCGAAATGAGCGCGATGTAATCTGGCCCATCTCTGCTCTTCCTAAAAAAGCGCCGAGTGAGCTTGGATAAAAGTATCTTTTCTTCCGGCACCGCACGTTGCTTTCTGCAATATGATGAAGGGTATAGCGAGTTTTAGAACGGCATTCTCAAAAGCTTTGGTTACGCAATGAAGTAACGCCGTCATCAGTGCGTACGCGCCGAGCTCAAAACCAGGTTTGGATTTGCTCAAGGAAGAGACGACGCTGTTTCTTGGCGTACGCACTTGCTTTTGGGTACGTGTTCTAAAACTCTCCAATGTCCGATTGCAAGGAGATGCGAGAGGTGGCGATAATGTCGTTTTGTATTACATCGCACTTCCAAGTATAAACCAGCTGCTTCGGTGAGCCATCACTGTTTCCAACACTGCCTTCTTTAGATTGTCAAGTCGTTATTTTTGTTTTTATTGATATATATCTTACAACTTAATAATATCAAGCATAAAAGTTTCTTTTCAGCTATCACGTTTGATTTTCATAAAAAGCTGCGCGGTATACGGTCTTTCTATTTCTAAGCGATTAAATCGTGACAAATTATCAGGGGCGTTTGAATATTGCCTCCAATCAAATAGATGATCGTCATCCCCTGCACTGCAAAGAAAGCCGCTACGTCGTGGGTTTCTCTAGCACTGTGAAAGTCGTGAATGTCCAAGCCCTATTCAAAACGAAGCGCTATTCGCCTGTGTTACCGAATCGTGGAACATTTCCAATCCTGCAGAAAAATACCTAGCTCCAAGAGACAAAGTAAATTTATTTTGAACTTACGTAAAATATAGGAAACATTTTTTTAAATATATTCCTTATTTTACGTGCGTTCACATTTAGTTTCTCTTTGCCGCTTGGGCCTATGTTTATACGAAAGTTTCCCGCCTTTGGCAACACAGCTGTTGCACGCCCCTGCAAATTATTGCTAACAAAGTGCACCTTCTGACATGTCCGCGAATAGTGTTTGTGTCGCTCCGATGCGACAAAGCCCCCTGTGTGTTCTGTGTCACTCGCAGTGCCCCCGACGTGGCTGGAGAGCCCCGGCGACAGAGCGGCCGTCGTGGGCAGCTCTCTGACGGTGGATTGCGTCGCCCTCGGCCATCCGACGCCCGTCGCTAAATGGACGCGAATCCGATGTAATTCACCCGCGCGCCTCACTCGGCCCGGCCCTGCCTTTCCCAGGCCGTTTCCCCGACGTGTTTTCCGCGCCACTGAATCTAATGTAGCTGGCGGACGAGAAGCCGCCGAGAGCAGCGGGTTCTGTGCGCGGTACTCGCTGTGCTACGTTTGTACAAGTTCTCGCTTTCTCTCCGCAAGGGCTGCTGTTGCGTCTGTTTGACAAATAGTCTGCTCGTCTCATTCAAGCTCTCTCTCTTTGCCCCTATCTGTCCCCTTTCTCCCCTCCTCTCTCTTGGTCTCTCTCATTCTCTGCCACTTTCTCATCCCTCTTCACGTTTCGTCTCTTTCTAATTTGTTTTCTCTTCGCTCAATTCTTTGCTTGTTCCCATATTTTGCGTATCCTTTATCTTTCTGTCCATCAACCTCTTAATCCTGCTCTATATTGCTAGAGTACCCGTGAATGTGTTTCTCTGATCTTCATGTGATATGTGGGGGCATGAGACTCGCATAAATGTAAAAGACCATTTGCTATATTACTCAAGCATCAAGGAGAATGCGGGGATTGGTGGCATCAGCGGTAGTAACAACTGCTGATGCCAACAAAGTTACTATTGCCGGCATCAGCAGAAGTCACTTTTTGTAACGCAAATACCTAAAACAAATGGCATCTTGCACGCGCGTTCGTCAACGCTTTATTTTGGTTCTTTACTTCGAATCTTTTATACGTGGAAGGCGTGCGCGTGTGGCGCGTGAAACACCAATCCCTGCATTCTCCATTATGCTTAGGTAATAAAGCAAAAGGTCTATTGATGTAAGTGTGAGTGTGTGTGTGTATGTGTGTGCATGTGTGTGTGTGTGTTCACGAGCAGTACTCGTGTATATGCTGTTTCTTGCTAACATGCGCTTGCTTACATGTCCGTTTGTGCACGCGTTGTGTATACACCCGTATGTACAAATCCGTGTGTGCACTTGAGCACATGAGCAGGTGTCTGTGTATATGTGTACCTCTCTGTGCAAGCCGCGTTTGTGAGCGTGAGTGTATGTGCTTGTCTGTGTGTCTGTATTATGTGTGTCTACGTCCGCGCCCATGCGTGAGCATTTACGTGTTCGTGGTGAAAACAGCGCGAATAGAATCGAGAACGAAAGAAGAGAAGGATCAGGACCAAAGAAAGAAAGATGGACTCTGTGCGTGCATGTATGTGTGTGTCCACGCGCGGGTTTTTCTTTACCCCTTTCTTGACCCTTTACTATGTTTCATTTCTCACATCACTGCATGTGTGGTCCCGAGCGGTGAGAATGTTATTGCCGGAACGCGCGATCTGTCTGTGCTTTACGGCTTTATATGTCTCCGCGAATGGTAAAAGTAATGTGTTGTAGGGATGTTTGGACAGCGGGGGCTTGCTTTATGAAGACAATAGACATCTTTCTCTTTCCCCTGGCGCACAGCTGTCGCGCCTTGCAGAGCGCCAATTGAGAGGGAGCCGTACAACGACAGCGTTTGCCGAAAAGAACGGCCTCTCCTGCGGGGTCGACGGCCCGACATAAAAACGAGCACCCAGGAATGTCGAGCCCCGACAGTTGTCGTTGCCTACGACGCTGTTAAGGCGGTAAAGAAATCTAGCTTTTTGCTTCGGCCGCAGCGAGTCGCTATCGAGAGAAGTCGACAGGCGTATTTCGTCAACGTTATTGCAAAAGACATATCTTCACTGGTCAGCGCTGTAATTACCGTCACAAAAAAAAATTCGCGCTCTCCGTTGTTTATACCGTCATCGTCGCTGATTCGCTGCTTCCCACGACGAGACCCGGATAATATTATTTTGATTCAAATAGCTCACGCACTAGACATCTCAAAATATCACCGCTGTTTCAAGTGTAGAAAAACAAAAAAGAGCTAATAATATTTCAGTGACGCGAACCAACTTTAGGGGAGTTTAGATTTTTTTTTTTTTTTATTAGGGTCAAAATATAAAGCTTGGGTGGATTTTAACGTTAGTAATCCGCCTATGGGAGCCCACTTCTGGTGTTTTCAGCGCTCGGTTTTTATAGCCTTTTAGCGCATTAATACATACGGCAACATCCGCTTCAACAAAGGTTACTTTGTAGGAACGAGCACGAAAGAATATTCAAAAATATCTAACATTACTGGTCAGACGGGCCAATATTCAAACAACTCTACTCCCGCCGGACAGATCCGCACGCAAAAATCACACCGCGAAAAAAAAAAAATATTCGTTTCCGTGTTACCAATTTCTAATCAACTATATTTATTTTTACAATTTCAGAAAAACAAAAATATTAAAAGGAGATCTTGATAGCCAGCACCCCTGATATCTGATTAGCGGTGCCGGATGACTACTTGTTTGCAATCGTGAACAAGTATTGTCCATACAAACCTTGAGGTTTAAAATGGTCGGATGAATGTTTTAGGATTGAAGAGGGATTGTAGCAAAGATCATGACGTCGTAGCATGCGTGTAGAGTTTTGTTCGTTTTCTTTGTTTCATTGTCTCGATTGTTGTTGTTGTTGTTGTTGTTTTTGTTTTTTCTTGCGATGGCACGTTGTTTTGTAGTTAAGCTGAAGCACGTGTGTGTATTTCTGTATTATCAAGTGTTTGTCTTCCAGTCTCCGATTTGTACAAAAGTGAAAAAAAAAGTTTTCTTCTTTTGCGTTACATTACACTTCGTTTTACGCAGAAATATATACAGTTATGTCTCATTAATACATTCCCTGTTAATATAGACGTTATGTAGACGAAGATTTCGGAGACAAGCTGGGTAAAGGCATGCCTTTTGTCACGTTATTTTCAATAACTCACATTATAGATCTTTTTTTTTTTTTTTTTTGGGGGGGGGGGGGGGTGGGGGGAGGGATGCCGGTGCCCATATTAACTAGACATCAGTGCAGCAGCCTTTCGAATGCCGCTCATTCTGTGCGACTGATTCGTAACTGTCTCGGACCTTCAGACCCTTCGGACTCTCCGGTTAGTGACAAGGATGATCGTCTACGCGTGCTCGCCAACGGGAGCCTGTCGATCGTCAACGTGGAGCCGGAGGACTCAGGCCTGTTTCGGTGCGACGTGGAGAACGGCGTCGGCGCCACGCTCACTAAGACCGTCAATCTCACAGTAAGTGGTAAGTTTGCTCCCGCTTCAAACTTCGCGGCAGCATGAAACTCACCAGATAAACCGACATAAAAATTTCTTCGACATCTGTGGTAGCCGACACAAGTCGATTGCGTCGGCAAACACGTGATATTCTACTCAGCGACCGTAACTGGTACTACGGAAAAACGACAATACCATGTTGCAAAGGATGGCTTTGATATGGTAGTTTCCTATGTCACACAGCGTTTAATAAGACTCCACGAATTGTCTAGGAAATTTAACGCGTACCACGGACATTTCTATAAACGCACTATTCGGAATGCTGTGCTTGTATATTTTACGCATAGCCAAAATGGCACGCGTCTATGTTGCGTATGTTGCCCTAATATTTCCGCGCAAATAACACATAAATTACTTGTGTTTTCTTTTCTTTTTCATTGTTGAGTTTTATTATTTTGGGGAGAACTAAAATGCTTACGTTTAGTTCAGTTTTGCATTATACGTACATTTCCGCAGTTCACCCAATATTCATAAGGACAGTGACTCTATTAATAATAATTTTTTACACTGTACATATATGAAGACCGGTTTTTTGCGTGACGATTTACATGTTAAAATATGACGCAGCTAAAAACAACGTCATAACAAACTGGGCAAAAAAACTAGTGGTACGAACCCCTTGAATTCTAGCGCCTTTGAACCGTCAAATAAAGTAAGAAATAACGGAAAAGATGCAGGTGATCCGGTAAACTTTCAACATCTTGAGCACCTAATACTACGAACTAAAAGTGGACAACACACGTACACGCAAGTCTCAATTTGTGTGCTTGTGGTCTACGTTTTCTTCCTTGTCTTGGGTGTTCAAAATGTTGAAATAAAGTTATCTGCTATTTGCCCTAACCCAGTTATGTCAGAATTCAACGTGGCGACCGGAAGAAGTAGACAGCCTCTAGCAAGCTTTCGTTAAAAACATTACGGATGAGTGCGAGCGTCAGTGTGCTAAGTATGACTAGTTCGACAAGGGTCAAATATTCTATGAAATGATAACTTTGCCCCAAAACTTCATCTACTCTTTTGAGAAATACAAAAGCGGAAAGCAGAACCACGGGATTTGGGACTCCTTCGCAGTACCACCGAAGATTCGGAAGTCGCACCAGGCCACAAAAGTTCGGCTGGGCAACATCGTGAAGCTTCACTGCTCGGCGACGGGCGAAGATCCGCTCAAAATCACTTGGGCCAAGGACGGCAAGTCCATCGAAAGAACCCTCAAAGAACGGTAAGTGCCGATTTCAATCCATCAAATCGGCCGCGTTGGCTCTGCTACACCAGCGTACAATTTTTTTTTTTTTCTCGGCGTGCTTTTTTGACAGGTACGATGTGATCGAACGCTCGTTCCCCGGTGGAATCGCCTCCGATCTTCTCATCCACAAGAGCACGCTGTCGGATGCCGGAAGGTTTTCCTGCGAGGTGTCGAACCGATTTGGCGCCGTTACCGGGCAGCGACCACTCTTCGTTCTCGGTAAGAGAAACAAATGTACGCAAGCTTGATGAGGCTCACAAAAGCCAGGGATTACAGAACGCGTCTAGAACAAACCACACACGCACACTTTTTGTCTTTTTAATTATCATATATATCTATTTATCCTTAACGTTGTGAAACGTTTTCCATGACGCTCGTTCACGTCGCTTGTTCATAGCTATTTGGTCGGGGAAGACGACCCATAGAGAATATAGTTACACTGCCGCGTTTAGATTTAGCGGCCGTACGCCCGGCTAGATGTAGCGGAAGATAATCATATGACATTATGACATCACGCGACGTCACGTAATGCTGAATTCCCGCTAAATTTAGCGGTGAAATTCATCCGCTGATTTTAGCGGGCTCACGACGTACGCAAGAAACACACAGACACACGGGATTCGTTAGAGAAACCTCGCCAACACCGACTTTCGCCCTAAAATGTGTGCCAGCGTCTAAAGGCCGTTTATTAAGTTGTACTTATATACATCTTCTGAATACGTTGCGGGTGATTACGCGAAGATACAACTGCGAGACACTATGGAAACCGGGTGACATAATGTCTGTTTTTTGTGGTAATTCGCAGCGTTTTATCTCGCCGTGAGCATTCTCGCCGTAATCAAACGTGTACGCAAACGCCAGTGTGCGAATAGGTCATAAAATCTGCGATTCCGGGACGCGAAAGCCGATTAGAAACTTCCTTTCTGAAAAGCTCTAAACAAGCTAAGTAAGGAAAAAAAAAAAAAAAAAACTGGAAAAGTGTGGGGTCTTTAACGCAGCCGGTAAAAAGTTCGCTAAATTAATTATCCTATTTATTTTATTTTTGTCACTGTTTATTACACAGAATGTGTTTGCGGCTTAGGCTGAGTATATGCACAAACACGCGACGCGTGAATGTGCATATGTGGTATTGCCTCTTCGTTTTCTTGGCACTTAGTACAAAGCTACATCCCCCCCCCCCCCCCCCCCCCCCCAAGAAAAGGTCTTCCATCTCCTTTCTCAATGGCACCGGGAGTAGAGCTCTGCGTGGGCCAAGACCCGGCACGGCCCGGTCCGGCCCGGCCCGCGGGCCGGGACGGGTAGCACGCATTTGGTTCGGGCCCGGGCCCGAGACGTGCTTTATCTCCCACTATCGAAACACCTCTATCCGGGCCGGGCTCGGGCCGGGCCGGATCCGGAGTGCACTTCATTGGGCTGGGCCCGTATCGGGTAAGACTGGGGATCAACGGGCCTCAAAAGGTAGGCCAGTGCAGTGTGCTCTAACCGGGACTGCCACTCAACGCAATCTGAGGATCCAAATCGGTGAATAAAAAGTCCGGATGAAACGCTTTTAGCATTCGACATTTTCATGTCATGCTCAGTGCCATACTCAGAGAAGGGGGAGGGGGAGCAAATCCTTTACTTTATGTTGATCGTAGTGACTGGCTTCTCGAGTTACTTGAGGCACAAAAGACAAACGAAAATTGGTTTAAGTTTAGGATTTTGCATCCTGCGCTCGTTCCTGCCAACGCGGAACAAACATGTGTGTTGCGTGACCAATTTTCTGAATGCGTTTAAATGGCATGCCTACATTACATTGACATCACGAATGTGCCTCCAGCCGATTCTAGCTAATTGAATAACTAAATAAGACAAATGTACACCTGCGTCTTTGCTTCTCGAAGTCTTAATAAATAAAAAATGAAGAAACATAAAGGAAAATTGCGCCCTCGTCCGGTTCCAATTATTCGTAAATCCTTTCGATTATACGGATTAACCGATCGTTTTTTTCTGCGCGCTGATCTGGACGTGCGACAAGAAGCTTAAGGAGAGAAGAAAAAAATATGTCAAAAGAAGCCGGGTTTTCGTTAATTAAATCTTCTCGTCTCCAAATCCCCTCCTGAATTATTCTCCGTTCTTGCAAATTAAACCTCGCATCCTTAGTGGGCAGATTAAGACAGATTACTTCTGAGCGCTGACTTGGAGACGAAACAAAAAGTACAAAATATATATACTTAGCAAAGCAATAACGAAATTAAAGAGCAATCCTTCAAAACATAACAAAAATATCTCCCCTGTCTGCATACTCAAATCACTTTGATTTAAATGGTCGTACAAAACCAACTCTCAAATATGTCTAGGCATCTTTTTTGCCATCATGTTGAAATTTCCGTGCGATTACAAAAAGCGGTAAAAAATGTTGATAATTCGGAACGAAAAAAAAAAAATGGGGCATCGTAAAGATCTTTCTGACAAAGCAGCGTCGGCTAATGGTCTTGAATATTGTTTCAACTTCTTCTAATTCTATTTCGCTCCCCCTCCCCCCCCCCCCCTCTTCCCCATCCCCAAAAAATAAAAAAATAAACGCAGAGCTTCCTTCACCGCCCATCGGGGTGAGGGTTGATGACGTGGGCAAGAGGACAGCTCGAGTTTCGTGGAAGAAACCCTTCGCTGAGGTCAACCACTTCCTACTTCGCTACTGGAGAGAAAATGGTATGTTTCACCCACTTTGCTTTCCTGGTCCAAGTTGAAGAAACGGGACCAAAGGCATCGATGCTCAAAAACAAACAAACAAAGTTCTTGAGCGCTGTTATACAACACAACACTGAAAAGTCATCGCAAGCTAGTGGCTTCTGATAGAAAATGACTCGGGAGGAGACATCCTCGAAAAGGGCGGTCGTTGTAAAGAAGCTCTTCAAATCTATAAGCCTTTTAGATTCCAACTGCAAAGGATTTATTCCGAAAGAGAGCTGTACCGTATCGCCAGCTCTTCGACAATGACGGGAAGCCCGAAAAAGAAGACCCCTCTCTCGCAAATCGGGAAATGCCGAGCGCAATTGTATAGGAACTTAAGATCCAACTTACACGGTAGATTGTTTGTTTATTATTCGGTTCGTTTGTTCATTTGTTTGTTTTAGTTTCGCTTCAACTTGATGCCGGTTGACTTTAATGCTCGTTTCTTTAAGCTTCTCTGTAGCTGGCGAACATGGCTACCAAGGAAAAAGATAACTTTTTTTCCGTTTTATGTGTTGAAATTAGTCTTCCCGTGTGGGGCTGAAGCTAAGCGTTGTTGGGACGATATAAACAAAAATCCCTTCAACTTGCTAACGATGTACGCGTGTTGTTTTTTCATACAAATGCCTCTTTTTTTCTTTTTGAAATTCTATTTAATTTTAAGAACTGCTGGGTTTTTGCGCCCTAATGTTTTCTAAGCATGATTGCAAATATAAGATGATGGAAGGTTGTGTTAATTTGAAACCTAAGTGGAATAGCCGGCACTTTGAAACCTCACAATTTATGTTAGCAGATTAAAATAATCGAAAAATTAACCTTCCTGGTGCACCTTTAACTACTTTTTCACCTTGACCTCGTCACCGAGGTTTTTCATTTTCTATCGGGAATTAGGACGCGGCTTTCGCACGTGCCTTTAGCACACATAGTTGCTGTAATAGTGACAATAAGTTCATTTATTTTCGCACTTATGTGAAACGAAGAAAAAAAACGCGGGGAGTCTCTTTTTGATGCCGACCCTCCAGCACGTGTTGATTGCCTTCCGTGGTGCTTTGACTGCTCGTGAACGCTGGAACTCACACTGCGCTGAAATTCATCGAAAATAGCTGGAAACGCGAAAGTTGAAATTCCTTACCGCCGTATTTATGTTTTCAGTGATTATATAGACTATGTCAATAAAGTGCTTCTGGCCGGCGCTCTTTCCAGCGTTCATGCGTATTGCGGCCGTTTCGCCCGCGTCCCGAAGCTACAAATGCTCGCGTGCCGGGTTATGGAGATTACAAGGCTGGGCTGTGCGATCTGTGGATTTGTAAACATCGGAACGGTGTATAGGCCGCTCTAATAAATGGTGTCCGATTGATGCCATCTTCAGCGGTCATGCGTACACCGCGTACTTCGCTCGTTTTTCAAAACAACGTACGCTCGGGTGTTGGGCTCGGGGGATTGACGCTGGGCTGCGGGTTTGTAAACATTGGAATGATCTCGAGCGGTGAATGAAAACGTTTTCCCAGTTTACTGTCAGTGAGTGTATAATGCGCGCATGGAACGCATACGGTGTAATGATTATATGCGCGCTCGCCTACTAAGGGAGAACTCCATGGAGCGAAATATGCGACGAATAACTGACGAACGCCGCCCGACGGCACGCTCGCTTTGCGCGTGACATAGCAGCCACGGTGGTGATTCCACGCGCAGAGCAAAAGCCGCCGGGAAAAATTCATCGATTTTTCGCAGCATATTCGTTTCATGGAGTTCAGGATTAAGGCACGACGGACTCGGTCATGATACGTATTCAACTTTGGTGAGTTGAGGCGTGTTTGAATACCTACTAAATATTCAGACCGTCTAAAAAAAAACTCCGCGGGTCACAAAATTGAATTCTTCGAGAAAAGTTCCCGAAGAAAGTCGTAAATTAGAATCTCAAAACGTGTTGCGGCTAAGGCTCTCAGTATGGGTATGATCGTAACAGTTTTATGCATATAACTTTTGTAAAAAGTAGAGTTTACAATTACTTTCAAAGTACAACGACAACACGCCTCTAATCTGAATTTTCCTACCGAAAAGTAAATTTTGTTGATGCAGCGTCACAGTAAGATATCCATGCTGAAATAAGTTTGTTTCGGAATCAGACGAAATCAAAACTTGTATTTCGTAACAAGATCACAGCCGGTCAACACTCCTCTTTCTAATCAATCAGGTGCACTGTAGATCTCGTTAAATATTCCCCCTAAAAATAAGCGAAACTCTCTTTATAAATTCTTTATTTGTTGATGACGTTGTTTTCGAAGCAAATGTATGCTTGTAAGGACATAACAAGGGGCACCTGATAGACAGCCCTTACAGTGCGGGTTGTCCATCAGGTGGCCTTTATTTCTGAGGACAAGATAGCCAAAGCAGCTAACGATAACACGACGATGTTGTGTTGTCCCCTTTTTTAATGCGAGAGCATTAACGGTCCCATGAAGCGAAGCCTCCGTTGCCTGTAGCCGTTGTCAGTAGCCGCTGTCTGTAGCAACGAAAACGGCACCTGGATTGCCATTGACAAAAAGCACAGCAACGCAGATGCTTCGTCACGGAAGCCGGCGGGACGCTCAAGGTCAAAATGAACGCGCCTCAGAAATAAAACACAAAAAAAAGCACAGCGACGCGGATGCATCGTCACGGAAGCCATGGAGCCGGCGGGGCGCCGCGCCTGCGCAGTGGGGGAGAGTGATGCCATCACCGGAGCGCCGTGTGAAAAAAAATGAAAGCCGCTTACAACTCCCTGTAACGCCGAATTAGAGCGCAGCTCTTGAGGAGGAGGAGGGAAGGGCACTGGGGGGGGTTAAACTAACCAGGGGGGGGGGTCACGTGACCTTGGGGGTCACGTGACCCCCAATGCCGATGATGTCATCACTGACATCACTGATGACGTCATCAGTGACGATGACGATGCGGGTACCGATGACGTCATTAATGACGCCACTGATGACTTCACCAGTGATGATGACGATGCGAATGTCGGTGACGTCATCAGTAACGTCGCTGATGACGTCATCAGTGATGATGACGATGACGATGCGGATGCCGGTGACGACATCAGTGACGTCACTGATGACGTCATCAGTGATGATGACGATGACAATGCGGATGTCCGTAACGTCATCAGTGATGATGACGATGACGATGCGGATGCCGGTGACGTCATCAGTGATGATGACGATGACGATGCGGATGCCGGTGACGACATCAGTGACGTCACTGATGACGTCATCAGTGATGATGACGATGACAATGCGGATGTCCGTAACGTCATCAGTGATGATGACGATGACGATGCGGATGCCGGTGACGTCATCAGTGATGATGACGATGACGATGTGGACGCCGGTGACGTCATCAGTGATGATGACGATGACGATGTGGATGCCGGTGACGTCATCAGTGATGACGACGATGACGATGTGGATGCCGGTGACGTCATCAGTGATGATGACGATGACGATGTGGATGCCGGTGACGTCATCAGTGATGATGACGATGACGATGCGGATGCCGGTGACGTCATCAGTGATGATGACGATGACGATGTGGATGCCGCTGACGTCATCAGTGATGATGACGATGACGATGCGGATGCCGGTGACGTCATCAGTGATGATGACGATGTGGATGCCGGTGACGTCATCAGTGATGATGACGATGACGATGTGGATGCCGGTGACGTCATCAGTGACGATGACGTCATCGGGGGGTCACGCGACATCGGCGGGGTCACGTGACCTCGAGGAGGGGGTCACGTGACCCCCCACGAGGTCACGTGACTCCGGTGGGGGGCTCGCGCGGTGCATTATGGGACATTTCCCATGATGCACCGCGCGGTTACGCCGACGGCGACGGCGACGGCGACGGCGACGGCGACGGCGACGGCGACGGCGACGGCGACGCCGCTCAAGCCGGAAACGGGCCCCTAAGAGCTGCGCTCTAAAAGAAAGACGTTGCGCGCTGCGTGTAGGAATGCTTTCGCATTCCTACACGTAAGCAGTCTTAAGTGGTTTAGTTTAATATTTTTTTCTCTTCGCTTGTTCCCTTGCCTTGTGCTTTATAAGTAGGATCGTTCACCAGCTAGCCTGCGCCATTACCCTATTTCAAGGCGGGTAACTCTCTTAACGGAACGTCCGCCGGCTTAAACTTTCAAGGTCCCTAAAAGTTCCTTTTTAGCTTCTTTTCTTTTTTCCTCCGTTCAGTTTTTACTATTTTCGTGCCTTGTTGGCTAATTTTGTTGTTTAAAAGTCTGGAGATTTTTTCATGTAAGTCCAGGAAGGTAAATGGCGCTAACACAAGAGTGCACGTAAACAGAGTTAGGTTTTGTTTTACTAAGTTAAAGTTACATAGTTAACATGTTTATTGTAGTTTAGCTTAAATAAAACAACTAAAAAAGTAAACAACGCTAAGTAAAATACATACCTTGTGACCTTGCTTACTTTTTTGTGTTGTTTCACTTATTCTAATTCCGCACCGACTCACTCAACTACTCACCTAGCTATAGCTTATTTTTGTTGATAAATTTATCTTGGCATAAGGAGAGCACGAAATAATAGTTGATATGAAAACAAAAGTCCCCCAGAGCGTACTACATCTATTTATTTTCTTCATATCGCGTTCATTCCCAACCAACTCAAGACCCTTTGTGAAAACACGCTATGCACAACAATCGTTTTTGTTAACGCTGGCAGGGCGCGGTCGCAAGCTCTCCAGCTCTTCGGTTTCGGGAGCCGAGACGTCGACGTACCTCCAAGACCTGCAGCCTGGCACGGAGTACTCTGGCCACATCGTGTCCCAGAACGACGTCGGGCTGAGCGGACCTTCGGTGTCTATGCGCTTCATCACCAGCGAAGAAGGTGGGGCCTCGGTTCCTTGGCCGGATCGACATACTTGTATCTATAAACGAAAAAAAAAATGTTTTTTTTTTCTACCGAAATGGGTTACAACATCAGTTACTAAACACTTTCCAACAAACCCTATGCAATCCGGCGCGTCTACTGTCCCGCAGAGCACTTGGACCATCCAATTTTTCTACCTAGGGAAAGAGTTCGGCGAATGACGGATTTGTGTAATCAGTCACGTTACATCAACCCATGTGACGTCATTTTCAGCGCTAAATTTAGCGGGAAAACAGAATTGGTCTTGGGGTCCCCGTAACGTCAATCTTCCAGCTAAATTTAGCGGGGAAACTGAATTTGTGCGTAAGTCACGTGGCATCAAGTCATGTGACGTCATTTTTTCCCGCTAAATTTAGCGGGTAAAATAACCGGCCAGGTTGTTCTAAAGCTATTCGCTTTAGAACAACCTGCGCTTTGACACTGAGCGTGGCGCCCCATAGTGCCCCGAAGTTACGGTTTACGTTTACACAACACGGGTGGCATGTGGAAGTGAGTGTGTCGGAAGATCTCCGATATATGTATTATGCAATCGAGAGTAAGAAACCGAAACCTCCTGTACTGTATACTTGTATCATGTTTATAAGAAATAAATATTGTAGACCTAGGCACAGTTGGTTCCAACGAACTTGATAAGTGTACCATTAACGTGGGTATTTCCGTACGTTTGCAAGGGGACACACAGGGTGACTACCTTTCACAGCAGCACAGGCTGCAAACAAATCTCAATACACAAAATCTCAATATTTGTGTCGTATTGTTCATTATTTTATTTCTCCATATTTTGTTTAAAAAGTTGCAACGCTCAATAACGTTGCATGGTCACTCTGGCAACTTTCCGAAACTATCCGAACCTATCCGAAACGCACCGAGGTTCGCACGTTCTTTCGAGACTTTCCGAAACCCCGAATTCGGGTCCGAAACCGGTTTCGGAAAAAGTTTCACCCTATCAGTACTCCGGACACTGCAACCATTGGCTTACCCAAGTGGTTTACGGGAAAGTAGACGCACTCTATTTCTTAGAGTAAGGTTACAAAGAAATTACACCAAGTGTAACTGTTACTTAGATATTTTACGACAGTAATACTTACAACTTTGGTCGTCGGCCATGGCGCGCAGGGTGCGGTACAATTAGCACAAACACCCGTTTTTTCTTTTTTTTTTTTTCTTTTTTTGTTTTAAACTAATTGTAACGTTTCCGTCTACATTATTGAGTCTGCATGAATATTTTCACCCGAGGCGCCACTGGGAAAGCTTCTGAGAGTATTCACTCCTTAGTTCTTGCATCATACAGCAATTTGTTTTAATGGATATATACTTTTATGTTTATTATCGAGAACGTCGCAGTAAACCGTTCCATGTCCGCAGCTCCTTCAGCACCACCGACCGATGTCCATTCGACTCCGATCGGCGAAAAAGAAATCATGGTCACGTGGAAGGTAAGCAATACGGAACGACAAAAGCTTATGCACCGCAAGAAAACAAACAGCCACCTTTATGCAACCCTGTTCGCTAACACGGGTTGCGTATTCTGTAGCTCCCCGTGGGCCCATTTTACCGCGGAGAAGAGGAATATTCAATTACAATAATGTACGGGGAAAATACGGCGCCCTATAGAGCGCTCTTTCGAGAGCGCGCCAGGTCGGGTGGTGGAAAAAGATCGAGGCAGCGTAATTATACGTGATCACGTTGCCGCGATCGTTTTCCACCACCCGACATGGCACGCTTTCCAAAGAGCGCTCTAGAGCACGCTGAAAGCACCCCCCGAATTCAGCATGAAGCTGCCGCTTCATGGCGTCCAGTCGCCTCTGGATGGTTCCAAGCAAAGCGCCGGCCTACGGATACCTTAGGTGGCATGTTCGACTCTCGGCTACAGGTGCCCGCAATTTGAAGTAGGCTTTAAACGGAGAGGGCGCCGTGTAGCCGAGATTTTGTTTGCACTTTGAAACATCTCCAGGGCCGGTTTGGTGGTGAAGGCAGGAATTTTTCCCGGCGGTGAAAATAGCTGCAAAGGGAATCATGAGTCCAGGCGAGCGGCTGCGCGCGGACAAAAAACGAACGGTGCTTAGCGTTCCAAGAAAATGACTGTCGTGCGTCTGTTCTAGCTTTAATTATTGAAGTGTAATTGTGCGCGCAGATTTAGGGTGACCAAGCTTGTAATATAAGTGAAATAAATCGCATTCGTGTAATATAAGAGTGGCACGTTAATTTAATTTTGGGAAAGTTCTTCTTATGCGAGAATTAAGGAAAACGGCAGTCAAGGCTTACGTCTGCTGAGCGGAATCGGGTCCAACGCAAGGTACTTTGTACCCATGGAGCTGGTCACGTTACCTTAAAATTCCCCTTACGACTGTTTTGACCATCGGGAGAGATATCCACATGAGCCAGCAGAACGGTCCAGGTGGCCAAAATGAACCCTCGGTCCTTCGCTCAGGGTGTGCCAGATGCCCCCTCGTCGGTTTAGCACGTAAGAAAACCTTCATATATCACTTCTCCTTCCGGCATCTAAAGGGCCCACCGAATGAGCACCGTAACGGCAAGATCCAGGGCTACTACGTGGGCTACAAAGTCCACGACTCGGGCCTGCCCTACAACTACCAGACCGTAACCGGGGGCGCCGAATCGGTCGTCATCAAGGACCTCAAGCCGAGCACGGTGTACTCCGTCGTCGTCCAGGCCTTCAACCGGGCCGGCCAAAGCCCCTCGTCACACCAAATCTCCGTTCAGCCCTTTGTTACAGGTGAAGCTCCTGCCCTGTTCTAACTTCCCGTGTCGGTGGTCTGGCCGAACATGGTAATCCGGATTAGCGCGTTCGTTTGAATAAACTCGGGAAAGTGGGGATCGTCGTTTGGTTGGGTACCGTGCTTACACTCCGTTCGCCCCTAGGCTGGCAGGGCGGTGGAAGATACATGTCCGCCAGACCAATCAACTACATCCCCTTCATCGCCTGACCCTGCTCTCTAAGCGTGAATATGAAATGAGTGCGTGATCACGTGGAGAAGGGTGAAACAACTGGTGTTCGTCGTTTAAACCGACAGTAACCATTCAAACAGAGTATCACAAGATAGACATCATAGACAAGCAAAGCAATCAAAACTAAAAGCTTGTTCTTATCTTTATTTTATTTTGTGAATCGTGAACGCTCTGTTTTATTCACTCCGCCTCGCCTATGTCCTTCTTCTAGTTTGAAAAAACTTAGGCCTGATTCGAGTGGTGCGAATTTTCTTGCGATTCAGCAGCTGCGGCTTTGAGCGCAGCAGCCTCTACAATGTTCTTTTTGCCGTATGAGTGACGTCGCAACTGAGAAATCACAAGTAAAACCGCACGATGTGAATCGGGCTTTATTCGTCTTTTCGGTTTTCCTTTCAAGTTTCCACAACTGGTCCAACGGACACGTAGCTTCCACCGGACTGACAGCTTATGGGTAAATAGAGTAAAAAACGCGTCGACTCTGTGTAGTGGATTTATTGTCTCGTGTCGTTCATGCATTAAAGGAACGCAACAAAGAAAACAAAATAACTCACATGACACTCTTAAAACAAAGAAGCTAAAAACAAGATTAGGAGACAGAGAGGTTAGCCCAGGCTACCTTCCTCGATTCCTCGATGTTAGGTGGAGTTGGGAAAGGGTAAAACTAAAAACAAAGTAAAATAAGAAGAAAATGAGAAGGAGAACAGGTATTAGAAAAGAGTCGAGACTACTGAAAGAATAGTGAGCGCGGAGACGGGCTGGTGAATACCTAACGTGACTGAACTTGGGGCACGAAAGAGACAAGAGTAATAGTAAAAGGAACGCACAAACGCACTGACCCCTAGTTTCAAAAAACAAACAAAAACACTTGCTTTTAGAAAGCAATACAATTGTGTGAAAAAGCACATCCGAAATGAAAATAACATTGAACGATAAGAAGACATAAGAGAACGAGTAATGGCACAAGCGAGAAAAAAACTAAGTCTTAAAACTAGCAGGCTCACGTCTCCATACCCGCGTACCAGACTGGAATCTGGATGTAGAAATCCCGGTTAAGTTAATCAAGAAAACGACAATGTCAATCTTTTTCTTATTTTTGCAATTGAACCCTTTCCGCCTAAAAGCGCCACCTAGTGCGAGCGTACGCAACTTACCTCCGAAGAAAGACCACGCTGCTTTATACGTATGAAAGAGAAGCTCGCGCTTACGCAAAGCACGCGTCCGTGCAGCCGACAGCACAGCATACTAATGCCAGTCGCTGACGTCACAGTGTCCAGTCGCGTGAATTGCCCGAGCTTTCTTGAACTGAACGGCTCCCGAATGGGCCACACAAAGTGCTAGAGAAGGAAGGAGTGTGGTGAAAGAAACCGGGTTGTTGTGACAAGTTCCTAAGCTGTGCAATCTGTAAATAAGTAGAGTCGCTGCCGTTCCTTTGTAGCTAGGTATCGTTTTCTTTTATCCTAGTCGTGGCGGCTCAGTTTCGTGCCTCACCATTTCCCTACAAGGATATATAAAAACACGACTTTGTGCGATGACATTTAAGTGCGTACTTGTTAGGAAACAATATTTTTACCGCTAATAATTTGCAATAAAAGTCATTTGCGGGACGCTGCGCGCTGATTCCTCATGTGTGCTTGATCGAATATAAGTTTTTAAGCGGAAGGCAAAAGTGGCGTTTTTGTGTTCTGTACTTTATAGACCAAACGCCTCAACAAGCTCACCTTTTTAGTGACGCCACTAGAGCAGAACAGGCGTCTGTGTGTCGTATTCTCCTCTGCTACCTTGCCAGATATAAGACAGAAAAGGTCCTCAGCGTGTCTCAATTGCAAACTTACCAATCGAAAATCGAAGTTACTTAAATGAACGTGCTTTAGAGACACCAGTAGTGGTTGAGTTCCAGGCAGCATACGCGTAGTTTGGAATACTCAAGTGAAATCATTGCGAGTGTGTGCGCGTGATGCAGGGCTCCCGGATCCGCCCACCTTCTCTACGAGCGAGGTCACGTGCTGTTCTGTGATGCTCACGATCACGTCCAGGCAGAAACCCACGGACAGCATCACTCGTGAGTTGAAACCCCAGCTATTAATTTGCACTGTAGCAAAGAAAAAAAGAAACATGTTGTCGTGATGGTTAAAATATAAATTTAGACTTTTTAGCGCTTAATAAGCGCGCGGTTTTACCTTCGCATAACTATTTTTAGTTCAGTTTCAGGTAATAACCACTGGAAACAACGGTAATTACAAGTGTTTTCGTAATTTTCTTTAAACTGGGTACGTAACTATTCGCATATTTGCAACTTCATATCTTATTAACTCATCCTACTGTATGTACGACTTTTTCCTTTGTTTTTCCTTGATAGCCAACCTATACTGATATGCAATTTTATGCTGTACTATACTATACTACACTACACTATATCCTATACTGAAAGGATGTATACAATTGTATGCTGGACTAAAGTAAACAGTTCTGTACTGTAATGCACTACTATACCATACTAATGCTGTTCTATAATAAATTATGTTATGATGTCCTATGCTATACTACACCACACTGTACAATTATTTTCAATGGTACGCTAAATTGTACCATGCTATAGAGTTTACTTTATGCTCTCCTATGTAACTGCACTGTAAAAATATCTACGATTGTATGCTGAACGGCAACATACTGTTCCGTACTATACACTAGTATATCACACCGCTTTTCACTATTATTTGGTATATCACGCTATATTACGATATGCTACCCTGTAATCTACTATAATGAACTACACGCTATTCGCGACTCCAACCAAGCAAACGGCCCCATAGCGTTCCATATTCGAACCTGCCCAGTGAGGGTCTCGCGCTAATTTATTATTATGCAACGATATTGTTGGTCGCGTTACGGTGAAAAAGCGCAGCTGTTTTGTGAGGGCCTGAAAGTGAGAGCTTGGAGTCGCGGATACTCCGCTCAGACAGTCCTAAGGTGAGACTGTAGTGGGAGCTTCGTACCCCCCGGACCTATCACCCGCCCCCCCCCCCCCCCCTCATCTCCTGACCCGGCTCTCTGCGCATGGGCGTTGCTAGGTGCGTAATCACGTGACGAAAGAGATACTGATGGCCCGTCCAATGAGGACGTGGCTTCGACCGCAGTCTCAGCTTAGGGGTGAACGGAGAATAGGCTCCTTGCACTGACGTCACATCGCATACTTTTGAACACCAAGGAAGAGGAGGAGAGGGAAATTGCTTTTGTAAGAATTTTGAGTGGCAGGTTATTCTTCTCTAATCTTCTGGGGGGAGAATAGCGACGCCTGTTCAAATCCGGGAGGCAGAAAGGAGGGTCCTGATAAGAGGGGAGCTCCTTCTTCCCCTTTTCTCTGGAGGGCATCGGAAATGACGTCATGTTCAAGGAGCCTATAGTATCTTGCGCAATTCTATATTTTATTTACCACCGGAACCCACAAGAAGTTTCGGTTTAAAAACGACGCTCGTGGAGCCTTCGGAGTCTCCTTCAACCCCGTCCCGCTTTGGATCCTCCGGGCAGAGTACCTGGTGACGTACAAGAGCCCGGACCGGGACTGGCGGTCGCTCTTCTTCCCTCCGCACGCCCGCCGCGTGTCGCTGCGAGGACTGCACAGGGACACGCAGTACCAGGTGCGCGTGGCCGCCTACAGCCTGCACGGAAGGGGACAGCCCTCCAGGGCCGCAGCTTTTACGACCCTCAGGCACGGTACGTGGAAAGAGGGGAACAAAGACGCACACGACTCACACAGCCCTCCAGCCGGAATGTCTCTAATGTCCTTTCGCTGTCTTTCGTCGTCGGAATTCCCCCGGCTTGGAATTCAAGCCGCCGGGAATTGCCGATCGACGCCGGCGCTGCTTTTCGACACGGGTGCAAGTCGCAAAGTCGTTGAAGAGATGTTTGGGTAGTTGGCGCGGGGTTATTGTCCGTGTTCGAACCAAACACGGCGCGAACGCGTAAAAAAACGACAGTAAAAGTCTCTTGCAGACTACGCCTTATTTTACTTGCACATTTTCATAAAGTTATTTTTTTATATAATGCCGTAGGTTAAAGTGATTGTGGAAACGTAATATCAAGAATCAGGGTATTTGGGCGTGTGAATCATTTTGAAACACGAGGCAAGCTCATACAGGGGAAAGTTATAGTCTAAATCTAAGTCTAAGTCCAAGCCTAAGTCTAAGTTTAAGTCTAAGTGCAAGTGAAAGTGCAAGACTAAGTCTAAATAGTAAGTTTTCGTGCAGTGCTGGACAAAGCGTGGAAGCGAACGCGATGCATTCAAAAATACATTCTGTGTGCTAGTGCTTGTGCAAAGAAGGCATTAATGTGGTTACGCTCTCGCGTTTATGCTATGGGAAGCACTGCACGCAACAAGTTATAACATAAACGATAGCCTCGTTCAAGGCGCAATATCTTGCACTGGCGTGTGTTAGCCGGTGTACCCCTTCAAAACAAAAAAAAAAGAAAGTATATATAACAAGCTTTAAAACTAACCTTGATATTCAATATTAAAAAAAAACATTCAGCTTGATAAGAATCTCAGCAGAAGTGTTTTTATTTACTCCTTGTCTGAGTTTAATGAAGCGTGGTGATTCCTATGTGTAAAAATACCCCTGAGAAACGTTTCCAGTTCTGAGTTAAACTGAATTTCAGAGTATTCACGGGATTAAATCAACAAGCTGTCGGCTAAAAACAGTTTCTGATTATAATTTCAAAGTTACTTAACGATTCTGGTGAAAGCGTCATAACTAAAAATTCGGACAAACCCAATTATGTTGTTTCATTAAGCGATTAGATGCAGACATATTTAAAAGAGCCACGGCCGATCACGTATCAATTTTTTTGATAAATTTAGGGGGTAATCTGAATCTCTCCGTAGGTCACGTGACATCAAACCGTTTGGGGTCATTTTCCCCGCTAAATTTAGCAGGGAAACTGCATTGACGTTGAGGTCCCGTGACGTCCATTTTTCCGCTATATTTAGCGGGGAAACTGAATTTATGTGTATGTCACTTGACATCGTGTCTTGTGACGTCAATTTTTGCGCTAAATTTAGCGGGAAAACTGAATTTGTGCATAGGTCACGTGATATGGTTGTGACATCACTTCCCCACTAAATATAGTGTGGAAACCGAATTAGTCACGTGACGTCCATTTTCCCCCTAAATCTACTGGAGAGACTAAATTTGTGTATACTTCACGCAGCATCAAATCATATGGCGTCATTTTCCCCGCTAGAATTAGCGGTGAAACTGATTTGGTGTTGAGTTCACGTGACATCAGCTATGTGATGTCATTTTTCCCACTAAACTTAGCGTGGAAACAGAATTTGTGTATTGGTCACGCGACATCAAGTCATGTGACGTCATTTCCGCGCTAAATGTAGCTGGTAAAATAAACGTCCAGAAGCATACCCCCTAAAAATCCTAAAAAGTCTAATCGCTAAAGAAAAGTAAAAAAAAAAACGGAAATAGTTGCAGGCCGGAAATGAGCCAGGGCCACCTGGCCAATCTCACCATGGCATCCTATCTTGAGTTCTGTAGTCTCAGGTGCATATCTAACATATTACAATATCCAGGTGATGCTCGATCAATGCGGCACGGACGTGGCATGAAATAAACAGACCATGCCGCCGTGATCTAATTTGTTTGCATGGTGAATTCCTCATGACTCTTCGCACGTTCTAATTACTCTTTTTTTCTCTTCTCTTTGCATTACTTCCTCAATTGCATGATAGGTATTTTTCTATAAAATGACTGGACAATAGTGGGTAAAAAATGACATCACTGAAAACAAATAAACTATATGCGGACGTTGAGATGATGAAATTATCTAAACTGCACCTTTCTAGGCCAATCGACGGAATCCCTCAACTCTACCGGTGTCAATTCCTTTTGTATATGTATGTGCATGCGCTGAAAAACTGAGGAAGAGGAGGAGACAAGAGTGCGCGAGGACTTCAGAAAGCCGAGCTCTGGTTGGTATGATTAGTGGGTACACCTAAAGCTAGCTGCTTTCGTATCCACTGCACTCGTCGGACGCGTTCGAATGCGACAGCCGAACGCCAGAGGCTTGCGTTCCGCGTTCTAACGCGTTCGACAAGCGCAGTGGAAAAGCTTTAGGTCTCCGCACTAATCATTCCAACAAGAGCTGGGCGTTCTAACGTCTACGCGCACTCCTGTCTGCTCCTATTTCTCCGTTTCTCGGCTTATACGAGGGGGGACCCCGGAATGAATTTCTGGAGGGCGAGCCGTTTTGGAGTACCAGCTTCTCCGCTAGCGGTGTGCTTAGCGGCGCCCCTTCCGAGTCAGTTTTCCGACCGGCATCATATGCTAAAGAGCTAGCGGCATGCAGTGAATTTCTTCCCCAAGCGATTCAAAATCATTCCTCGTTTTTCGCAAAGTCTGATTTGAAGGACCTTCCGCTACCACAATACATTTTCCTTTCAGGACGTTTGTTCATACGGGAGAGCAGAAAAATCTCACACGAATAGGGTGGGTAAAAGTACTTGTTGGGCTAGTTGGTGAGGATTGTTTTGAACCATGGTTAAAAGCGCTAAAAAGACGAACGCAAGAGAGAAGCGCCCGTGCTTGTCTTCTATTTTGTGTTCGTCTTTTTAGCGCTTTCGACCTTGATTCAAAATATGGTGGGTGGAAAAATGTGTCATGTCATTTTTGTTGAAAAAAAAAAATCGTTGCACTGACAGGGCAGTGTATGCTGGGGCATTGTTGTGATGGAACCACCACTGTCCCCTTTCCCACAAATCAGGCGCTTCTGCCTTACTGAGTTGAGCAAGCGTCGCAAAACTCCAAAGTAAAACACCTTAATAAAGGTTTCACCAGAAGGAACAAACTCGGAGTGAAAAATGCCCAAATTTTCTCGATGATTTTATCATTTAAGAAGGTTGAGGGTCGCCCTGACGAGGTTGGTCGTTGATCAATAATTCACCGGCCTTAAAGCGAGAAACCCACTCGCCGACCAGCGATTTCTTCATAGCATCTTTTTTGTAAGCTGTCTGAAGACTTACAAGAGTTTCTGCCGCCATTTTTCCTAAAAAAAACCTGAATTGTATGGACACACGCTGTCTGTCCTTTCAAACCAGACATTCCAAAAAAAGAGGAATGATTTTGAAGCGCTGGGAAAAAAACAAATTAACAACATGCCGCTAGAACTTTAGCACATGACGCCGGTTGGCAAACTGACTCGGAAGGGGTGCCGCGTAGTGTGGAACTCAGTTAAATGTCTTTCAAATGTACTCGAGCAGGCACGTTTTAAACCCTAAGTAGGCTTCTCCTCATTAAGGGTTTGAATGAAAGGAAGCCACCTTCGGAGCACACACATTTACGAATCGGGAGGCTTCCGTAGGCTTTCCCTCACAATTGAAATTACTAAGGAAAGGCCCCCTTCCCGGGCAAACCCGTTTCCAAACTTGCCACCGTAAGTAGGCTTTTTCTCATAATTAAGGTTCTTGAGGCGAAGCCCTTTTATTAGCAGAATCACTAATGAAATGTTTCCATTGTTTAGGCTTCTTTAATAAGTGAACATACTAAGTAAAAACTGCCTCCATAAAAAAAACACGAAAAAACGTTATTTTAAAAGATCTGTTATGGGAAAACCACTGTCTTTATTTAGTATTCCTTCACCGGAGGAAGTTATGGCAGCACGGTCACTGTTTTACGGGTACTGTTTTCCTTAGCAGGATATAGGCACAATGTTATGATAAGGTTCAGGAGCGCGGATAAGACAACTGTAATTTAAACTACTCTTTCCACCCACAAACTAAAAAACAGCATTTTTTTTTTTTTTTTTGCTTAGAAATAGATTTTTTTTCCAAATAAAATTTAACTTACTGCTGGCAACTCGAACGTTTTGTGACACTGGTTGTAAAACTTGTTTGCATATTTTAATGCTTAGTACCTCTATTACCTTTTGAGGTCCAGCTAAAAATGAGGACTGTTCTATCTTTATTTATTTATTTTTAAAACGTCAGCTTGCCATGAACGTGAAAATATCCCTGAAATTAGTACCGTCTTCATGGCTACGACTCTTAATTTGCCGGAGTTCATCGTGCTCTAAATAGAAAACGCTAGCAAATTAGATGGTTTTATAGACACTCTTAATCTTTCCAGGCATGCCAAACCCGGGTTGAAACACAGGCACGAGTACTTAAAGAGCGCCACTTGGAGCTCTTGAGCGCATGGCAGCTTACGCAACTGCTTAAAGTGGTCTTTTGGGGGCGAATAGCTACATTCTATCGGTAATTTTTTTATCACGTGATTACGTTAAGACGTTTACAAGCCTAAATTTAAAGACTAGCTAAATTTTAAAACACGTGTAATAGCTAAAGTCGTTACGCGAATAACCTGCAGTTTTTTAAACCATTTTTTACGCTTGTTTTCTTCAATGGTCGTGTTGAATACACCTCAACTGTATAAAACTGTGCCCGAATGACTAATTCAAGTATAATTGAGCGTCTTCAACCTAAATTCTTTCGGGTACTGTCTGATCGCCGTTTTCAACCGAATTATTTCTACATTTACAAAGGGATTTGTGAAATCCTGAAATGGGACAGGTTGCACGACAGGAGAACGATCCGTAGATTGATGTTTCTGTATAAGATCGTAAATGGTATATTTTATTCACTAGCGCTACTGATTCACGCCTATTTGCGTAGGTCTTATTCTTTGTTTTATCCTTCGGATTCATATTATGCAGCACCCAACATACGCCTTCATTTGACATAAAATTATTTAGAACAAATGTCTGGGAATGTTATCCTAGACATCTTTTATAAAGGACGTACATTTAGGAAGTGTGTTGCTATCATTGTTTTGTCCAAACTTTCCTTTTTTTGTGTGTGTCCAAACACTTATAATTATATCTGGCATAGATAAGTGCACCAATAAAGAGGCGTCAAGCTGTTTGTGGGTCACTCAAAATAAATAAAATATGAGATTGAGAAGTCGATACACGTGTTTCGGGAACACGCCAGGCAGTGTGTACGTGCTTCCTCTCTAACCATTTAACACTAATAAAGCAAAAAAAAAAACAGTTCTTAGCGTTTAGCTTTTGGCTCAGCGACTTGTGCAAACCTTACGTAAAGCACATATTTGACCGGAAGGGAAATCTTTCTTGTCAAAATGTGCCCTTCATCTGTGACAAAGGAAACTAAACAAAAGAAAAATGTTGTAACGTAGTTTTTATGTTTGTTTTTGTTTTATTTTATTTTTCGCGCGCTTTTCTTTATGTTATTTGCCATCTCGATTCAGCGATACTTTTCTGCGTCTTGTCGCGCCATATCTTGCCATTTACCCGCCGAGTTTCAACAGAAAGAGCAGAATGCGGGAAAATAATGATGTAGCTGCGAAAATAGCCGTTGCCATGACGACGGTGCCCGCCACTTCCGGTAAGTTTTTGACGAGGTCTCGCCGTCCTTTGTGAGGCCAGTGCGGTTACTTTTAATCTCGGAAAGTCTCCTTGTGGCCGGAACTATTCGCTCTTGCATTTTGTCCCCAATAAAGTATAATGGCGGAGATGAAGCTTCTTGTATATTATATACGAGAAAAGCCACAGCCCTAACTTGTTGGTCATATATTATGGAGAGCGTTGGAATGTTTACAAAAATTGTGGAATAAAGTGAAGATCTTACTTTTTTTGTTTTTATAATATTTTTATTCTTAAAATACATTTTCTTTGGTTTCATTGTATAGCTCAGTGACATTTTTGTGAATTTACGACTTGGTAAATAATTGCTACAATGTCAAATAAGAACACTAAACAAATGAAATTAGGGCTACAAGAGATAGTAGACGAAAGTATATCGAAAGCTGCAAATACATGTATGAACCCAGCATTGGCAATGATCAAGCATGCACAAATTAACAATTTTGATGTTCAAAACAAAAAGTCGTCATTTTATCTAAACAACCGCGTAACGTGCTCGGTTACGCGGATGGAAATTGAGCGCAGGTTCCCTGGGTTCTGCAGCGCGAGCGTTTGCTCTATGTGCTCCGAGCTGGTATGCGCTAGCCCACACAGCCAACGATTCCCCCATCATACAACATAAATGTATACTGTTACAGCCTTGAGAGGTGGTTTCAAGATCAAATTTTACAAAACAAGCGTCGACAGGGAAATTAAATTACTTCGAGAGCTTTGTATAATTATGTAAAACTTTAAAAGATTTAGCGCGCCTCTCAAAAAGCGAAGGGATACCGACTCTTCATTCACAAAGACATCGTGCAGAAACAATACCAATCTTAATGTAACTATTTTAAAGATATTATAACGGAGCCCTATAAAATATCATTTGAGCTATGAAATGGCTGCACCCAAATGTAAACTTGTGAGTACAATGAGCGACACAGTTTGCAGAAACGAGGTACTGGTACTATTTGTTTTGCATTTTATTAAAATAATTTATCGTCTAATATTAAGCTGTGTCATCTAGGTTAATGTTCTACATGAGCACAATCTATAAGGTTCCAAACGACCCTGAGACAGTCACTGAAGGGTCACCTTTACTATATAAAACATGGTATGGGCCCAGTCAGTCTTGGAGAATATACGTTTTTGTGCACTGGGAAAGTCGCCGGTAGAATAGAAAGAGAGGGGGAGAGGACATTGTACAAACTACTTACAAGATAAGACAACTTCTGTAACAAACAGAGCACTCAAAAGATGTACTTTGGTGATAGTTGTTTATTGTTGTCCTTTAGGTTACATTCATCAACAATTAAATATTGTTTCGAACGTCTCAGATCATGGACAGAACGGGTACCCCAGAATTCAGTCCCCAGTTCCACACACGCCCTTTTTTTCTTTCCTTTCCTTTTCTTGTCCGTTACAATATTTAAATGTTCCGTGACTCGCTTGTCGTCAAATAGTTATTCAAACAAAGCTTTAGCGACAAATACAAGAAAAAATGTGAAAAAAAACTTGAATATTAAGTTTCCAATGATTGATGGAAAAACAAGTTTGTGATAATTAAAAGAAATCAAATCATAATTTGTACACAGATTATAAAACAAATTTTCGTGTAAAATAATTAAAACAACCAAATGAGGGAATTAAAAAAGACGCTGAACGTTAGTCATGTGAAAAAAGATCATCCGTGTGTAAGCGTTATTTTATTTTGATCTGATGAAAGTTTGTCATACAACATATTTTGTTTGTGTGTATGTTCATGCATTCTGAAGTTAGTCTACCACAACGAGCAACTTGTCTTTCAGCTGCAGATGAGCAATTTAGCCAGTGCAGTACAACCGCTAGCCTGGGGTCTTTAACGTGCACCACGCAGTAGTGATACACGACCGCACGCCAGAGCGATGCTAATCCAGATCGAAACGAGCAGGGATAGGGATTGAATCCAGGATCCCTGGGTTTTGCAGCGCGAGCTTTCGCTCCACGTGTTCCGAGCTGGTATTTCCTAGCCCACTCAGCCAACGATTCCCTCATCATACAACCTAAACATATAGTGTTACGGCCCTATAAATTTGGGGGAGCTAAAATAGGAAACTATGTCTGTGTGAAAGGTTTTTTTTTTTTTTTTCTTCTGTGTAAATGTGGAGAAACTATATTGCAGCCATACGCAAAAGCCGCATAGCTTATGTGAAGAATTATACGTGGAAGTGTGAACTGTGGCTAAATAAACATTTAGTAATGGATTGATAGATTTAATAGTTTGGCTTTCCCGACGCATCAGTTGCCCTGGTATGGAAGTAAACGCCATAGAACAACACAGAACGACTCAGGTTTCCAAAAAGACCGATCCGTCACGACGTATAGTCGGCAGGGTCAGATTACAAAGCTCTTTGCGATCGATAGGACGGAATAAAAAGAGGAATAAAAAATATATGCCCTTGTAAAGGCAAGAAAGTAAACAAACCTCAAATTAATCCTCGCTGGTTTGAGTGCAGTGATGGTGGGTTAAGAGGTTTTATTTAAATAGGCTTTTAAAAAAAAAACGTAAAAGGCGCCGAAATAAAAAAAGAAATAGCTCCAGAGCAAGTTGCGTTTGAAGGGAATATACATAAAAAAACATTATTCCACCAGAAATTTTAAAATAAGTCTGCCGGAAGTTCAGATGCGTGCCGGCCTTCTAATATAGACTTTTTTTTTTTTTTTGCTCTCGAATAAAGACGAAGAGACATATAAGCACACGAAGTTTGTATTGACTGAAAGTGAATTGTGGCCCCCTGCAGTTACTTAAAAAAAAAACACGAAACTTTAAAAAAAATCTAATTATTGAAATAGGTTATGCATGTAAAAAAACTAACTCCCCCCCCCCCCCCCCCCCCACCAAAAAAAAAAAAAATTACCGCATTATTTACCCTGCGAGGCTCATTTGAGTGGTTCCAAAACATGAAGAAGTCTCAAGACCTAAAACTTTTAGCAAGAACTATTGTTTAAATAGTTTTTATTTATTTTTTTTTTGTTTATTTTATAATCTGCGTGCTCCATTCAGCTCAGTGCCCTATTAGAGATTTCGAAAGGTACTTCTAATTTGAGAATGACGTCTCGAAATAGAACCAAAATGAGTATCGCGGCGAAAATATTGTGCTAACGAACTTTTTAGAGCGAAGTTCATTATGTGACATGCGTGTCCTTTAGAAACACGTAAAAAGGAAATGGCTTATTGGGAGTTAAGTATTACTTCAAGGAGCGTCAATTTTTTTATGGGTGACGAATTTGCCTGTATATATTCTATTAGAGTGCCCATACTTATTACTGCGTGTCTATACTCCGCGACAACTTTTCTTGGCAATGCTGTGGAAGGTACAGGCCCGCGTCCCCTCTCCCATTTTGAGTGTACGCAGGCTCTCCTCCTCTCCCCGGAAATGGGAAGAGGAGGAGAGCCTGCGTACACTCAAAATGGGAGAGGGAACGCGGGCCTGTACCTTCCACTGCATTGCCAAGAAAAGTTGTCGCGGAGTATAGGTTCTTTTTTTTTTTTTTTCATTAATGAAGTATCGCAATGTCGGCGCGTATACAAGTTCCCACCTCCCCCCCCCCCCCCCTTTCCATTTCCGTATCTTCGTGTTTTTTTGTTTTTTTTTATTGACTATCACAATGTTGGTGCGTATACAGCCTTCCCCCCATTTCCGTATCTTCGTCCTTGTTAGTTACATTACTGTTTGTGAGGGCCGAATTCGGACGATTACGGCGCAGGTACGTGGGACGAGGACGGCGCCGTCGAGGAGGCCGAGGTCCCGTTCTACCTGCGCGCGGGAGTCCTCGTCCCCGTGGCCGTGTCGCTGGGCATCATCGTCATCTCGGTGGTGGCCGCCTTCGCCTACTACAGACGCTCCCTGGCAACCCACGGTGAGCCCCTTCGTGTCGTTACCTCAGTCTGCGAACCTTTCCAAGCTTGCACCTCCACCCAGGCCCCTAAACAACACACACCGTATGAAATCACCGAGAGGTCAATAAATGGAGAGTCAATGAGTTTGCGGCATTAACTGATATCGACGCCCAAGAACGAATAAAAAGTCGAGAAGCGCGAACATCATAAGCCACTCATAATGATTGCGCTTTTCGATTTTTGATTCGTCTTTCGGCGTGCCTATCGGTTAATGCCGCAGAGTTATTTGCTGCGAGCCGATAATCAGAGCCCTATAGACTCGTCAAACACAAAGTTGGGGCCGACGCTAACCGAGCAGACCGACTGGACTCTCGCGACGATCACGCCTCGCTTTCGTTGCAGAAGTCCAACCAACCCGCGCACCCCGTGAACTTTCTGTTTTACGAGCCAAGAACCTCAGGTGTTCGGAACTCGAGACGCCCAGCATTTTTTACTCTATACGATGAGCAAGTTGGTGTGCTCTGTGCTCACCACGTGCGTTAGTTTGACACCCCCCCCCCCCCCCCCCACAACCCCTCTCAAACGTGCCCACGTACTTTAGTTTTCCTTTCCGATCTCGAGCAATGACGATGCGCGCTTGGCTGCCTCGTCATTGCGCAATGGATGGATGGATAATATTGGCTATGCCCTTTGTAGCGGGCGGCAGCTTACGCCACCTAGCCTGAAAAAAAAAATGCTTTCCTCTCCCACTTAAATACTCAATTCCCTGCACTTTCTCTATGTTGCCCCCTTAAATGTAGCAAACCGGGACAAAATACCCCAGGTTAACTTCTTTGCCTTCCTTTCTGCCCTTTCTTCCTTTCCATTAATTGGCGTGCTCCTTCTTGCATTCCGACGCGCCAAGGACGCCTTTTGCTACACTTGCTCGCCGTGTACGGGGAGAAACTGAGGGAGGGGAGGAAATGAGAATGCGCGAAGGGGACGCTAGTCTGTTGGGCTCTGATTGGAATGCTTAGTGGGTAGACGAGAAGCTTGCATGCCTATGTCTCTACTCACTGTTCGAACGAACTCGAACGAGAAAGCAGAACCCCGGACGCTGGCGTTAGGCGTTCGAACCCGCTCGAAGAGTGACTAGATACAAATGGCAGATCGCTTTGCGTCTACCCCTAATCATTCGCACCAAAGCTGGGTGTTCTGAAGACCCCTTGCACCCTCGTCTCCTCCTCTCTCTCTCTCTCTCTCTCTCTCTCTCTCTGTTTCTACCCGCATAGACCCTGAGAGTTTAAGAAACATAGAGATTACCGCAAACGGTTTACTTTCCTTGCATCGCGATTCGTTCTTTCGCGTGTCTATCAGTTATTAATTGCAAATCTCATCGACTTCGTAGCGATAATCAAATGGCATCAACTGGCCACGTCTTCTATTGCTAAAACTGTCACTTACTATATCAGTGAGACAACAAATAGTGAGGCCGCAGTGTTGCGTTTTCAGCGTCGTCTAAAAAAGGCCGATTTATTCAGTCGTGTCTAGTTGCTGTGGCCGAGCACAAATTTCCGCGAGAAGCTTTGCACAACTGCGTTTGTAAAAAAAAAACGTGAAGTTGTTTCTCCCGTCGGTTTGTGTATACATTTTGTTTTATCATTTCTTGACCGCTCGTTTCCGAGTGTCGAACTTCTAAATACAAAAAGTAAAGCTCGACATTCCGCGATGGTAATCTGGCGCAAGCTTATTAAGCGTAAAAAATTTGTTTTCTTTGCGTGCATGCGTGCCATACGTTAAATTATGCTATATTATGGAGTAAAGGTCTATTTGAAAGCAGACGCGTACAAAGTTACGTCATGGTGATAATTTAGTAGATGATGCATTGAGAGAACATAGTCCGTGTACACCGTGCGATACTGTTAGCGCGTACGAGAGATCGCCAGTTTTGATAGATTTTATGTTAAAACTGAAAGAAAAAACTACGTAGGTCGTGGAAGGTACTCATTCGGAGCAGTGACCTAAGCAGCAAATTTTGGTGCTTATCAATATTCTTTCTGAGTAAAATGCAGAGAAGCGCCGATGTCGTGTTCGCGCTAACAGTGCAACGCGCGGTGTACGTAACACCTTGCCAATTTTAGTATGGTGAAAACCCTGGAAGTCAAAAATTTCAAAGGTAATAAAGAATCATAAAAAAAGTTTAATTATGGTTAAAACCATTTGATAACGTACCCTTTATGTTAAGAAAAACACGCACGTATACATTCGTTTACACCGAAATCGTGATGGCCCTTTTTACGGCCGGGTTCCCTGACAAATAGCGACCCCATACATTAAGGCTCTCGAGTAGCAGCCAGTCAAGCTCTGAACAAACGTTATTAGTGTCAAATAAGTAAAACAAAGCGTCGGTACAAAGCCAAGCCCCCGGCGGCGCACACGGTCGCACCAGGGCCGTATACAAAAACTTTTCAGCTCAAATGGGACCGATTTCAGGTCTCCTACATTTTGTTTCCTCCGTCGTTTCGTATTCATAGCCCCCGTATTATTGAGCGGACGCGCGTGCATGCGGCAAGATGATACCTGCCTCCTCGTGCTCCACTCTCGCTTACGTTTTCTCGTCTATATTATTTCCTCCAGAAGCCTCTTGCACACCGAAACGGTTCCCGTGTAATCTCACGCCTGCGCGCTTGGAATTGCGTCGGTGACAATCAATAACTCCAGGCGCCTACAGTCATATATATATATATACTTATTTATCCGTATACAAGAATACCCCCGACCGCTCGGAACGACGTTTTTCCTTCCTCTTCTATTATATTTCCAGAGCTTTTGCGTTTCGTTTCTTCGTATACGCACGTTTGTGTGTGTGTGTGTTACCTGTTTGTTCACGTGTATGTTGTTGTTGTTGTTGATTCTTTATTTCTTTGGTTGGGGTGCTACATGCGGCCGCAGGAAGCGGTGTGAAATACGAAAGCTGCGTGCAGAGCCGTGAGCCCCACGGCAGCAGCTGGTCCGCCACCTCGAGAGCGTCTTTCGCGAGACGCAGCGTGGCCGAATCGAGCGTCTACGACACTCCCTGGGACGCCCAAGCGGCGCTGGCCCAGGCCAACCAGGCTCCCTCGGTGCGTGGAAAGCCTCGCTGCTTATTGGGCATCGTCTGTCGCCCGCCTGTTTCTCTTGTCGGAGCGCAAATCGATATAATCCATTCTCCGGATCAAAATGTCGGAATATATACCTCGTTTCACCTTTCGTCTAGAAGCAGCCGACGCTACGAGCGGATGGGACCCATCAGACGGCGTGGAAAGTGCACCATCGTGGTGTTCGTCGTGTTTCTGCACGTGTTCCATCGTCGCTGAACCAATCATAAACAAAGAAGATCCCATGACTTCTGCTTTTGACGCTGCTGGATTGCTCCCATTTCTTCGTCGCGTCGGCTGCGTGGGGACTTAAGTTGAAACGAAGTTCAATAACTCAGATTGAAATAATTACAAAGCTTCCGACTGTTGTCACGTGCGCAGATGGCAACACAATGGCCGTGTTCCAAAATTTACTCGAGCTTGCTCCAGAGTAAGGGTCTTGTACGTTTGCGTTCGAAGACCTACCATTGCCCAGCGTTGCTCTGTATGTGTTGTCGTGTGACACGACCCACCGGAGTAACTCGGATCTATTTGGGTACCGCTTCGAACACAGCCAGTGTGTGCCAAACAAAAACAAGTCTTTTTTTTTTTTTTTTTTCAATACCACTTTGTTAATTGTATGCGTGACCGGGAGCTTGAAGACGCATTCCCGCAATTTCGTTTGCTTACGTTTTCTTACGTTACTTTAGGAACCACCGGAACATTCCTGCTTCGAATGCCGTGTGAAAAGCTACACCTTGATTATGTTGCCACGCTTTATACAAAGCACGGATTTCCAGCTGATTCTCCGCATAAGCAGACGCAAGCTCCAATAACATAACGGAACGTAAGAAAACGGTGATGTGTGAACCGACCTTGAGGCCCATTCACACAGTTGTGTTTCAGGGCGTTTGACGGCGTTCCATCGCGATACGACTGCAAGTTATCGTAAAATTTGTACTTGGTAAACCGCGTGCCAAGCTACCTCTTTAAATGGTCGACGCGCTTTCTACGAAGCACGCAACGCTGTCAAGCGCAGTTAAACGCAATTGTGTACGAGCCTGGTTACACGGTCCTCCTTGAACTCAGTTGAGTGTGGTCGAGGTCAGACTTGACTGCGGTTAAAGGTGTCCGTGTAACTAGGGTATTAATGATCCTTTGGACTCGGTATAAATGTCGCTTTCGCAGTTGGTACAAGGTGTCAAAGTTTCGGAATTTAACGTTTTTTTGTTTTTTTTTATAATGAAAACAGGTTTTTTGTTTACGGCAGCTGGCGCAGTTTGTAAACCTATATTGTAGGGCTGTGAAGTCACTTTTCTTTTTTTTTTTAATATTTCCTTGAATTCTTTTGGAAATTAATTTTAGTTTTTAATCCCATATTGTTAATTTCTGAAATTTTGACATATCATTGTAAATATGTGTATTAAGTTCGATCGAACCCTAAGCGCATAACAATAACATTTTCTTTCCTTTTTTTTTTTCCGGCGCGGACATTACGTGTAGTGCTTTCGGCAGTATATTGTTTGCATTTTTTTATATAACAGGTACGTAAAAATTATTATTGCCCTTGTCTCTGCCCCGTTCTTGACGAGCTCGATTTGATTATATTACCATAATAATCAAAATTCTTGATATTCAAACTAAACCGGTGTTGGATCCTTACATTTACGTCAATATAGAGATATATGTCAAATAAAAATTACGTTTTATGTTTTTTGTTTTTGTTTTCCAGATTTACGATGGCAACTACACTCGGCTCAAGGGCAGAGGTTCAAATTCGCACCTGGCGCTCGAATGTTCGACGTCAGCCGTCAAAAACCAGTGACGTCATTTCACGCTCGCTCGCAACGTGCGACGTCATTCCGTCTTCCGCTTTACATCGATAAACATTGACCGCACGCGCGAAAAAAAAAAACGCTCCGTTTGTGTCTTACATGTTTTGAAGCAAACGTAAAAACACATTCTGAAGTTTATATCTTTCTTTTTTTTTATCTCAGAGTGCAGTAACTTTAGGACGGGCCATTCGCCACACCGCTGCGATATAAGGGACATTTCACATCAGTTTAAACCAAGCACTCTACTTGCAAATCCACACGCCAAAATAGTCATGACGTCGTATTTATATATAACGTTTGTGTTATTACAATGACGTTTTGGGTATCTTCAACTTTCTGCATATATTCTATGCAAAAAAGAAAAAAAAAGCGTGTTGTACAGGGCAACTTTAATTACTTTTTTGTATGCGTTTGCCGCTTTTATACTGCTATAAGCTTTAACAGTCTTCTAAACATATCAAGAAGCAATGGCTGTCGTACGTTGTTTTTCTTTGTTGAATCACGCTCAGTATTCATCGTTGCACGAGTAGTGGTGTTGTCTACATTGTAGTTACGCCTCAAATGTTAAGGCAGAAACACAAAAAAAAAAGCTAGTTCATGTTATTTAAGAAAAATGAAACTATTGCGTATTGCAAAAGCTTCCGAAAACTGCAACAGATTTCATTGTTGTGTTAATAATTCAAATTGTTGCGTTAGGTGCACTACCAAGCCGAGTCAAACGTATGTACAGTGCGCTGCAATATGAAAGACCCACTGGGAGTGCGTGGCCGAGGCGGTGGCTGGCGGGGGCTCTGCGAGGGCTCCGGGAAATTCCATTCTGCTTCGAGGGGAGAATGCACACTCGGGGCTCAGCTAAAGCGCAACGCGCTTATCAGTTTCTGGTGAGCCCCGGGTTAACGTCCTGCTTTTGAAGCAGAATGGAATCGCCCGGAGCGCTCGCAGCGCCCCCGCCAGCCGCCGCCTCGGACACGCGCTCCCAGTGGGTCTTTCATATTGCAGGACACTGTACGTTCTAGTTAGGAAGCAATACTTGAAGCGCATTGACTTCACGAAAGCACTTTGAGAATAATGAAATAACTGTTCACGCTGAGAGTATGGACAATGTTTATGACTCACAAAGTTAGAGAGCGAATGAAAAATACTCCGCCACAAGCGAGGTACTAAATTACTTCGTGGAATATCGCGAGGCTGGTGCGAATGTTGTTTTAAACCGTTTTCGTACGATTTGCTCCTAACTAGGAACGGACTGAAATTCCAAGCTGAATGTCCCTTCAAAACGCTCACTCCAGAAAATTCACGACGTTATTGTTTTTTACACGCGAAAAAGTTTTTATGTTTTGTTGCAGAAACATTGGTGGATTTAAAAAACTGCTACAAAGCAGATTTAAAAAAAAAAAAAAAAATCCGAAGGAAAAAAATTGCGCAAGATATAAAAAGTCGTCAAACTGCCAACGAATCCTTAATTAAATTGGTGTTTCTTGCCGAGGAACAGTTTTGCTCTGCTTTAATTTGTTGCGCCAAGAGCAGAACATAGAGCTAGGCGTCACTCACAGCTCTAACATAATTTGCACTGCCACGCTCAGGCAGGCGCCATTACCTTCTTTTTTAACTCAGCGTATTCAACTTGCAAACTTTAATAGGCCTACACAGCCGCGGAACATCTAAAAGAGAAAGACATTTTTTTTCTTCTTTTTTTTTTTCTCTCTTTTATCAAATTTGAGAAGACGTTGTCAAGGGATGCAAATCACGAGCCGGGATTCACAAACGAGCTGGCATGACTTCGTGAAAATAAGCTGCGTAAAAAGAAATTACGAAGACAAGATATAAAAACAGAAAACACTGGCGGTGCGCCGAATGCAATCTCCTGCCTCGTTATCCGTCTTCCAGCACAATGGGCACAAGAAAGCAGACATCAAACCAAAATCACATGAAAGAAGGAACATTTTTGTCCTTATCTAACTTGTCAGCGCAAATGTAAAAATAAACAAAAAAATAAAAAGCTTTCTTTTTTTTTAAATAGAAACTGCCTTTTTGGGGGGAGGACTTGCGGCTGCCTTTGCCTCCAAAAAAACTCAGAACGAGAGAAAGACACTTGACTGAGGAAACTGCCATCTGCGGTTTCTGAAAAGAAATGCTCCTCTTGGTTGGGAGTGGGAAAGGATGAGACGACCGGAGGACTTCACGACGGGTATCTCTATATAATAATAATAATAATAATAACAAAAGGAAATAACGTGCATCTTCGATGCTTCCTTCTTGCATCCATCCGATCTACTCCACCCCCCCCCCCCTTTTTTTAAATTTTTGATACTTTTGAAAACGATCGTTCAAAACAAACAAAAAGACGAGGTTGAGCGTCAGAGCAGCAGCTTTATCATACTTGGCACAACTTCGCTGTTCTTTGTGTTGTGTTTGTTATTTTTTTTCATGAATGGAGAGAAGCGGCTTGTAGGAAAGCAATAAAAAAAAAAGAGGCATTTCGGGCCAATGGCAGCAGTTCTAGCAATCGTGCAACTTTTCCAACTCCAGCAGTCATCGCTTGGGCGTCCGTTCTCAATTCGATTCGTTTTTGTTTTATTTTCGGCGTACTCAAAATATACGTCGAGCTGGAGTGAGTTATGCTCCTTGTGTTGAGCATAAACTTTTGAAATAAAAAAACGCAAGTTCCGTCGTTTAGTACTTTTTTTTCTTTATGCCGTGTATACTTTGCCTCGTGTTTTTGTCTTCAAAAGTTCTGGTTCTACTTTCTTAATCTCAGCGTGAGGCTCTTCACATTGTTTTCTCATATTCAGTGAAATTCTGAGCCAACTTTTTCTCTAAAAAAAAAAAATGCAAAAGTTGTTTTACCTTCTTATTCTTTTTTTTTTTAACTCATGACTATTTTCTTTGTTCTTAGCTTTAAAGGAAAATATTTTTGTACGGCCTTAGATTCGTCATCTCTTTATAAACTCTTAAGATTTTCTTCGTTAAAATATCTACCGCTTTTACCTTAATAGCGTATTCGCTACGGAGAAACTTAATGCGAACTTTAATGTGCAATTTATCATTCGCAAGACAAAAGAAAGAAAAACGTAATGCGGCATAATGACGCACTTAAAAACGAGCATCGGCTCTTCAGTGGAAGAGCAGCAACTAAAAAAATCTGGGAAGCCCTTAATCTTGGCATCGCAGCTGCCGCACCGGTCCGCAATGCATCGGATATGGCGGGAACCGCGAAGTGCGCCAAACGAGGCAGCACTTCGAGACAAAGACCATATGCCTCAGTTTTGGAAAATACATTTTTCTTTTTTTTTATATAGATATATGGAATTACAGTGTGCTTTGTTACGTGCGAGCGCTAAATGACGTCTTGAAGAAAGAAAGAAAAAAAAAACATTCGAGGACAAAGAAAGAAACGCATTGCCATTTCTGACTCCATCGCGTGCTGCCAAATGGCCTTACGAAAAGATTTCTTGGAACAAAAAAAAAAAGGAAAAAAGCCTAGAAAAAGAAAGAGAAGGCAACCTTCGGCAAGTCGGCACCCCATGGCCTGAAATCTTCAAGCTGAACCCTACAGAGATGGAACCTATTTTCGAGAATGTAAGTTTCCGACGTTTTCTACATTTCAAAACAAAACCAACACAAAAAAAGATTGTGTTTTTTCTTTTTCCTTTTTTTCTTATTTTAGTGTGTGCGACCGTTATCTGAGAAGGTGGCATTACTCTTCGGAGTAGAGATGAAAAACAAAAATTTCTCATTTCTTCTTTTTTTTATCCCGTGCTTAGAAGTTTTTGTTGGTTTTCACTGACGCAACTGTCTTTTTTTTTGTTTTAGTTTAAAACTAGAATTCCGCGTTTTCGGAAAAATCTGATCAAATACAAAAAACGCTGCCGGTGAAAATTCCTAAATTCAGATTTATCTGAAAAACGCCGTATTTGCAGATCGCGATGGCTAAAGAAGAAACAAAAAGGCAGTTTTCTACAAATAAGCCTAGTCAGAACACAGGTTTAGCGGTCATCAGTAAAAGCTTCCACAGATTCCTTCAAAATCTCGTTGTATTGTTCAAAAAAGGTTCACCATTTACCCCGTCAGGGTTCGTTCAGGACAACGGGGTATTGAAATTCTGGATCACGACACAAACCACTGTTTTGGTTTCCAGACTGAACTTTTGGACAAAGGTAGGGTTGCGATTTAATAACTCTGAAAGCTACGAACTCTTAGATTTCATAAGAGGGATAGCTGAGGCTTCTATCTCATCACTCCGGCCCGCGCAGCCGCAGGGAGTAGCGGTAGAATAGGATGAAAAGAAAGCAAGCTTTCCGACGACTATGACAAAAAGTTTCAGTGATTTTAGTCCTTCTTTTTCAAGTTTCGTTGTGTGACACTTAGTATTACTAATGGCAAGGGCGCCGATGGTCATGTGGTACACGTGCGTTTTTTATATATTTATGGAAGGGTATACCCGCCGGTGAAGATATATATTTTTTTGTTATTTTAAATCTTGAAAATTTGAAAGCACAAAAAAAAAGAATTCATTTGCTTCGGACAATTGGGAATCTAACAAAAATAAACTCCGATAAACCCCAAATAATCGGCAAAAATTAAACTCCGATAAACGCCCTCAAACTTTCACGAAAAGTAAACTCCGAAAACAGGGAGTTCTTTTGTAACACGACGCTTTCTTTTTTCTTTTTTTCTAACATAACCCTTTTTCTGTAATGTATGCGTAGTAATCTACTTAGAAATGTGATATATGCTTCTTGCTGTACTTATTCGCCTTTTTTTGTCTGGCAACAAACTTAGTGGCGCCATAGTAGGTGGTCCCAGTACACTTCCGGTTCATGTAGATTCCCTAATATTTTACTCATCATTCTTTTATCATACCAGTGAATTAAATCTGGCAGTGCCATAAGGGGCTCTTTCCATGAGATAGCCTGTATGTTTGACTGCGCAAATACTGCGAAACCTGCCGTCTGGTAATGAAACCGGAAGTTGTTGGGAGCTATTTTTACACTGGCGCCACCACGTTTCAACTCACGCGAGAAAGAGCGAGTAAACACAAAATTTGAGAAAGGGTAAACAGCCGAGAGCACATGCACACGCACACCCTATCAGCGATAATCCTTGTCGTATGTCGATGAAGTTTCGTTATTACAGAAGGTGCTTTTAAATACTCACTTTCTGAACGCCTTCACTTGCCCAGTTGATTGCTCTAAAGGACTCTAAAGTGTATTTCGTAAGAAGAACTGAAAAAAAGGTATTGGTATTGTTAATAATATTAAGAGCACGAAAAAAGCACATAAACAATACTTGCTGTTTCTTTCACTTACACGCGGTGTTTCGCAAAAAAGAATACAAAAAATGTATTTTAGACAAAACCAGTGCGACCTCCATGGGATACCTTAATTTTTACGTAGGACAAAATCTATTTGAAATAAGTTTTTGTATCCAATTGTTAGGAAAATGCATAAGTGGGCTCTTTGGGGACGTTGCTTTAGAGTGCTGTCTTCAAGAAGCCATGCGTGCCTTCGTAATCAAATGTGTGAGTCAGTTCTCAAAACACACTCTGCGTACGATGACGCCGATATCTCGAAGTCTAGCCTATCATCTCTGATCAATTTGTTTCTACCCCTCAAAGCTTGTCTCTAACCTTTGAAGTTTGAACCTGTTTTCAGTATTTCACGAGCCTATTTTAAATTTTCCTAAAAATTTAAGTTACCTAATTCGAAACTTATTCATAATGTGAGTCTTACGCAGTAAGGAGACACAAATGCACGTACTTACCCAGTTCGTTCCCAAAAATGTTGTCTTTATAGCTGTGTATCCGTATTAACGGCATTCATATTAACGAAACCTGATTTTAACGTGATATTGCAGGGTTATTAGTCTAATATCTTGCCGAGCTTCGCGGTTGGCCTCATTCAACTCGTAACAATGATTTAAGATGTCGGCTGAAAGAGAAAGCGAGAGATTACACGAAGAGAATAATGGCCAAACGTCGTCTAGATCGCGATGACGGAGAGGAGTGTTCGTGAAATGACGCGGAATCCCTCCCGGCGACTCAATCTTTTGTAATCCTTTGACCCTTCATCAAACCCGCAGCCACAAACAAACACACACACACACACGTACACACACACACACACACACATACACAAGCACAAAAAGAGGAAGAGAGAAAAAAATTTGCCAAAAAAGAAAAGTTGTGAGGAAGAAAAGCAAAAATTGACAATAGATGAGCCCCCGACCACGCTATCTCGAAAACTTGACGACGGAGTCGGGTTCTCGGAGACAAGGCGTTAATCAAAAACGGGACGACATCGCTCAGTTCCCTCCGCACCTGTCGCTTCAGGAGACAACGCCCCATGCGTTAGCCCTTGTCTTTCTTCCTCACTTCCTAGTCTCTTCCATTTTGCTTATTATATTCATTTTATTTGCCCTTCCGTTTTGTTTCTTTTTCTTTCTCTCTCTCTCTCAGCGTATCTCTTCCTCTCACAAGACACCGCTTCCTATCTCAAACCTCAAAATCGAACCCCATCCCACGCGGCTTCTTCAACAGGTAAAATTTCCTTCCCCCCAAAACCTCCGAGCTTCCCCCATCATTTTGATTCTTCTTTCGCGCCACCTTTGCTTCTTTAAATTGTTTACTCCTTTTTTTTTTTTTTTTTTACCACACACAATACCGAACATTGAGAGTAAATTTAAAACAAAAACCGGTCAAAGTTGCAGCGTTAGAAGATTAAGAAAATTGGATCGATTTTTTGCTCTTCCGCGCCCGAAACAAAATCTGTCTCCAGGACAACAGTACTGACAAAGGTATAAAATAGGATTAGAACGATGGGAAGAAAAAAAAATTATATGTATTAAAACATAAATAAAAACTGCGATCCATTGTTCGCACACATCGTTGTCCAGGATAAACGGGAGCCTTTTCCACCGGCTGTTTCTTGCCTTTCTATATTGTTGCGGAACGTTTCGAACCGTCCCTTTGTTTCGTCATCCGTCGTCGCGTCTCCCGCCGACCGGCAACATTACAGACGTCCGTTTGCTTCCTGTAGCGTAGCGTCTGTTATTTACGATGCGAAGAAACAAATATATCCTTCTATGTTCGTGCGAGTACAATCTCGTGTTATTTCCTTAGGGAAGGGAGAAAAGAAGATGCCAGAAAACTGAGACGAGACAGGAGGAGTTCGAGAGGAGAGAAAGAGAGCGAGAGAAAGACAGAGATAGAGAAGGAGAGCGGCACCCTGTTTACCCGCTCTTCTTCCCCCAAGCCTCATCCCTACCTCCCCTATGTTTTCCCTGTTTCCCGTCTCTCCCTACTTTCTCATTCGTACGCTACATGCTTGGTCTTCTTCCTTGGGGATACCCGAACTAAATCGATTGCCTAAGAGGCGCGGCGAATGCAGCTCTAATAATAACAACGTACGAACAATGACAAAAACAACCCCAAAAGGAGAAAAAAATCCTACTCTAAGAGTGTGTTTTTCTTAGCGGTGATTCGAGCAGCCCTGAGGTATTCTCGCTCGCGATTTTCCACGGCTGAATGCTCATGCTAAGCAAAACGAAACGTTCTGTGTTTACATCTGGCAGATTTGGGAACCAAGCGTGATAGACCGTCGGAGCGTGTGGAATTAATGGCATTCGAGCGATGGCCGTTGTTTATAAGCAAGCCAAAAAAGAAAAAGAAAAAGAAGAGAAAAAAGGGGAGGATCTCTCGCTTGCCGTGTGCAGTAAATATATATATAAAAAAAAAAAGAAACTCACATGTGCGGATTTGGATTATTGAAGTGATTGCCAAGTTTTCTCGCAGTTTATTCCGTCCCAATCGGGTTCAGATATGTCTGGAAGAAAATGTTTCGTTTCAATAAAAACAATCAAGTGATTCCTCGAGTCACATAAGTGCGCTATACTTGTATTTATTTTTAAATGTGTCCCGGCTGGACCCATATAGGCGGTTAACAGCAATAAATAAAACGAAATAATATAACAGCAGATATAGTAAAAATGATCAGTTATTTTTAAATGAAAAATCTACTCAACAGTTATGTGATATTCACTAATTAAATTCCAGAAAACCCTAATACTCTACTGATATGAAAAAAAAAGAAAAGAAAAACTAGAAAATGTCACGCCACTACTCCGTTCATAATTTGAATAATGTTGAATTCAACCCGAGGTTGACATCACCTTAATTAGATCCACATGGAATGTGCGCTGATGACGAAATTTTCAGAGGGATTCAGACCAGAACACTTCACTAATATAAGCGAGTTGAAACGTTGTTGCGTTAATTAAAGATTGACGGACAGGCGAACGCAGAGATGTACAGAAATAATGCCGCATCTTTTTGCACACAGTGTATATAGGGCTGAATTTTTATAACATAAATTATCTAAGGAAAACGGGACATTTAAGTTTGCTACATCTAGCGTAGTTAAGCTGCCTTCTAAATTTAGCGAAAAAAAACTTCTCACGTTAAATTCGACAATATTTCCCGACTTAATCCTTTGGATCAAAATGTTTCACATATTTCCACGTACAGCGCACATGTGTGCGGGCTATGCAAGGTCCGGGTGGTCTTTATCTTAACATCTATTTAACCTCTACATAAACGCGAAAGTAAGCTTTTGTTTTCTTTTTTTTTTCCCTAATATTTTATTTTTGTCGGAAAGAAAACAATATGCGCCCTGGGAGCTCGTGAAGGCGGTGATCAATCATCGTCGACTTTCCAACAGGCGAGAAGCTGACGGCGAAACTCCGGAACAAAGGGTCTGATATTAGCATATCGTGAAGAAAACGTCAAGAGTGAGCGAATGCATTTTTTTTTTTTTTTAGTACCGACTGACAGTGAACTCTCGAACACAGTCTGCAACAATAGTCGTTTCAATATTTATCAACATTAGCTCGTTACATCACGTTTTATATTTCGAATCGTAACAGCCATAAAAAAAAAAAAAAAGATAATTGACGCTATTGAGATGTTTTTGAGGTACAATAATGTATGCAAAAATTAAAACATGTTCTTAGAGGTATATTCAGTTTAGCCTTTTCCTAAATAGTGAAGGCATCGTGTAGAGAAGTGGGGGAGAAAAGAGTATGAATTATACGCACGCGTGGGGAAATGAGAAAAAAAATATTGTCGGAATACAGGTAAAATGTTCCTATATCAGTTAAAATTTAAAAAAAAAAACGAGTAACAAAATAGGCCATCTTCTGGTTTTAATGATGGACGACAGGGGATATGCATTCTACTCTTATTACTTTGAATGCGTGAAACGGGTAATACAGAAACGGGAAGACTAAACGTCTTTTTAAGAGGAAATGTAACGTAGGAATTGATGACGGCGGTGGCCGAACTCGAATTTTACACGAATTACATTTTACAATTTATGTCCCCACCCAATACTGACAAATATTGTGAACAACAAAATGCTTTAATTAATTTTAACTAACATATTACAAGGTCCGCTTGATTTGAAGCTTTCAACTTATGTAGCTGAAACTTTCATAGGCAAGTGCCGATCACCGTATTAGCACACGGGTCGATTTAATGCTATTTTAGACCCGTCAAAGGACACTGGGGAGCCTGTTGTCTTGACGATTATTGACGCTGAAAGAATAAAGCGCACATTTGGGGTGGACGACCATTCTTTCGCCAGAACCAGTGCTCGTTATGAGCTCTTATTGTCCTATTCAAGTTTGTGCAATTAATACAATTATCACAAATTCGCTATTCATCTGGCAATTTTGAATGGATCACCGTCAGCACTAGGAGACTTTGATCACTCACGAAGGCAAAAGCAAACGAAGATTATTTTTTTTTATTGAAGTTGATCTGGATTAAATTTTCTAACTTCTCATTCCATTTTCTCATATTGATAGTATATTTCCATCGACAAATAGAACGCGGGTACGATACCCAAGACTAAAAAGAAAACGTTTGTGCGAAACGCCGCACGCAACAAAATCCGCATAGTTTCATCCCCCGTGCGCATGCTTTCTTTACATTTCTCGAAAGTGCTGCGGCGAAGCGAGCGCTTTCGAGAAACAATACAATTCGGTTATTGCGTTATGCTTCGATGCATCCAGTAATAGCCTGTTTCAAGATCTGTTCCAAATCAAAATGTGTCTCGGTCACGGAACGCAAATATTGCGCCCACTTTTTTTCTTTTTTTCTTTTTTTTTAAAGAGGAGGGGGATTTTATTTTGAGTTATACGTGTCCTATTCAATCCCTTAACTCCCTAAAATATATATATGTATATATATATATATATATATATATATATATATATATATATATATATATATTGAGATGGATTGCGTTGGAAGTTAATATCCATCCCATATACTCTAGCGTTGAAAGAAATTCCACGTGACCTCGTGCTGCGCGCCTCGCGGCGTTCAATTGGAAGGTCCCGCAGCGGATGATGCAATGCGGCTCTTATGATGCGTTGCGGTTCACCTTAACCTGACACGATGTACAATACACGGTGTTTGTAACGGCGAATTGGGGCGGATAGCCAGTACAACGAGCCACAGTTAACAACACGCTTTCCAGTTAAAGAGACCAAAAAATAATTTTTTTAACTTTCTCCCGCTTAGCTTTCCTCCTCAGCTCAAAAGCGAAATTAGAAACTCACGTGGTTGTGACATAGGATTTCGCCGGATGCAATGACTCCAAGCTTCTACCGTACTTTTTAAGTACACCGTGAAACATGTCACTCGAAAGTGATTATAAATGCTTTCACGGCACTCATTAAGGGACATGAACGCGAATCCAAATATTATTCGACGGATTGCTTGTTGACGGCGGGATACGTCCGAGTGACGCAGTGTTCATGTCTAATGCGTGAGCTGGGTTCGACTGAGGAGCACAGGCAACACGGATGCATCACAATGAAAAGGCGGAAAACTTTCAAAGAAAAAAATGGAAAGAAAAAGTCAGCAGGCTTTCTACCCTTCTGTACTAGTTGTATTTTAGCTCATTCAACGATATGCGATAAGTAAAATCTCAACCCAAAATTCTGTATTCCAGCCCAAAAATTAATTTCATTGTCCCTTTAACTTTATCTATGGATCCCTCAAGGACACGCGTAGAGAAAACCGAAATTAAATTCGTCGTGAAACTAATCCATATCATTTTCCATATGCTTTCATAGGACTCCCTATCGTCAGAAGATTCGTGGCACGTTGAAAAATACAAAAATATATGCTCTGCAACATCGATTATCAGCGAAGTTCATAAACCAAACCGTAAGCTTAGTTTTAATTTTTTTTTTTACAATTGTTTACCGCTTGCCGCTCAAGCAAAAATAAATAAACAAATAAAGCCTAGTTACAGGATTGCGCAGCATGCACGGCGTCTGATATTTCTCAGAAGAGAGCTATTGCGCTTGCCAGGAGCGCGTCCCACGGACTAGTGGACAATGATGGCGGCACGCAGAAGGCGACTATTGGCGTGTTCCATATTCGCGGCAAAAAGTTTCGGTGTCGCCATCTCGCGGAAGCACGGCACAACCCCAAGCGTGGAATGCCGACGCTCCCGATGCCGCTTCAGAACTGAATGGGCTTTCGGTCAGCTTGGCTGTCTCACTAGTAACTTTTTTTATTTTGTCTTTTTTTTCTATAAGGATTTTTTTTTTTTTTTTTGCATTTGTCGCGGTTGTTTACAAATACTGCGTTTGGCAGTGTCTTCGATTCCCGGGCGGCTGGTTCGAATTCCGGCCGAGGTGCCTGCAAGCTAACGGAGGCTTATTGCGGAGAAGGCGCCGTGTAACCGAGCTTTCAGTTGCACGTCAAAAAATCCCCAGGAGCTCGAAATTCATCCTCAGTCCTCCGCTGGGGCGTCGTTGGTTTGGAACGTAAAGCCTCCAAATATTTTTTTTTTCATCCCAAGCTTTAATGCTGTTAATTAAAATATTCTTTATTTATTTTTTTTATTTATTTTTTGTCCTGGGCAAGACACGGTGAAGATGCTCACTTTTAGCTCACTAATGTTTTTAATTTACATTTTTTTAAACTTTAATTGACGGTATAAAAAAAAACAATACCTTGCCCCACTTCCTTGGAGAACAATCAATGGCACCGCTGCCTCCTGGTTTCCTCCCTTGAGACAAATTTACAAGTTTTCTATTGCGATTGTTCTGTCTTTAAAAAATCAGAGCCAGTCCTGCGCCTATTTGCTTTTATACATACCCTGGGCTTTACCCATTTCAATGAAATCATCATCAGCAGCAGCAGCAGCACCACGTTTAATATTTTGGTAATTACAGTGAAGAAGTGAATGTCATCCACACCAATAAAGTGTGGATGACTGTGAGTCCTTACAGAGTCAATGCTAAAAGAAATGTTGCATTCTGAAGAGGCATGCAACTTAAAAGTCGAACACGAATTTAAGAAAAGCCCGAAAATAACTTATTTTAGAGAATTAAAATTAAAAAAAAAATAGGCAAGCTTCTAGTAAAAATCGTTTTGTCAAATTATCTTTATCGAGGAATCATTTTGTTATGATCGTACATTTAAAGTGACAAATCGCTTGATCGAAAGCTAAGGCTACAATGACAGCCATTTGAGTCACTGTACCGATGTAGATGTTATGTGATGACCGTAATGATAATATTATTAAAAGGTGGAGATGTTGGATTTTTTTTATATCTGACCTGCGAGTGAAAAAAACATTTTTGCTGATTCAGTTATAATTACTGTCAATAAACCACAAATTCTAGGATCACAGCCAGTATATTAGGACGTTACATGACATTTTGCCCTTGCCGTAAGGCGTCTAGAGTAATTAACACTCGTAATACTGAGAATAAACAATCAGCAAAACACGTTTTATTTATAAAAAAAAATCCCATCGGCGTCTACATGTAGGCGAAAGAGTAAAACATTCAGCATAATTTTTTTCTTTTTATCATAGCACTGCGCCGCGGTTACTGCACCGTAAGAAACGCAGGACTCTCTAGAGTGTGGAATCTTTAGGACCCGATTTGTTGAGCAGACACACGAGCGTCCTTTCTTTTCGGATCACATGAAAAGGACTGTTTGTCCTTCCAACTTCGCTGCGCGACAGGTAACAGGAACGACACAGAAAAAAAATTTTAAAAGAAAACAGGCAACAACCATACATCATGCTTCAGGTGTTGTAAGTCTTCGGGATCTGTTAACTACATGAGTTGCTCAAAAATTTGTTCTTTGATAAAAAAAAAAAAAAAGAAAAATCTCAGTGCGTAATTAAATGTTATAAAAAAAAGTCGCGTCCCACGCAAAAATTTACTAGGCTTATGTTGGGTCTCAACTGTATTGAAGAAAAAAATGTGACGCTTAATTGTAGAAGCAAATTAACAACATGCGTATTAATAATTTCTGGCACTTCAGTAAAATCTAAAATGGGAATTATTGTATGAGAAAATGAGAAGAAACCGCGGTGTCACTCTAAACATTCCAAATAATTGTCAACGTATCACCTGCCCACGGCGGAAAGTGAAATCGCTATCGGGTGCGAACTGACTCTGACCAACCAAATCGATCAAGGCGTTTCCCCCCGAAAATAAATTGTCGAACCTCGGCCAGACAACGGGGTATAGATGAGGGACAGCCACGGAGAATAACGCCGCATTACTAACGCCTCCATTCACAGGTCGTATCTCTCTTCCTGCTCTTCGCACCGTCGACCACACCCACACTACCATAACTCACACTGCCGGCACGAGATGTCACCACCGTACAGCACCCCCTCCAAACACTCTCTCTCTTCCATAACTCACGTTGTCGACCTCCTCGCCTCCCCTTTCGGGAAGAGTGTTCTCCTCTCTCAGCCCCATTTCACTGCCCCCCTCGCTCTCTCGCGGTTCGGTTTCCCTTTGCCCACTCCTCCTTCCCACAGCTGGCTAGGTTTATTTTCCTCCTTTCCCGCCTTCCGCAAGCCCGAGCCAAAGCCGATCGAAGTCCGGTGAACCCGGCGTGCTGTGGCTGTTCTTCCCGCATCCATCCCTCCCTCCCTCCCTCCTCCGGCTCCTGTGAGTCACGCTTACCCTCAAGGCACGCGCGGCGGCTTCCAAAACAAGACATTGACTGCATCCTCTTTTTTCCTCCAGGGAGGTAAAAAAGGGACTCAAAAGGGAAAAGCGGCAAGTGCGCTAAATCCGGAAACTCATCATCGCTGGATGAAACCACGGCAACGCAGCAGCTCTAAAGTCGTGGAGTCATGGGTGTGGTGGTGTCAACACGGATGACGACGAAGGCCGCCGGCGTCTTTGTGCTCCTGGTTCTGCTGCGATGCTGCGTCGGCATTTCCTCGGCGTTGGGTGAGTCCCCGCTCGCTTGACGCTGCCAAACGTGCGTGAACGTGCAGGACGATGTGAATGAACCCACTCTCCAAAGGGTCACGAAGCTTGCACGTGTTACAACAAGCGACGCCGTGTAACGTGCTGCAAATCAGTGGGAAATAAGTAACCGGACATGTCAGTGCCACCTCTTTTTTGTAAAGCTGATGTTGAGAATAATTTTGCACCACAGATGCAGCTAGCTGGTTCATGTTCACTTTGTTTGTGTCGGTGCATCGACAAGACCTGTCCGCTGATGCTTTCTTGTTTAATTTTCTTCATTTCTTTTTTTCTTTTTTTACCAGTTTCAAAAGGAAGGAAGGAACAATGTACCAGTACTGGATGAACACCTGTCTGCTCCCGCGTACCATTCTCAGATTGATATAACCCCCCCCCCCCCCCTCTCCTTTCCCGCTCCCTCAAGCACACGCATAATTAAATGTTTTGCTTCAGAATCGAGACATCTTACATTTCTCCAGCTATAAAAGAGCTGTGGGCACTTAGGCGTTCCCGAATTATCGCTATATGCGTAACATAGTGTTTCCAACCTCTCAAAACAGTGTAAAATAATTAGAATCCCAAAGATGATTTCGCTTGTGTTCCGGAGCTGTTATCAGTGATGGCGACCGTATATCCGCGACGATATACTCAGCGACCAAACCTCGAATCCCATCTTCAAATGCTAAAATCCGGTGGCGTGATCGTGTTTCTGTTTCGATATCTCTCGGTGCCGCCCTGGGGTTAAGTTATGTCATACAATGGTCAAGCTGAAAAGAGAATCAAAAACGTTGTGCCGAAAAGAGAACGAGGAGAAAGCTGACCGAATCTAAAATGTATAGGAGGCGACGCCACTCGCATCGATCGGACACAGGCAGCCGAAACGTCTCGCCGGAGGCGCCCGAGGCCTAGCTTCTTTGTGTTCGCTACCCGGGTCAGCTATCGGGGTAAGAGAAAAAAAGAAAATCGATGTTGTTTTCGCATCGGGGCGTCAACGCGACGCCAAGACACCAGACACGCCTGGAATCAGCGAAAGGGAAGCTTCGCATGGCAACGCCTTTCAAACTGCAGCCGGTAAACGGCAAAGTTTCCGACCATTTTTGTTTTTAATTTTTGTACTGCCCTGTTTGCTGGAGCCATCTAATTTGGGCGGAGTCGTGGCAAGTTCCGAGCATTTTATTATCACTCCGCAGTCAATCGGATTTACGGCATTAGTGGATAGGGTTGGCGAAGAATTACTCACAAAACAAGAAGCATAAACGCATTAAACCAGGCTGTGTTTTTTTTTTATGTTGTCAATGGGTATGCGCGTTAAAATTAATGACAACAAAAGGAACGTCGGGCGTGGCTTATTACATTCACGCTCTTTGCTTCGTGAATCAATCTTCGGCAGGCTTAATCGGCCCTTGCCTTAATGTCATTGGCTGCCGAGCAATATAAATATGCTGGGGAGACTTCGCTCCCTTCGTGTCTTAAGCGAATGTATACAACATTTTGTACTCTCAATATCCCCCCCCCCCCCAATGAATAGAACACCCCAAGTATTCGGAGCACCAATCATCGGTCATCCTTTTATTAGTTAAGCCAATGAGATGTGTGGTTAATATCGGGCTTCAAAAGTCACAAGCCGGTGTCACACAGCGTATACATCATATAAAAGACAGTCTGCAAAACAGGTTCGAACGGGAGCCACCACGAGATCCGTGCTTCGAATGCCGCATGGCAAAGAGTTCAATGAAAAACTTGGCACGCGGCATGTTAACATCGGTAATCACGGTGACTGATGCCTGCCAGACTATCTTTTGTATAATGTATAAGGCGTGTGACCCCGGCTATACGGTGTCGTGGCAAACAAGGTGTACGCCTTTTAGCAGCTGACATTTCATGACCGATCATCGTTCTTATACACTGAGGGCGAACAGGCGAGCACTGCGGCCCCCGTTCGCCAATAAGATGGACAAAGCAAAACACGTGACAGCTCTTCTCGAGAGGAGTGCTGTCCAACCGTATGCCGCCTCGTGTATTGTTTCGGTACCACATTTGAGTCGCTGGATTGGTGGCTTTTGTCGCTTCAAATTTAATTATGAGACTGTACACGGGAACACAACATACAGTTAAAATAGGGACAACACAGCCACATCTTTCATATGAAAGATGTGGTTATGTTTTCCCTGTTTTAAATGTTTTATTCTTTCTTCATTCATGACTTAAGCCAACATGCTCTTCTACCAAGCATAAGAACATACAGATTCACTGTGTGTTCTGCTGCTGGACTGTACAGGGGGGTGGAGCCTAGTCAGGCGATTCAAATCACCTTTTGCTCCCTCCTCCTACACATTTGTCCAAATAAGGTCATCTTATTATATTATTAAAACAACGGAGCGTAGCCCATGGATCGCTATCCCCTCTGTAACAATATCTAATCGGTTGTTGTTGTTGTTTTCGGCGTCGTTCAGAAGCTCCCGAGATGCACAAGATGTACGTGGACTCGAACCTGAACCTGGGGGAAAAGGTGGACCTCATGTGCTCGCTCAAGAGAGGGTCCCTACCAGTGACCTTCACATGGTACCACAACGGGCGGGAGATCCGACCCGAGGACAAGCTGGGGAGCTTCGTCAGCTTCCAGGGAAAGTCCATCCTCGTCGTGGACAAGATCGCCAGGGAGCACATCGGCAACTACACCTGCTCCGTACGCAATCCGGCCGGCTCCGACAGCTACACCGTCAAGCTTTACGTGGATGGTAAGCATCGAGGAAAACACGGTCGTCCAGACACCTCCCTATAGAGCCATGGTCACACATCAAACAAAAGACACGGTGTCCATTTCAAACACAATGACAGAGTAGTCTCCGCGCACACCTTATGCACGGTCAAAGCACGCTTCTTTCATACATATGTATGCTTTTGACAAGTCTGTAGACAGTTCTTGTAGGACCAATGGGACAACACCGACACACAAAGCAGAAACACACCTCAGACCCCAAACAGTGTCTGGTGTATTCGCAGTGTGTCCGCGACTTTAATCGAACGTTTTGCGATGTAAGGTTGACTAGCTGTGCAGTGAGCACTCACGTACTCGGTGTCCCATAGCGCGGACTTCTGACTAAAAAATACTTTTTTTTTTTCGAATTGGGCGATCGAAGCGTACACCAGGAGTGTGCGAGTTGAAAGTTTAGGTGTACGCTATAGTTGTATACACTTTCAGAAGCCTCTAGATATGTACTGCACCGAGGTGCACTCGGAACACCAATAATCGGTGGTCGTTCTTTGATTGATTCGGCAATAATCTCACCAGTAAGAAAGTCGATGGGCGTCTCGTGCCCCGATGGCCGTACGGGCTCTGAGGCAAATGTGTGAACGGCTTACTGACATTGAGTCGGTAGGAAGCATCGGGGAGAGCTACCGATCGTCCTTCTGACTGGTTAAACTGGTTAAATAAACACTGGTTAGTGGTCTTCGGAATGCACCGCGGGGCGGTACACGCATGGCAGCTTCGGAGAGTGTACACAAACCCATTATTTATGACTTACAAACACGTGCTTATCCACGCAGCAACTGCGGGTAGTGTGCATGCGCGGATATTCGTGTTGTGGAAGTTCCAAGCATGTGCGCATTCTCTGTTCCACCGCCTTGCCGAGGCACCAAGAACACGAATTCATGTATAAAGCGCTTTAAGTCTAAAATAAATCAAAAATTCAAAAAGGGCATTTGAGTCTAAAGAATGATAAAGAAGAAACACTCGAAAACACATATCTAAGCAAGGAGAAGTCTAGAAGTAGACGTATAAAACTTGAATAGTGGGTTATCATGAGACACAGAGACGAAAGACCAAACCTTGGAGCTTCCGAGATTCAGATCGTGTTTGAGTGCGAAAGCCATGAATCATATCAGGCTTCTTTTATACAAAAGAATTTACTTGAGTGCGCGAGAGAGAAAAAGGGGGAGAGGGAGGGATTAATGAGCGAACAAATATCATCAACATATTGAAGCGCGCAAATATGTGTCACTGTTCGTGTTATTACTGTTTAATAAAAAAAACTGAAGTGATTTATATCATTACATAAATCCACGTGATATTAATGTAATTAATATCCCGTGGATTTTGGCGCATTTTAAAGGGCAACTCCGCTTAATTTCAAAAATTTTGAGATAGTGGCCGATTTTGCTTTTTAAAGCACTCAAAAACAATCCCCAATCCTTTGTTTCGCGAAAAATAAAATATTTTTCGTGTAATTTTACTCTAGCCATGATCACAAACCGAAACCGAAACGGTGGCAAAGCCGGACAACATTGTATATTCGGCATCACTAAGCATGTACGCCCACGTGATATACAATGAGAAGAAGGAGCTCCCCTCTTATCAGGATCCTCCTTTGTGCCTCCTGGATTAGCACAGGCGTCGCTATTTTCCCCCCAGAAGATTATAGAAGATTAACCTGTCACTCAAAATTCTTACAAAAGCAGCTTCCCTCTCCGGGGAGAGCACGGCGCAGGCCCCACCCGTGCTCTCCCCGGGAAAGAAAACAAAATTGAAAAAAAAGAAGCTGTACATGCTTGATGACGTCACGGCCGTGCCGGTAGAAGGAATTTGGAGGAAGCGGAAATGCAGCCGGGCAGTGTTGTCTGGCCCGCACGTCTCATCCAAAACCAGCGGATTCGTGCTTGTCAAACTTTGACAGCGATTTTAATGAACTTCTAGGCGGAATTCCGTCGTAATATTTGCCATGGGGGTTTTGTAGATGATAACAAAGAGAACTGTATAGTTTTGCACTACTGGAAAAGAAGCGGAGTTGCCCTTTAAGTTATGCAATATATTAAATATCTGTCTTGTGCTATAATATCAAGTGAAAAGCCAATCTTGTGACAGTGCGTTCATAAATGCCTAACAATAAATCCTAAGACATCCAGAAAAAATTAATAAATAACTTAAATTCACTAGCATCCGTTGACTTTCTCACGGCAGAATCGAAAAAGATTGAGTGAGATACTGACAAAGGAAAAAAAAACACAAGCAGATTCCCCTTAGTTCGAAAACGCGTGTTCTTAATGGGACGTACCCTTACTTGATTTGTAAGTGATCCTCAAAAATGAGAGACGCCGGCTCCTCTAGGGCTGCTAAAACCACTAGTATGTGAAAAACTTTATGTCATACCTTTCTCTACTTACAAAAGCCTTTGTTCCACTTTGCTCCACTAGTGAAACCTAGCTGGACGAACGAACCGCAGGACACGTCTGCGTCAACCAGCTCGAACGTCGTCATGCACTGCAACGCCTTCGGATATCCCATTCCAAGCATCCAGTGGAGCAGAGAAACAGGTGCGGAATGTTGCGGCACTCAACGTACCACACATACCCGTAGACCTCTCGGTCTTCTGCTACTGCGAGAGGGTAAACATGCAGCAACACCAGGAGCCGAAAATAGTGTGTTAGTCGACTTATGAAGGATACTCAAACTGAATCGACTCTCAAGGTCAGCGCTTTGCACGGCTTGCTTGCCGCACAACTCGGTATTTAGCCAACACCACGTCTGTGCCAACACCATGCACCTAAAAAAATCAACGCCTGTGCGCTAGAGGCTTGACGTCATAACACGGAAGTTGAGCGCAAACGCTGATTGGTCACGGGTGCTGCGTCGGCGTTCGGCTGTGCCTCGTGTCCAATCATTGTGCGGATGGACGATTGGTGTCGGGCTCGGCTATCACTATCTATAGAATAATCAAAAACCTGCGCGCTAGAATTTTGAAATTATCACAGTGAGATTAATTACAAGCACAGACGCTCCGCGTCAGCGTTCGGATCGGACTCGGGATCGTTTGGTGGCACAGACTGACCACGAGTATCGGCCAAAAACTGCCTTAGAAACAAACAAATAGTTTATGTGTGTGTGTGCGTGTGTGTGTGTGTGTGCATGTGCGTGTGCGTGCGTGTGCGTGTGTGTGCGTGTGTGTGTGTGTGTCATCAAAGCTGAAATGAACGGCTAAGGGAGTGACGGTTTCAACCCTGCCCAACGGTATGGTTTTGAAAAAGGGAGTCGACAGAAGACTGTCATGTAAACGCGCTCTTTTCATAACGACTTATTAAGGGTATTCATGGGACGCCGCATGGCTGGTCGTTCGTTGTTCACAGCGATGGTTAAATAAAACCCCGATTATCTACTGCACAGAAAGAAATATTTTACTTGAGTGAAATGCACGATAATGCACGTTCAGCGTTGCATTTTACCCAGTCAGAATTGGCGTTTCTTGTAGACATTAAATTAGAACTAGTTTCAAGCTTGCGCCGAAAATAACAACCATTAACAAAATGGAGTCCCGTGCGTACCCTGTATGCTGACCATTCGTTGTCTTAGATACCTGAAGAGAAATTTCTAACCGAGCTGTTGTCGAAGGTCTTAAAAACTTCAAAAAGAAATTTCAATTGTAAAGCTTAGCAACCAATAAAGAATTGACTTTCTGTCGCCTCCTTGCTCAATGGACATATATCAACGATGGAGAACATATCCATGTAAATGTATCCCAGCTCTTAGAAAATCTAGCCACCTGTGTGTCAATTGGCAGTTGAAATAAGCGCAGCGTGCCGTACTCGTACCCAAATGCGAATGAGCAAACGCTAGTGGCAAATATGTGAAAACAAAATTGAAGAGGAAAGGAACGGAAAGCGTATTTCTATTTGAATGTTCAGAAAACGTTTCGCGGCCTGGCGGCGAATGAGTAAGCAGCTCAATGAAGGTGAAAAAGCGCGTGTACGGGTTCTCCAATAGATTCGCGCCGGTGTTATGAGCTTACCTGTTAATCGTGATGATATACACGAACATGGCGTCTAGAAGCTGAAGATGACCAAATTCTCGTCAATGTATTTTTTTTTTTCTGCTATGCTTTATACTGTTTCCAACTTTTCATTTTCAGTCATTATATGTATCTAACGGCTATCCTCGTTGCTTCGTTACATGTCAAGCTCCTACAAAAAGACAGGGCTTCTTTTCACACTTGGGGTGGTTACATACTACTTTGGTACACAGAGTTCTATTGACTATGTCATCGGCTCAATATTGTAACTCCGCCAGCGACCGAATGACAGTGTCTAAATATTTGGCATCCTTCCCATTTTGAAAAAACAAGTTCTATACATAGCGCGTTGTCTGGAATTTCTAAAATACACTATCTTAAAGGAAGAAAAAAAAATTAAAGATGTTACAATTCTCTGTAATGTCTACTTAGAGCGCTGCTCTTGAGGAGGAGGGCAGGGTATGCCCCTCCGCCCCCCCCCCCCCCCCCCTCTCCGTACCCTCCGTTCCTCTTCGCCGGCTGCCCTCCCATTTAGCGGGAAAGTTTTGCTAAATTTCCCGCTAAATTTAGCGGGGAAACTGAATTGGTATTGAGGTCAGTGATGTCAAATTCCCCGCTAAAATTAGCGAGAAAATTCCCCGCTAAATTTAGCGGGAAATTTCACCCACTAAATTTAGCGGAAATTGTTTTTTTTTTTTTAATTTATCGGCAAAATTTCCCGTAATGCAAAGCGCGTTGTTACGCCGACGCCGACGCCGACGGCGACGCCACTCAACCCGGAAACGAGCGCCTAAGAGCTGCGCCCTAAAAACTGCCTGTCCTAGGCATTCGCACCTTAACTATATTTTCCCACTAAATTTAGCGGAAAAGGTTTGACGTCACATCACGTGACACTGTGGCACCACGTGACATCATGACGTCACGTGACACCATCACGTAATGTGGCACTGTGACGTGGAGTCAGGCCAACACGTGATACTGCGGTGCGTCATGCGGTGAGACCAACACGAGCAAGAAAGCTTCGTGGAGGGTTCCGATCTAATACTATAACTTTAAAAATAAAAAAAGTAAAGTAAACATAGGTGTAGATGGTCAGATGACGAAACTCGGCCAGATGACATAACCTTTTGGCTTTGCTTTCTTTGGCGATAAACTTGCAGACGGCAAGGACTTTGAGCTCATCCGTGTGGGAGACCGCTACAACATGGCGCCCAACGGCAGTCTCCAGATCCGGTCCGTGCGGACAGACGACGCCGGTCACTACAGGTGCGACGTGAACAACGGTCACGGCAACGGTCTCTCCAAAGTCATCGCACTCTCCATTAGCTGTGAGCATTCACAACACTTGACCGAGCTGGGAAGCACGTGTCATCCTTCTGTAAATAGACTCGAACCGACACAGTATTTCTAATATGTTTTAATGTGCTAGTTCAGTAGACATTCAAAAAATCAATATAGGAATTCATAAGGGCAAGAAGGAGTAGGGAGGACGTGCACCTGTCCTATCCACACATTATACTTGTCCTTGTTTAAAGCGCTGTTCGTGTTGTACATACGTGCCGTTCTTTCTGAATATAAAGATGCACTTGAAAGAACTAACAGCGAGAGATGAGGTAGACAAAGGATGGCTTTAAGCGATTTACTAAGGTAGAGAGTTGAGCTAGTTGGTAGTTGTTTCGAATATTAGGGGAAAGAACAGGGCTATGAGACAAGAACAATAAAAAAAGAAAACATAGACGACAGGACTGGCGCTGTACTTTCTTTTTTCAGTCATCTGGGTTTCTTTTTTTTCTTTTTTTTCGTATGCATGCATGTGTGATAATGTGCGTGTTGGTTTTTTTTTTTTTTTTTTCGTATGAGTAGTTATTCTAATTTATTGACCATAGTTTATTTTTGTTGTTTATTTACAAACATAAAAAACGCCGTTGTCTATGTCTCCACAAGTTAAACAAATGAAAAATTAAATAAATTCGCTATAATTACAAGTTTTATAAAACCATTAGTGACTTGAAAACACCATTTCTGGAAACACTGCGCATTTTGTATAGCTAAGAAAATGAAAAATTATACCAGTAGCGGGCTTAGCTACACTTATTCTTTATGATATCATAACTTGAAATCAATTGACTTGTATTCTCATCCTCGCCGCTGGTTGAATGTTTTTTTGTTTTTTTTCTTCTTACTCAGCGCCTCCGAAGATCCTCGAAAGGGCTGAAGTGACAACAGTCAGGAGAAGTCACAGTGTACGTTTGAAATGCGAAGCCACCGGCGATCGTCCCCTGGCGGTGCGCTGGACAAAAGACCAGAGGCCCTACGAAGGAACACTTCGAGAAGGGTACGGATACAATGCTTCGCCAGAAAAAAAAATATACAAGACTTCATCGCTGACAGCTTAAGAATGAAAGAGTATGGCCATCCGTGATCATCTGGTTCTCATAGGGCAGAAACTGATATTGTATAGACGCAGATAGCAGAACAAATGAAAGAGTGCGGCCCATTATGTTCCCGCCTTTCTGCTTAGTGATTGGTTCTTGGATCTCGCTATCGGCAAATGTCGCAGTCTCATTGGCTGAGGTGTGATAATGAGATGATCGAGGCTCGCCACGCCACGCGTTTCTTAGAACTGTCAGTGCGTGGCTTTAGCACTACTAACGCTGTCAAAATTAGCCATACCCGCTCTCAGCCGCAGTGACTATATAATAGTATGCTAACTATGGTTCTAAATGTTTCTACCTGGTGCACACTCGTGCGTCGTTTTGTTTCCAGGTTTGACGTGATTGAGCGCAATCTGCCAGGAGGAGTGATCTCCGAGCTGCTCATCCAGAACAGCTCCTCCTCAGACACGGGGGCCTACACCTGCCAGGTCTCGAACAAGTTCGGCAACGCGACGGTGCTCATGAAGCTCTTCGTGCTTGGTAGCTATACTTATACAACTCTGTATGAATCTCGAAAAAAAAAACCGCCCAGAACAATATGGTAGACTTACGTGAAAGTTTTGCAACCTACGAGCGATGGTTGTTGAATATATAGGTTTAGAAAGAGTTATATACGTAAAAACAGGGGACGGGACAACACATCTTGGACGACATTGAAAAGGAAGGATTTGCAAACTGCAGAGTGGCAATCGACGTAACGCTAAAATATTCCGCTTCTTTGGGTGTCTGAAGGAGCTAAATGTCTGTCCTTGTAGATTATGAATGAATGAATGAATGAAAACTTTACTTACTTGGCGCCCCTATTCCGGGCCGCGTCTCGTAGAAAAGCCGGTCTCCCGCTTTGACCGTGCATGGCCAAAACCGTGCAGGGAAACGGGGGACGTCGTTCAGCCGCCGCTTTAAGCTTTTCTAAAAGTCCAAGATTTTTTTTTTCAATTGTTTTTAGGAACAGTGTATAAGAGGGTTACGGAAAACGTCGGCTACCTTTTAAAAACTTACAAGGGGTTTCTTTTTATTAAGGTCTTCTGCAGAGCATGCAAAGTGATTTGCGAATAGGGATGGACATTTCTATTCTCCGATTTTAAACAAGCACCCATCATTCCTGTGGTTCGGCTCTAAAGTTGTTCTCATCTTTTCAGAGCCTCCATCCCCTCCTGTGGGCATCAAAGTTTCTGACCTCCGGAGCCGAACCGTGCGCCTTACCTGGCAGGCCCCCTACTCGGAGGTCAACACGTTTCACATTCGGTTCTGGAAAGAAAACTGTGAGTGCAATCCTTATACGCCGTGTATTGCATGTACATTGGGTGTGCACTTTAACACCCCATCAAGAATGGTCGGATGATTTTTCAAGGACATTTAGTTTTGTCGGCTGTCGCACGTACAAATGGCAGCGTATAGAGATGCCATCTAGTATGTGAGCACCTTTCCGCAATCATTGACGGTTTTATTTGTAAGACTTCTGGAAATAAGGAGTTGGGTGAGGTTGTCACCCCAGCTTACTGATTCATTGAGTGTTAGATCAGTCAAACTTTGCTATTTAGTGGATGCCATTTTCGAATTAACCAAAATGGAATTCATACGGATGTTGTTCCCTTGCATGTATTACCTATAGTGGAGTGCATAAAAAAAGCATTTTAATGTACCAAACCACACCGTCGGCTACGTTTTTTTAGCGGAGGCTGAAAAGATTTGACATACCGAAAAAACTTAAATTATACCTTTTCCTTTTTGGTTGCTAATTTGTATGTCTGTACTCTGATTCATACTCACTAAGGTAAGAAACACAAAATTCCTCAGCTTTAAAAGCATGACACATTTGTTAGCATCGCGTTGAGGAAGGCTCAGGCACAAGTTAATGCAAATATTATGTTCCCTTTGTTTTACTAACGCGGATACTATTTCATTGTTTTTCATTTTACGTACTTAACGCTGCGATGTTTACGAATTATTAAGTTCGTTTGGAATCTCCACTTCCTCCAGCACAAAGCCGGAAGCTGACGCTGATCACGGTGCCGGGCTCCGAGACGTCCGTCTACCTGAGCGACCTTCTACCCGGAACGGCATACGGAGGTTACCTGCTCTCCGAAAACCGGGTCGGGATGAGCGGACCTTCGACACCGCTCCACTTCACAACGAGCGAAGAAGGTTAGGGTTCGCCTTTCTCCCGACGCAGTTACAGACCAGTCATTTAGAAATTAGCATCAATTACAGCGAGAACGGTGTTATGTACGTTGGGTGCCCGTGATGCCCAAGAACTGCTTGCCGTCATTTAACACTTACCCTCTTTTTTTTTATTTTAACAGGGTTAGGCATGGCGATTGTGATTATGAGTCAAGTATGACGATGTGTCAAGCATGATGGGTTATGCCTGATTCAAACACAATGATGGGTATGGGCCAAGCATATTGATGATGTGTATGGTTCAAGCACGATGATGATGATGATTATGCGCATATGTCAAGCTTGATAATGATGACGATTATTGTTCGTGTAATTGTTTAAGCAAAAGTTTAAACTGGGTTCGGTAATATGTCTCGGTCGGTTGTGTTTCTGTCTCTCGTCCCTTGCAGCGTGAGAATTGGAGTTGAAAACTTTTTTTAAGGCGAAAGCCTTACTTGTTTCATTGAGCGAAAAAACGGCGTCGTTGTGCCCAAAAGATGGATATAAAAATACGTCATTAAGCCCGTGTCGCTCAATCGTATGCTCAAGGACGACGCCGTCCTTTGCGTCGTCCTTGAGGTCGTCCTAGAGGTCGTCCTAAAAGCCATCCTAGACCTTGTCTTCTAGGCGTCGTTCTCGACGTCGTCCTAGAAGTCGTCTTAACGTCGTTCTTGACGCCGTTCTAGAGGCTTTCCTAGACGCCGTCCTCCAGGCGTCATTCTCGACGGATACTTGATATAGTAGCAATTTTGATAAGTTATACTTGACATGTTTCAATCAAATGTTTTTTACTCCAGCTTATCCATGTGTCGTAATTTTGTACGAACTTATAGTTAATTATCAAAATCATGCTGACGAAGGCACAAGTTTACGTCAATCTACTCTCATGTATCAGCGCTATGTACAGTCACGGCTTCAAGCATGCTGTAAGCAGAAGGCTGAATTTGAGAGCTCTTTAGGAGCAACTTTTCACAGTTTTGATTTCTTCCGAAACACACTGTTCGCCGTTTTTGTTTTTCACTGCAGCACCAACAGCGTCCCCATTAGATGTTCGAATATCTGGACTCGGTAGCACGCATTTCAAGATTGAGTGGAAGGTAAGTTGATGGGCCACTTTTCTTTATGCCCCCCCCCCCCCCCCCCCCTAAACGACAGGAGTTTTCTATAAATCATTATCACCATCAGGCATGAGATTTTGGTTTCAATTTTAGACAGTTCTAATAATAACTGATTAAAGGACGTGTCAAAAGTTAGAAACATGCTTACATCACAGGGCATGTGGAGAAACAAGCAAAGAAATATATAAATATATATGTGCAGTGCGACACGTGATAACATTTTAGATATCTTGTGCCCTAGCGTACATCTTATTTCTCTTTCGTCTTTCATTACTCTGTCTTCCTCTCTCACTTGTTTCTTTCTCTCTCTCTCTCTCTTTTACTCCCTATTTCTTCACTTCTGAACAATGTTGGAGGCCCGTAATTAGATAAAACAGATTGTCTTCTTGTACCTCTGTGGAATGTTGACGCGTTAGTATTTGACAGGGTTTAAGCATGTCCTGTTGTGTGCACAAATCAGCGTCTGTCCAAGCATACCCGCAACAAAAACACGTTAGATCTTTTTTTTTTTTTTTTTCAATTTAAGGGATTTTGTTATTTTTAAGCCGATCGTTCCATTTGACTTTCTGAACGCGAAGGCTCCGCCGAAAGACCACCAGAACGGCAAGATCCAGGGCTACTACGTGGGCCACCGGCTCTACGACTCCCCGATGCTTCCGTACACGTACCAGACGGTCACCGGCAGCGACAGCAGCCAAGCTCTGGTTCAGGGCCTCCAGCTAAACACCCGCTACTCCGCCGTGCTGCAGGCCTTCAACGCGGCCGGCCCGGGGCCGTCCTCTCACCAACTTGTCCTGACCACGCTCGAAGAAGGTAACGGCAGCAGCAAAAAAACGACAGCGCAACCCAACCTTAAACTTGCACAAACTGGTCGATAGTTCATTCTATGGTTATTGCAAAGTTGAGAAACGCAGGGTGTGGTTTGTTATGTTTACGCATGTTTCTTTATGATTTCATTGGTGCAATCTCATTGGCTGCGGAGTGATAATGAGATACTCAGAACTAGCTATCCTGCGTTTCTTAAATTGTCAGTGGCCAGAACGGGACACGTTGTTGACAAACAAGAAACTAGATTCACGGGATGTGAACCGTCTGCGCATGCGCAGTGCCGACAGCAGCGCCACCGCAGTTGCGTGACGTCAGAGAGTTGATTTGGTGTATATACTGCACTCTAAACATCCACCATTACACTCTAAAAAAAAAACGAATTGGTGAAGTTAACTTTCTTGCAAAACACGGAGACAGCCAATTACGTTCGAATGATAAAAGGACACCAGAAACGGTCAGAGCTCAAAATATGATTACACAAAAAAGAAGGAAATAAAAAAAATCTACCAGCGACTTTAAAGGGGCCCTCCGGAGCTTTCTGCGATCGTCTGTCTATGTTGTTATATTGCGTAGTAGGTGCAATTTAATATGCATACAAAGTTTTAGATTACAAAACCGTTTATTAAGCAGATGGCGGTAGAAATATATCGGGACTATTTTCTCTTGGAGGACAATCCCCCATTGCCTGTCCATCGCTAAAACTTGACCAATGAAAATGCTGCATCTCGCGGTGAATGCGAAAGTTATTATTGCAACACTTTTTAAGCTTGTTGTAAATTAGAGTTTCAGAAAAACGTAAACTGATCGTGGTGCGGGAAAATAGCGCGCAATTATCGCTCCAAAACCAGCGAACTATGTTTTCTCCCCGCAAACTTGTTGCTAGGGGGTGATGCGTCGGCGCGTCGGCTCGTCTGCTTCCCGGGGCGTTTGCAGGCGTGCGTTTGCGGGACACGTGTTCCTTCTTCCCGTGGATCCCGACTCCGGGGCCAGCTTTGCGATCCTTCCACATCAAAGAGCCAAACTTTTCCTTGTCATCTGTGGAATGCGACTGCGCATTGCAGTAGCAGCGCGACGTTGCGGTGCGGCGAACGACGACTGCCGAGCACAAAGTCCGGGCCCTTTGACGACGGTCCGTGCGTGTTCGAGAGATTCCTCCGCGGGTCGGCGGTCGGCCGCGTCGGTGGCGCGCAGTGACGCCGGAATCCTTCGCTTACTATTGGCTGACGCGTAAAGAGATGTCCCTGCCGTTTTCCGGGGTCATCTCAGAAAGGGGGGCGTGCCGAGGACTTTGATAGCATTTTTAATTGGGAAATCCGCCCCGCATGACCGTAATTGTATGATCTTTAGGATCCTTAGGGCCTGTAGATTGAGTTACCGCTGTAAATAGACCATCGCAGAACGCTCCGGAGGGCCCCTTTAACTAATTTTAAAGTTCAACGACGCGCTGGATGCAGTGCTATACGAGAAGCGATTTTAAAACGTTCTGTAGAAAACGTTGAACCGTCGTTTTGCTATAGCCTTCCGTCACAGTGTTGAACGCAACTGAGTGTCTTTAGTTTACTTACTGATCGGTTTGTTTGTGACCATGGCGCTTATCTCTTTTACCAGATCTGCCTGAGGCACCTCCGTTCTCGGTAACGCAGGTGACATGTTGCTCGGCTACGCTGGCTATAAAGGAGCGCCAAAGAAGAAGCTTAACACGTAAGTACGCTAATTGCAACAGTTTCATTAGGCATGCGTGTTTCTCGCTTTGTCTGGAAGAGGTCACACATTTAATATATATATATAGATATAGATATATATAGTAGTATATGAATAAAAATAAACACCAAGTGTTCCTTGTAATATTCTAGAAATTTGTAGCAGCACAGCTGACTTGAATTAGTTCTTGTTTACACGAAATAGAATATACAAATCTATTTGTATTAAGATTGCATTCTTTCTGGTTAAACTACCAATATTAAAAGTTATCTAATCGTAAAAAAACAAGACTGTTTTATATGTAACGTTTGATGAAGGCAAGTCGGTCCTTTGGTATTGAAAAACAAAACAAAAATAAGTACACCACCCAGTCGCTTATCTTTTAATAAATGACAGTGTCTGAACATGGAAAACTGATGTATATTTAGTTGAAGTGGTTTGGGTCGAGCCCTATCTGTAAAATCACGCTATTTGCAGTGCCACAATATCACCTAAATCTGTAAAAAAATGTGTAGATATATTCTTTCTTCTTTGGGCTTCAGGTATTCCTGATTTTATGTCAAAAGAATTTCACAGGCTGTGTAGGTGGGAGTTTGAATAGGCCTAATTTTCGCAGCTAACCTTGGAGCACATGTGAAGGGAAAAAGAGCACATAAAAAGGAAAAGACAGTCTCGGAGTGTTGCAGTAAGACGTAGTGAAGACACCACATTTAGAATTAAAAAAGAAAAAAGAGATGAGCTCCAGGAGAGTCTACTCTTATAAGAGCATCTTTAAGTGCACCCGTTTTTGGACACGCAGAATACGTGCTGGACTACAGAGCCCGCGGCGGTGCCTGGCGTTCCATCTACTTTCCCTCTCACACACGCTCCATGTGCCTGGAGAGCCTGGACAGGAAGACCCCGTACGAAGTGACGCTGGCCGCTTACAACATGCACGGCAGGGGCCAGCCTTCCGATCCTGTCAGCTTCGCCACCACTTCGGAAGGTAAAACAGCGATCACGTGATGTCTCGTTGGTATGAACCCCAAAAGCATGAATGCCCTACTGTACGGTGTAGACAAAAGTTTCGGTGACGAACACTCTAAATACGCGTGCATTTTGGCGTCATAATTATGAGGTGAGTGGGGGTCTTATGTTAACGGACACATGACTGCAATAAAAAAAAATGCTTTGGTAATACGTGACTAAATCGTCGCACATGATTACGGTTTTGGGTAGGTAAATCTTGGTGAAGTCGTTTAAGTACCGAGAATCATATCGCGATTTCCGAAGAAAACGCTATTAAGATGTCATTGACAGATACGGCGAAATGTGACTATTTGTGTCACAATATTAGCAGACTCGAATCCCCGACCTGCAAACTGACGGGGGCTTATTCTGGAGAAGGCACCGGGTAACTGAAATATCGGTCGCACGTCGAGAGTTGCCACGGGTGACTTAAGTTAACGTTCAGTACTTCACTGGTGTGTGCCAGATGACCCGCGTTGATCTGGCACGTAAAGCGCCAAGATCAAGTTCTTCTAATAACTTGTATAATAAGCAAACAAAAAATACTTCTCGCATAGATTAAGTTTATGCGTCACAACACCGCAAGCTTCTTTGTGAGACGGTACATTCAACTAAAATATTGAGAATCGAGGTTTACTTACGTTCGTTGGGTGAATTTGTGGGGCGAACGTGCGTCAATTTCTGAGGTGTGCTTCGTGTCCGCGCAGAGCCGGCGTCCACGAGCAACGGAACGGCGACCGGATTCAACCTGCTCGAAGCTAAGGTTCTGGTTCCCGTGGTGGCGTCGCTGGTCATCATCGTCTCATCGGTGGCCGTGGCCTACGTCTTCTACAAAAAGATCGTGTCAAAGAAGGGTGCGTATTGAGAAGGTGTGACCTTGAAGGAAAGCATCGAACATGTTGTGTGAGCATTTTTAACCTCGTCTAGGTAGCGTCCTATGTACCTGCTCTGGAGGGGAAATTCGGCAATAATACAGTGCGTTTGCAGTGGCCAGTCTTTCGGTATCCATTAATAATGGCGCGTTAAACACAGCTTTGGAACAAATGCTATAGATTTTTTTTCTTAACCTATAGCGGGCTGCATTCGCCTGGAATTCACGATCCTTGGTCTGCGAGATACCTTAATTCGAACCGCCACACCCTGGTGCCTCTCTGGTATACTGTAATAAATAGTCTGTTATGATGTAAAGAAAGCACTAGGTACTGATTATAATGCAATGAAATGAAAAGGTCCAAGCGAGTTGGACAAGAATGACAAAAATAATCGCTGCGGAAGGGGTACGAGGGGGACAAAGGACAAACACAAATCTCCAAACGCAGCTTTCGTAGGTATTATTAGCTTTCTTTATACAACGTTATTTTGTACATATTCCCAAAAGATTGATGATTGAAAGTTGGCAAGCCTGGTTCATTCTAATGCTCTTTTTATCTCTTCTTTTTTATGGATTAAAACATTTCAGGAACTCAATTTTAAAGACGAAAAACAATAGCGTACACACGTTTTACTTCTTTGTCCAAACATTCAATGTGCGTGGCGTCATATGGCAGAGACCGTCAACAAAATGTTAGCTTCCTTCAGGTTACTCTTTTTACTGCAAATTTTACTTGTCTGGCCATCTTCTGGGACCTTACTGTTCTTGTCGTCTAGGGAAAAGCTGCCGACCATTCGGTTCCCGTAAGCAAAAAATAACTACAGAACCTGAACGCTGTGAATGTTTATGGCCTTGATATTTGATGAAACTTCAGCGTAACACCATAAAGGAATAATTCAGCCAGCACTGTTAATCCGTATTGCGCGATGTACATTAAAGATTTTGCATCTTTAAAAAAGGGTGTAGTCTTACACCCATTTGTCCTATACAACGCACCCCAAAACTTAAGTTCGACGTTTAGCGCACTGCCGTCAAACTGACGGCCCCAACTTTTACGAGGGACTTCATAACGTTGCAATATAACTTATTAAACAGCTAAAGTATGTATCAAAGACTAAAAAAAGAATAACACTGAGGTTTTGCACAAAACCAATAAAACCCCGATTATTTTTTTTTTCCTGCTTTTTTGTTGAAAGTAACACGTACATTAGCTATCTTAATAAGCTGTACCACTCGGCAATCAAGTCTCTCGTGAAAGTTGGTACCTTCGGTTCGACGTCAATGCGCTGTATGCAAGACTGATTTTTTTTTTTTTTTTTTTTTTTTTTTTTGGGGGGGGGGGGGGGGGGTGCCATATCTGGCAAAGAGTGTAAGTACAACACCTCCTATTTCTGGGAGTGTGGCCTTTAACGAAAGACGCAATACTGATTTGACGATCGCAGGCCGAGTGCACAGTACGTGCTGCGCTTTGTTCTTAGGCCGGCACTTAGTTTTCTCGGCGCTCTGTTGGGTACTCACATAGCGTTCTTCCAAACTTCCTCTCAGCGGATCCGCCGATCATCTACCAGAGCACGACGCTGCGCAAGCCGTCTTGGGCGGACCGGGAGTACGCGACCATCGCCCGCACCACCATCCGGAGGAGGGTCGTCGAAGAAGCCTACGACGTGCCGTGGGACATGGAGGAGGGAGCAGAACCCGCCCCGCAGGTACACGCCGGTCACACTACACTCCCTTTCACTATAAGGGTGCCTGGAGCGCGTCTCCGACTGGCGTGTTTGAGCCTCCTATTCCGCCCACCAATCGAAAGTGGTCTCTAAGCGGCAACAAATGAAGTTACAAGAGCCGGAGTGTGACGCTGTCGGATGTCTCGATCCGTAGACTGTCAAGCTCAAGAGCGACTTGCAGCGGAACATGCGTCTGCGCCGCATCCACCATTGCTGCTGCGACATCACCAGGATTGCGGCCGGCGACAGCTTGAGGCTTCTTTGACGTCATCAGGCAGAAATCGAGTGACAACATTTTTGTAACGCGGTAACCACACCAGTCGGAGACGCGTTTCAGGCACCCTATGTAGTTTCACTCGAAGTTGGACCGCGGCTGACGCTGCGCGAGCTGATAGAGCCAATCAAACAGCACGAAAAGTGCATCGTCACTACGCTTATATCGCCTTTGTGTGTTCGCTGTCACCGACTGAACCAATCACGCACAGTGAACGCGCCGCGATCGATGCTACATGCCTCGAGGTCTACTCACTATTTTTGCCCTCATTCTGACATGATCGCAATCCCTGTGCAAGAAGCAGACCAACTTGCGCTGCGCATAGTTAGACTATAGACTACTCCGATAATAGTCCTGTGCGCTGCCATCTTTGTTTACTTGGCTGTGGAACGCCTTCTGACCATCCGCAATTCCTCTCTCCTGCAGAACATCGGACGACGCGCATGCGTCAACAGCTCAGTGACTTGGCATTCGAACCCGATTGAAAAAACTGAAAGACGTTTATAGCTCTCTCTAATGCCGAATTAGAGCGCAGCTCTTGAGGGGGAGAAGGGGAGGGTACGGAGGGAAAGGTATGCCCCTCCCTTCCCCTCCTCCTCCCCTGCTCCCGTCCCATTTAGCGAAAAATTTTCGCTACATTTCCCGCTAAATTCAGCGGAAAAAATTCCCTGCTAAATTTAGCGGAACAATTTTGCCGCTAATTGTAGCGGAGAAATTTTCCCGCTAAGCTTAACGGGGAATTTTTTCTGATAAATTTCGCGTTGAAATTTTCCTGCTAAATTTAGCGGGGAAATTTTTTCTCTAAATTTAGCGGGGGAATTTTTTCCGCTAAACTTAGTGAAGAAATTTTCTCCTCCTCCTCCTACTCCCCCTTCTGACCCTCGTGGCGTCACGTGTGACGTCATTATGGAAAACGTCCCATAACGCAACGCGCGGTTATGCCAACGGGGACGCCGCTCAAGCCCGAAACAGGCGCTTAAGAGCTGCGCTCTCAAAAGAAAAGCTGATGCATGATTGATATTCGGGACTTCTGTGAATGTATGAATGTACAGATAAGATGATGACTCTGGCGAAACCAGGCAGTGACTGCGTTCGTACGTTTCCTTCCCTTCTTGCGCAGATCTTCGAGGACTGCTACACCTTGCTCAAAAAGAAGACACCACCCGATGAACAGCGTCGAGTCCTGCACGACAGTGCCTGTGGTGGAGTGCCGGAACCGCCACCGAAACAGGGTCTATAAAAAAAAATGGGCACTCCGGTGCCTGGAGCGCGTCTCCGACCGGTCTGTTCACCGCGTCCTAGAAAGTGGACACTTGGTTTCCGTATGATGACTTCATAAATGTCTGAATGTTGTCGCCGTCCGCGATCCTGGCGGTGTCACAGCTGCAGCATCTGTGGTGGACGTGACAGACACGTGCTCTGCTGCACGTTGCTCTTCAGCATTACAGTCCACGGAACCTTCAGCAGTCATGAGTTGGTAGGCCGCCACGATGGCAACATTTACCGTTCGCCTGTGCCTTTCGTCGGGACCCCTAGAACTAACCACCAGGATCGCGACATCCGACAGCATATGACACTCCCGTTTTTGTGACGTCATTTCCTGCCACTTCGGTATTCCTTTTGATCCGTTGGAGGTTTAGGACGCAACACACACCAGTCCAAGACGTGTTCTAGGCACCTTAGTCCAACGGAAGCCGTCGTCCCATATACGAACAAAAAAACGCAATGTCTGCGGCTATACGCCTTTTACATATAATCACGGGAGGAATGAACGCGTACGCAATCACATAGTGTGTGCAGTGGCTGGGGAAGTGCAAGCGTCGCGGATCGCCGGCGTGACTGCGACTCTTACCCGAGTCTGGAGGCGTCCCCGAAATGACGGTAACGAGTGCAAACCATATGCACGGGAACGCGAGTTCTTCAATGACTGTCCACGTAAACGAACTGACGAACCCCAGATGATACTCTATCAAAGTCTGAATTCATGTGCTATGACGAATGGTTGTATTCCGTTTGCCCGTGTGTCAATTATGTGACGCGTCCGAAGTTGTGATAAGTATTCGAGAAAAGCCTGGTGATCCTATGCATGATCGAATCCGTAATGTTCTAAGATGGTCCGACGCCAAGAAACAACCTACAAGCTTCAAGACAAAATGCCTATAGTCAATGATAACTTTAACAAACGCATGGCGCGGCTTACTGCGCACACGTTCTTCGTGATTATTTCTTCGGCGTTTCTATTGGCTAATGCGATAATCTTAGAAACTAAAGCCATCGGTGCGTTCCTTAATCGACGTCGGCGTATGGTTTCTCAGTCGTAAAGAGCATTCATATTAACAAGAGAGCTATGGGTTGTGCAAGAAAACAGTGACTCAAATGAGTCAATGAATCCAAGCAGCGAAACAAAACGAATCAACTGGGTCCAAAACGACTACATATTTTTCAGTTATTCCATCCTTTTATTAATTCCTACAACGTCTAAGGTGAAGAATGCACAGATTTTAGAATGAGGGTCACGAATGATACGCTTGAAAGTCACCATTTTGATATGTACCTAACAAACCTCTCGCTCAAGTAGAGCTAACCTCGGCTAAGAACACAGTCCATAGCGCTCGCGAACAAGTGAACAACCCGTACTCTGATAACGTTTCCTTGGTTTAATAATCATCATAATAATAAGGTGTCTGTCGACCATTCTCGGATATTATTCGAAGCGCCTTTTTATACATAACAACTTTCCCGGGCAAGAAAGAATGATCTCGCGACGTTATCGAGGCAGCGAAAAGCTCGAGAGCTCCAAGTCAATGCTTTGAAGCGTTCTTCCGCAGAACGAGCACTCGCGCTGAAAATGCATGTCTCAAAGCCATGCTTAAGCTGAGACTATATAGCTTTGGCTGCAGTCTCAGCTTAAGGGTGCACAAAGTATAAGTAGAGTTAGGTATGCTTTAAAAAGTGGGAATATAGTGACTGTCAGTTCCAGGGTAAGGCCTCTAAGATTTGAAATTTATAACATGGAGGGCGATTTATCGTGAAAATGGTTCCGAATTATGGCGCTGAAGCGTTTACAAGTTTTTTTTTTAAGTACAACGATATGCAATTAAGGGCTTCCTCCTACATAGGCTGAGTTTACAACGCCAGAAAATACCGCACAGTATTAAACGTTTTGTTTTTGTAGAGTTTTTTTTTTTTTTTTTTTTTTTTAGTTTATCTTTGATGCAAATAGGATTGTAGATCCGAATTTTCTGCCTGTCCGTTTTGATACCGAAATTTACAAACACAAGTTCTAGGTGAAATAAACAAATTAGAAAGTGCTGGAGTAAAAGTGATCCTTCAGATGCGCATGTAAATAACGATTTAAAACGTAACATGTTTTCTTCTCGCGTATCTGAGACAACATTGTTTGTTTTAAAAGAAGGCAATTCGGTACGTCGCGTAGCTACCAGGTCTGCATTAGATACTAAAAACTTACTGACGCCTGTGGTCTAACCGAAACAGAAGCGATCGTCATGGAGTCGCCATGTACCAAAATAAGCGTGATTTTACGTACAAGTCTGGTGTTGAATTAAGAATTTATCGTGGTACCGTTTCAAATTAAACTTAAAAATTAGAACAGAAGGCAGGCGTTCATTCCCATATGGATGATTTGGTTGAGAGCTAATAATAGAAAAAGAACATCGGTATTAAACATATCTCAAATTTTTCCATGCGATGTGCTTCAATGGTAACCATCCATTAGACACGGTTAAAAACTGCGAGAAAGGATGAAATTGAGGAAACATTTATTTAGGTGTTTAGATCCAAGTTTTACTTACCTGACTCCATTCATTTAGCAATCATTTCACAATTACACTTCTTTTCAGGTCAACTGCTATGAGAGGCATTAAAAAATTACAGTCTTCCACAAAAACACAAGCATTAAATACTCTACTCAGCTCTCGTTCACCATTGACATCTACTTCATGCACATTTTGTTTTGGAGGAAAAAAAGTTCAATCAAATTATGTTCTGCTCGCAAATCTGCTAAAATAACTAACTTTGATATTAAGTTAAAACTCTAGTCATTCAATTGGTGTTCCATTCAGTTTGACTGAGAAATCGGCAAATATATATATTCGCACAAAAAAACTGCTAGACGTTTGAGAATACTGGACTACCATGAACAATTTGAATTAAAGGTTTTTGTTTCCTTTTAAATACACTCCAAAATCGGGCCCTAATTTAGTATAGAAGGATTCTGCAACTCAATCTGTGTGCTAAGTTTTCTTCACTGTACGGTTTCCAACCAAACTAATTATATTATAAATTTATTTCGTCAAAGCTCCTGCCTGAAACAATTTGATTTTCATGTTCCGCGGTGCCTCGTCAAGTGGGATCAACGAAGCGTCGCGGATGGCGATAACTTATTCCTTTTCATCACATTACTTCTCGATCGCGCCAACCAAGCAAGCAGAACTACTCATGCAAGTGAATCGGGGGCGTGATTATTTTTTTAAGTGCCTTGTAAGAAAGTGACCAATTTCGAATGTTAGGTTGTGAAATAATAGATTCAAAGTTTCTTTGTTTGTTTTTTAGCTACTCTTTTTCGTGTCTTAGCTGGTGATTTTAGTGGAAGTATAGCGCTCCGGATCCTAGACACACTCCTTCGTCATTAGCTTAGAGAAAACCAACCACACTGAGTTTCGATATAAGTGAAACTCCTTAACTTGACACTTCCTTCGAACCCAATGTTTCTTGTAGAAAGTAAAAATGGACACCATTTAAAATGTCACCCAGAAAAGAATAACTATCCTAAGCCTATCTATTTTTATTTTACAAAACGGCTGGCGAAACAGGGAAACACCGCATCATGAGGGCCAAGTGCAAAACATGTCTTCCCGAATTTCACTGATAACATAGACAGTAATTACTCAAACCACGCCTCATAAGTGGCGTTAGTGGTAACGAAAAGTGGAACGTAATTAAAATGGTGTTCGACCTATTATTCCCCCAAATTTCCGGCATTCTCATATACCCATGCATTTTACGGCATGCCCATTAAACCTGCTTGGCGAGCGCTGTCATTTTTCGTAAATCAGTGTTTTACTGCTCTTCTAAAGCCACTGGATAACAATTTCGATGATTCGAATGTGAATGAAGTTATGATGAAATTTGTGGGTGCACTCTGAAAGCGACACACATAAAATTGCGTCATTATAGTTACGACACCTATACATTGAGTTTCAATAGAAAATAGGACTTGTTAAAACACAAAAGCCGCTGAACTACAGAGATGTAACAAAATGAACGTAAAAAAAAAGCATTCCAGTGTGCGGAGTCGTAACATTCTCGAACTACTGACTCCAGTATATGGAGGGGTAGAAATAAAGGTGTCAAACGACTGTGCCCACCAAATCATTCGGGGGGGGGGGAGGGGGCGGCGCCGTAGAAGCGTATAATGGACTCCGCTAGTTCCTGGGAGTCCGGAAACATTTCTTCTATTTTGAAACAAACAACAGCGATACACGGTACAGGAACAACCCAAACGCTCACCCATTCATCGATTAATATGCCACATGTGGAAGCGTTCGGCATGTTCGGCTGGCTTGTAACCTTCACTGTATACTCCTCACTGTCAAATACAAATACAAGAGATCCGAAGAAAATTAATGCGCAGTATGTAGTTTCTTTTTATTTAATTGAAATGTGTTTTATGGTGTGAGACAACTAACCGGATACTGGCGAAATTGCCCACGTTGGTGTAAAAGTGATGTAAAGTGTCGTCCATGCTCCGTGGGCGTTATTCCTAATCAGCTTTCTACGTGGGCCATGGCTCAGTACTGTTCCTGTGTGCTCTACGCGTGCGAAATTTATTTGCAGCTGATCTCACTCGCCGTGGTGTCGCGTGCTTGTTGTCGTCGCGCTGCTACGAGCCTAGTCGACCCTTTCCTACGTTTTGTACATGTTTTGCTATCAATAAATATTCATCAACTCGTATCGAGCAGTGGTCCTCTTCCTTGTCGCCCTTCCCCCTTCACCTCCCCTCCCCTCCCCTCCCCTCATCCCCCCCCCCCCCCCCCGTTTACTGAGTTGGGGCAACTGCTGATATTCAGAGAACTTTTAGATTAGATACACGCTGCTCTTGATGCTGTTAGGCCCAGTATATTGAAATGATCGTGATGTGTTAACAACATAATACTAACCACATTTATGTAATCGCTCAAGGATCCCTTTGCCTTCGAAAAGACACCACAAATGAAATATATTAAGAAAAGCCACAACCATTCAAAATTCGACACAGTAGACAGCACGCTGCTTACGCAGATATTGACCAGAATTCAATCGCCCCAACCTAAAAGAGCGGCAAACGCCCACTGGGTTTTTGTATCCCCTTGAACGTATTGTTTTTTTGTTTTTTTGTTTTTTAGAAGTATTGTTTAAGTTGCTGAATGGCATAATATTTCCGGTTTTGTCTGAAGACGGAAACACGAGGAATAGCGTCCTATTCCGTTGTCTTGCTAAGGCGCCCATGCACAGAAAAGGACACCGTTCAGCTTGAGTAGGCACATTTTTCATGTCACCATCGCCTTAGAAACCCAGCGCCAAACAAGAGACCTACGGAGCCGAGACTGCGGGCCACATAGCCGCGCGATCGGCGCGGCCTAGTCGATCGAACCCGGCGCCCGTTCGATCCCCCCGAATTCAAAATAGCAGTATAACCCCGTTCGCGCTTTCTTCCTTCTGACGAAGCACGAAATCTGGGAGCCTGGGAAGAGTGAGAATAAGACTCCGGAATTTCGACGAAGAAGGCAAAAATGGGGTGCGGCAGTGCGTTCAGTTCTCGAGCCGCAGCCTCCGAAGAAGCGAGCAAATCGGAATGTCCCAACGACGTCTCAGAAGACAAAGCCGTGAGTGATAACCAGTTAACACGAATGTAGCAGTAGTTGCTAGGCAGTAGTTGCTAGGAGCTGCTAGGCAGTAGTTGCTAGGCAATAGTTGCTAGGCAATAGTTGCTAGACACTAGGCAGTTGCTAGGCGGCAGTTGCTAGGCAGTCGTTGCTAGGCAGTAGTTGGTATGTCACTGATAGCTTAAGAAACGCCGAGAGTGGCTAGTTTGAAAAACCTAATTATCGCTACGCTGCGCTTCAAATTGGTGCAATAGCCAATAAAAATACGAAGTAACATATCGATATATCAAAAGCGAAAAGACATAAGCGACTTTCTGCGTTTCTTAAACTCTCGGTGATTACAGTTGAACGTAAAATCTACTGGAAGAATCAAGGTGGCAGCCAACGCTTCGCTAAGAGGCCCCAAAGAAGCTGTCTCTTGGCGAGAGGTCAGCGGCCACAGCGAGGCTTTCGGGAAGTTCCTATCAAATCTTGAATGGCCGTTTGTTTTACCATATCCTTCTATATACTGACAAAGCCTGGCAGACCGCCACGAGAAGCGGCCGCCGAAATGAAAAAGGTGGAGCGGCAGACAATGAATGAGAGGAGAGCCACGCGTGACTGGCGCCCCGCTGCGGCGAGACGTCGAAACACACTTCTCCCGAGCGAACAATTGTGTTTCGGGTACTCGCCGCTGCAAAAGCTGTGCCCTGACGTCCAGGTTCCCCGAGAAATGGCTCTTTGATGCTCTGTGCTACCAGATCCTTGCGCTCCAAATCTGCGACCGGGCACTCTATGGCTCCGTCGTCGAACGGCCAGGCTTTGAGAGTATAGGGGAGGCTATGGTACGACACATCCAAGCGTCTGGCACTGTTCTTCGGTCTTAGCGTTTCTTATATACTATACGCCTATATGCAGACACTGACGGTGTTTTTGGAATACCGGAAAGTTTTTATCCAATGCAGACTAAAATCTAAAGATACATGGATGTGCGTCGAGGTTCGACACGAGCTTTAGTATATTTCAACTATTCCTGATGCAAAACAAGACATGTCGTTCATTCTGGCCGGTGCAGTGCAAGCATAATTCGCAACTCGGATCGATGGTTTAAGATGATGTTTTCTGCATTTTTTGCACGTTCTGCAGCAACTCTATGAAAACTCTGCTCCGCAGTTCTATATGCCGACACGGAAAGGGACATTAAGACTACAAATATAAACATCGTGACTTTTTTCTGTGTGTTAATGAGCAAAACTAGATGAACGTTCGCACAGTCAAATGCGGCTTAAGTATTTTTATTCCACTAATTTATGCAAGCGAATCTTTTCTATAGCCAAGCAAGTATTGCAGAGTTATATAACTTACGTTTTGCAGTGACTGTACTTCGTATAAAAGGCGGGGGTGACTGAATTTTAATACTAATGAGGGGAGGCGGAGTGCGGTTGTTACGTATTTATTTAAGAAGGTATGCATGGTATGGGGAACAGAAGCGCTCGGAAAAGGCAACGCCGTCTGATTTGTTTTGTTGCAACTATACCCATTCTTACCTCAAGAACCCCAGTAAAGAAAAGTCCGGCTCCTCGGGGAGCATTACCAATTTCCTCCTTTATGTAGAGAACTAAGATATATGTAGGGGCAATTTAGATTCGATATACGTTATCGTATCAAGACGTACACGTTTCAAACGCCAAAAGCATCGGTTTTTCCTCCGACAACCCAAATATCGTAAGATCTACTTCGTGCCGCGTATGAAAAAATGCGCGAAACTTGTTTTTTTCTTGAGGTGAAAACGCGTATAGTTACCCTTCGAAAGCTATACAAAGGAACAAAACACCGCGCGAACGAGGGTTGTCTATTCTTGTAATCCCACTTTCGAAATGAGCGCTTCAGGAGTTGACCAGATCCTACTATAGTAGCACTTGTTTGCTCCCAGAAAAAAAAAAAAAAAAAAAGTTACTTCTGTGAGCACATCACACATACAAACGTTTTAGTTTTATTTCGCGTTTAAATTGAGTCTCCCTAGTGCGCTCGACGCAGTACTGTGAGATAGTAAAGGACCGTTACGGGGTTAGGCGATCAATATATCGCGCTATTATTTTACACTCATTCTTGATATGAACAATCGTCACTGGTAATAAGTATGTTAATCATCGACTATCGCAAAGAAAAGGATCGCTATTTTGTATTACTCAGAAGAAACTGTTTGCGACGTTTGTTCTGCTGAGCGCTCACGTTCCGCGCTATTTCGGAGCAGAAGCACTCTGGAAATAGGAAAATAAAAGAAAATAACCCTACTTATAAAATTTATATTGCCAATTTTGGCGTCGATCATACACCCCGTTTATTTGTGCTGAAACCTGAGCCAGAGGACGGCAGGCGTTTCCCCGATGAAAGAAAAACCCTTTAAAGTGTCACGCGTGCTCGCTCGACACAAAGCAAATAGGACATGTCACGCGACAGAAGACCCCCGTAGGATTGTGAAACCATTTCATGCGCAGCAAGCATCGGCAGTCACGCCAGTTTCTGTTTTCAAATTGAGTTAGGGCGTGGGCAGACAACGGCGTCGGGGACGACAGTCAATCACGAGACCCTGGGCAAGTTCTTTCTTTTTTTTCTTTTTATGACGAAATCTTCTTTAAGACGTCTCTGTACGGGGAACGTCAGACCTCGTTTATTTCCACGACCGGACGTGTGTAGCCGCTAATGAAAGTTTCCTGCCACGATAGGCATCTCAAAGCATTCTGTACTTGGCACGAATTCAAGATTACGGTTGAGCTCTTCTATAAGAACGCTATGTGAAGTCCCGCGCCTCTGGATAAGGCCACCGGATTTTCTAATCTACAGCAACATCCGTCAGCGTTCGAGAACCCCCCCCCCCCCCCTCCACCCCCTTACCTAAAACGTATAAAAGGGAGCTCCGTGGTATTCGCAACCAGTGATTCAGTACTCGTGTATCCCGGATTTGTATCACCATAGACGCTTTATATTCATAAACTAGTCTAATATAAAATTACTCTCGCGCTTTAATAAGCTTCTGAAGAGGGGCGGCTGATACTGGTGCAACAGCTAGAAAAAGGAACCATCGAGGATTGATTGGTGCTAAGAAGTCCATTTTCTTCCGATGAAAGGGTACAAGACATCAGCGGCGTATTCAAGGATGAAGCGGCCGGTGATGATGCTAGTCGGCTTCTTATTAGCCGCAACGACCGTCACATCTTCCTCAACGGAAGACAACCTCGTGGACACTGTGGAAGAAAGCTCTCAGTCTCGACCGTGGTTCACAAACCCCCAGCGAATGCAGAACATCATGAAAGTGCAGCCCATCGGAACGGCCGTGAGACTCAACTGCCACGCGAGGGGCAACCCGACACCCAGGGTATCGTGGTTTAAAGACGGTAGACCGGTGGTTCAACAGGCCAACAGTCCGACCTCCAGACCGGCAGACCAGTTTACGCTTTATCTGGTACGTCTCACCAAGAACGACAGCGGCGAGTACACGTGCGTTGTGGCCAACCACTTGGGCTCCGTCGAATGGACGTATCATCTAGACGTCTACGAACGCTTCAAACCGACGCCGACCGTCGTCTGCCAAGACCGCAACCGAACCGTTATTGAGGGCGAAGATGTGGTGGTCCGTTGCGAGGTTTACAGCTACCTGACGGCCTTCGTTCGGTGGATCAAGCACTACCACGTGAACGGCACTTACTTCGACAAAAACGGGGCACCGTACGCAAAGCTGATCAAAGATGCAGCAGCGGCGGACGTTCGTGAACCATTCACGCTGACGTTGAACAACATCACGTTGAACGACGCCGGATTCTACACGCTTCTCGCCGGCTCGCCATCGGGAGCGTCTCATCAGACCGTCGCCGTGCGCGTGAATCCGAAGCCGTTCCCGGGCTACAGATGAAGAGCTGCGCACTCACAAACGTTCCTGAGCGTGTATGTGCGCTGAACCGCGACGCACTCGGAGTAGCGCTCATTGGTTGGCTTTTATTCAACTTAGCTAATAGGAAGAGAGATCATTATCATTCTCCTCTGTTGATTAAACGACAGTAAAATATGGGATAAATTGTCAACGTCCGGGCGAGGTGGTCCATGTTAATCATGATGTTTAAACCCAGAGGCTGGGAATAAACTTGGAAGATATATTAAAAGAAACAGAAGAAAAGTCACTTTTCGTCTGTTTCTTCTAATATATCTTCAAGTTTCCTTCCCAGTATCGGGGTTTAAACACCATGATCATAATGCATACGGAATGAACGCCTTTTTGCCACTGATGTTGCGTGACCGCTGGGGCGCGATTCTGTTCATCAACATCGTTTTAAACGATTAAAACCCCATGTCCAGAGCTCTGTGAGCACTGCGGGACGGCACATGTACGCAGAAAGTTTTGAGAGCGTAGCGGATCATAGGGCGGTCTGAAAAACGAAGCTACATGCAGCGAAGCGTTGTGTACTTGACAGGGTGACTTGACAGGTCAAAGAGTTGATGATGAAATCTGCAAAAACATTTGACAACATGCCCATGTTACCAACAAAATTCTGTAGCAGTGTCAATAATAAAATTACATTTTGTTTTTTTCTCAATTAATATTATAGCAGTCGCTACCCTTCACTGTGAAATGTTATTTTGTATAGGAACTGCATAGGGTATGCATGGTATCTTCAATGCCCGGATGCTGTCATCATGTGTCTGTTTTACGGGCACACGAAATTGTAGGGTATTTGCACCCGCCAAGCTGACTGCATAAAGCGAAAAGCCTATAGCTTCCGTCAAAGAATCGAAGCACTACTCCACTGAATGCCGCCTTTCGTGATATTTCGTGTAACTATAAATAGCGTTTTTACCACCGCCACTTTTAGCATTTTTTCTCGTGGTGAAGACTTTGTTCCGAGAAAGCTGTGCATCTCGCCGAAAAGCAAGGTTATATTGCGACCTCCAGAACATTCGACATACATGTATAAATACGTAAAAGTGATTGAAACATCCTGGGTATACACGTACATAAATATCTCCACAACCATAACATATTTTCTCCCTCTCTCTCTCTCTCTCTCTCGCTTTCTTTCTTTCTACTCTGTATATTACTGGAACCTTAAAATCAATGGCTATCAGGAAGCTCAACATAACGTTAAATGCGGTTTCTTAATATAAGATTTTGTTTTCGTTGCAACGAAAACTTACAACTTGCATGCGACCCGCGACCACAGCTATGTGCCTCTCTATCGTCAGAGCCCAGTCCAGAGCATCTTATTTTTGCTGCGTAGCCAATGATACTGCTGCATTAACCGTTCAAAGAGTCAAAATAAAATATCGCGAAGCAAGCAGCTTAAAAATTATAAGCCACCCCCTGCGATTTTTTTTTAAACTGCCAGTGTCTGGTAAGAAAAAAGTTGATGGTCAATAGCAAACATTAAAGAACATGCTTTCTTTTTTAATGTGGGTTATTTGTGACCTACGGTGCTAGCCCGTTTTCCTAATTTGAACACAGTCCTATACGTATCGGCGTATTTGTGAGCAATCTGTTTACGTGTATAGGGTATCCTAAGCGGATTTTCCGCTGTAAAACGAACCGGAAAAAATCGGCGCTTGCACATAACAAAGCTCAAACTTCTACCGATTATGTACCGAGCCGGCCAGTTTACCCGTGAGAAAGTTCAGGGCGCAGTTTTCTTCCTGTAAAACAATTCAAGCAAAAAATGAAAGATGTTTACAAATCTCTATAATGCAAAATTAGAGAGCAGCTCCTGGAGAGAAAAAGGGAGGGTATGCCCCTCCTCCTCTTTCTCTCCTGTCCTCTCCCATAGAGTTATTACAATAAACTCTAGATGCTCAGCTGGCGCTAGTGTGCTGTTGCATTCTGAAGCAGACAGCAAGCAGTCAGAAATTGACTTCCGGTAATGCATTTCTATGGGAAAAAGCGAGTGCATTTTCTTTCTGCGCTCGATTATCAGAGCAAATATCACGAATAATTTGTACGTACTAGGCACATTGGAACATTTCTCAGTCACGCAGACGAAATAATTGGTCAGTTACAGCATTTTTATTTGAAATTCGTGGCATGAAAAACGGTGCTAAAACCGCTTCGGACGTGTATTTATGTGCACTGTCGGACACTGTTAGCTCGAACACGGCGTCGACGCTTTCCAGCATGGGGGATAAACGTGCCTAACGAACGAAGGACATGTGGAAAACCAAGACAGACAGCAAGAACTACGCAGTAACATTGGATAAGTAACTCCTTGTGCATGCAGACGATCAAAATAAATTGAATGCCACGTAATGTAGTCAGATTTCCAATAAATAAGTACTGTTTTATTCCTGCTCATGAATATATGCGAAGATGCTTGTTCTGGGAATTCAAATCATCACCCATCACCCGCACGCTCCAAATCTTTGCAAATAGGGGGAGCCAGAGAGCAGGTGCCTGATAAAAAGTGCCCGACATAGGAAATAATAAAAAGACACACCTTTCGTAGTTCACGTACGTGCTTTATTTTTTTGCGTTCGAATATTTTTTGAACCGATCGTAAAGATGTACGACGGAGTCATTTTCATCCAATGACAGGACGGGCATATTAGCAACATATAAGCACTAACGAAATGCTAGCAAACCTTGAATACACTCTACATGCCTTTCGATGGTTAGTTTGCTTACAATCGTCGCTCGTTTTTACATACTTTCCTTGAAACAGAGGTTTGGGCCTGAAATAGAGGAAAGTTTAACATCGTTCAGTGGTAAAGAAAAATGCTGTAATTAAAGCAATTACACTTTCACAATACCAATGAAGTTACACACTATCCGGTAGAACCGAAATGACACAAGTTATTCATGTTATTTTCTGGCGAAGAGACAAAATTCACGCGCGTTTTCCCATAGGAATACACAGGGAGGCTGGAAATGTAGACTGCGTGCTGTCTGCTTCAATTTGCAAGCGGAAGTCCCGTAGACACTAGCGCCACCTGAGCCTCTAGCGTTTATTGTAATAACTCTATGTCCTCTCCTTCTTCTTCTCCTCCTCCTTCTCCATGACCTCCTCCTCCAATTTAGTTTCCCCACTAAATTTAGTGGGGAAAATGACGTCACATGACTTGGTGTCACGTCACATATGAACGAATTGAGTTTCTCCGCTAGATTTAGCGGGAAAACTGACGTCGCGCGACCTCAACGCCAATTCAATTTTCCGGGGAATTGAATGGGTGTTGAGGTCACGTGACGTCAATTTTACAGCTAAATCTAGCGGAAAAACTGAATTTGCTTGCTGGTTTTAGCGGAGAAACTGAATTTCCCCGCTAAATTTAGCGGAGAATTGGATTTGTGTTGAGGTCACGTGACGGCGATTTTACCGCTACATTTAACGTAGTTATGCCGACCCCGACGCAGCGAAACACGGAAACGGGCGCTTAAGAGCAGCGCTCTAAAAACTTGCCAAATCAAGGTTGGGCGCCATCGCAGACGACCGAGTTAGCGATGCCATTGACTTGTAGCGCAATCTTCCGATAACCGCAAAAAGCAGACGGCGCAATTTATGGTCTGAATTTCTCGGTCATGAACTATAGTTACCCAGGGAAAAATTGCATTGACGCTCGCGGAGTTACCCTGCGTACTATGGTATGTTGCAGCGACTCGGGTCCACTCATGAAACCCTCACGATCAGCAGCGAAAGGCTGACGCCGAAAAAAGAGGACTGCTTCGACTGTTTGAAGAACGTCATTCTTTGCACGGACTCTTCAACGGTAAGCAATACTATAGCCAACAGAGCGCACTCTTAGGCTCTGGAAGCACCGATCGTTAGCCATCTGTTAATCAGCTCAACCAATGTGAAGGGCCAGCGGTATCGGGCCTCAGTGGTCAAGTATAGTCTCAGTGGCAAAATCGGTCCCACCCCTTTTTGTTACTGAGACCACGTGGCTGCTTCAGCACGATACTGCTCATCTATGTCAGTGGTTCTCGACTATCGATATTGTGCGGACCCCTTGTAGATCAGCGGAGATGATGGAGGATTACGTTCGTGGTGAGGGGAGAAAAAAAATTTTAGGTTAAATGTAATATTGTCACGATTGACAAATGATGAGGCGGCGAGTAACTGAAAAAAACGAACGTTTAATGGGGCCAACTTGTGCCCAAAACAAACGAGAAAAAGGCCTAGGTCGCAGGCGTCGATGCCGGCGAAAGAGCAGGATCCAGCGCTAGGGCGAGACTGACTTGACAAGGGCGCGGCCAGTTTCTTATCTAGTTTACGTCACTATCTAGAATATTCGGCAAAGAAGGATGAGAGTTGCGCGCTCGGGGCGAGAATGAACATGCACTTTCGAGAACAAGTAAGCAGGAATAAATGTTAAAAGTTACGTCCGCAGCAAGAATAGACGCAATTGTTTTAGCAGCCCGTGACCCAGCGCTGCTTGCTCGGCCCCGCGGGCGGCTATATTGATATACAGAATGTCACAAAAAAAAACCACTCTCTTTTTTATTGCAAAAATAAACGAGGCATCGCCGAACGCTCATTCTCCGCCCAAAGGTAGAGCTAGAGGTCACAACCAGATACCAAAGTTTCAGCCCGATCCGATAACTTAATCAAAAGTTATAAGTGATTTTCTGAAAATTTAAATGGGAAAAATGGTGGCCGACGGAGTTTTCAAATACATAAACCGAAAACGGGCAAAAATGGGCTCCTTTTTCCCATTGAAATTTTCAGAAAATCTCTTATAACTTTTGAATAGGGTATCAGATCGGGCTGAAACTTTGGCATCTGGTTGTGACCTCTAGCTCTACTTTTGGGCGGAAAATGGGCGTTCGGCGATGCCTAGTTTAGTTTTGCGGTAAAAAAAACAACTAATTTTTTTTTACACTCCTTACAAAATAGATATAACTAAGAGCTAGAGTGAAGTAGACTTCTCTATTGACATACACACAAGAAAACTCGCCCGAAAATTTGAAAATTTCTTCTCGATCTGCAAAAAGATCACTTTTATTGTCGGGTTTGATTGATGAGGCAGGGCTTCCCGGACACTAATTTGTGAACCACTGATCTATGTTATTGGTTGAACAGACTAAAAGAAAGATCAATGATCGGTGTTCCCATTGCAACGCGATGAACGATGGAGTTAGAAACTACCGAGAGTATCATCGCATATTCACGCACCATGCAGAGTACGTAACACCCTAGCTGCGAATCACACTCTAAAAAAAAAGCCCGTGCGTCTACTTTCCCGCACAGCACTCGGAGAGCCAATCACCGGAACTTGCGGAGGCAGCTCAGCGAATGACAATACCGAAACATCCCTCCAATGGGCTGCTTCGCTCTGCCGAAACATATTTTTAGACGAAAAAACTCCGTCTTAGTAGTGACATTAAGCAATGCAAAACGTAACGCTTGCATTGCTTAATGTCACAACTAAGACGCGGTTTTTGGTCTAAACATATGTTTCGGCATCGTCATTCGCTGAGCTGCCTCCGTAAGTTGCCGTGACTGACTCTCCAAGTGCTGTGCGGGAAACTAGACGCATCGGCTTTTTTGGAGTGCAATGGCTCGTAAGATGAAGCATAGCCAGTCCGTACTTTCCAGTAAAATAGCTACCACCTCAAGTGTTCTGCGTGAACTTCTCCCAGGTATTGTCGCGACAGGCAACTTAACACAACTGAACGGATGGACACGTTGAATGCACGAAAAGATATGAAAGTCCTGGAAGGTATACACGTGTCTAGATGTCCGAACGAGAAGGCCGTCTACAACACAGTAAGTGAGTAGCTGATTTCTTAAAGATAAGTCACGCAGGGCACCAGGAGAGGAGCTAAAAGTGCATAAATATATGATGAGACCCTGCTTTCCTACATCCTACATCGTAAAGTCACTCGGCTACATTTTTAGGTAACAAAATGCTTAATATTATTATACCTCGCAACACCTTCTAGTAAAATATGTCTTTCTTTTACTTGGGACTTATAATGGCCAGTGTCACGACCTTAACTCGTTAAAAATACTGGATCGGTTCGCTGATTTATACTTCGTTTCACCGTAAGTTCGAGCGCTGTCAAAGGCTAGAATACATACAAACACAAGCCCACACACACGAAAAACGGAAGTCCACAGCCTATTCACTGCACTTAATTAGTTTACCCCCGATAATACCAAACGCACAAAAAGACGACAAATTACGTAACGCTGCGGTTTTGATGCTGTGTGACTGACCCCATCGGCTTATAGTTTCGGCCTGCACTTATGGCGAATGGTGAAGCGAAGATAGGACTATCTACCAACATTTATGTTTACAAATATGATAGAAAAGGGAAGGTTTTCGTTAGCATGCCTCGATGCCACTCCCGATAGTCACCAGAATGTGCAAAAGGCTGGACCAGAAAATCGCTTGATATAGTTTTAGTTTTTACTCCTTCTGACAATGGGTATGAAGTCTCAGGTTGTCAATGTCGTCGCTCCGCTTCACTTTCTTGATAAAAATTGTCAACGTGTTTCTTTCTAACATTTATACACCTTAACTTACTATAAATGACAATTGATGCTTGTCACTTGAGAAGTGCGTGAGCATAGATACCATACTTACTGTGAAAGTCGTGTACTATCTCCTGGAAAATCGACCAAAACAAACTTGCGCGTTTAAAGAAATAAAGAACATTATCTTGTTTTATCCACGCAAACTTTTCTTTTTAGGTGTGTCATTACCTCCAGTACCCTCCAGGCACCACGGTCACATATTTCTACTTCGAGAGCCAGGGAGGCAAGTTCGAGAACACTCTGTTCTTTGGACTCCAGTACCTACTCAAGAGGTGGCTCGTCGGCCCCGTCATCACGGCCGAAAAAGTGCTCGAAGCCAAGGAGTTCTTTCGGCTCCATTTCAACCAGGAGCTCTTCAACGAGCTGGGTTGGATGCACGTCGTGGAAGTAAGTGTCCCTAGTCATGCGAAATAGCTGCTATAACAAGACATTGCTGGAAACATTTATGACGCCTCGATGTCCCCAGACGGCAACAAAAACAAGGACACGTTGCTTTCGTGTTTTTTTTTTTTTTTTTCGTTTATCAAACGGTGAAAGCAACCCGCAAGTCGCTTTTCATCCAACGTCTCCGAGCAAAATTGATAAAGTGTTCACTTGGTAAACTCCCAGAAGTCACTGTTATTGGTCTTCCTTTTATCAATTTTATCAATGAGAAAGAGGGTCACTTTCACGCTAAAATAATTATGGCTCAGCAGCTTTGGTGGTAAGAAAACATTTAGCATTTTGACGAGTAAGACCGCGTGACTATTGGAACAATATATATACCGATCGGCGATCGCTCTTCACATCCCCCCCCCCCCCCCCCCCCCCCCCCCCCCGTTGCCGATTTAAAAAAGAAAACTCAATGATTGGTGTTTCGAGTACATCGCGGTGCAGTTTGACATGCACTCAGTGTTGGGTAATGTGCATCTAAAACGTGCTTAACGTACAAAGTAAATTAGAGGTTATGTACGTCAAGTAAAGTAGTAAGTACACCGGGCACCATACACTTCAAGTAAATATAATGTACTTTCAAAGTAAATCACAAGTACTTTTTAACACAATCTTCTAGAATAATTTCATTCCCTTATAGTTTTTTTTTTTTCAATCTGGTATATTTTGTTTTAGGGGTAATGGGGTGCATCAGTTATTTTCGCAAACCACGGCGAATGTTGTATAAAGTCAAGTGGCCACAAAGTAGTTGTTTACTCTCGCTGTCGAACTATTAAAATCAACGAAAGCACTCATTTGTATCGGTCATATAGCCACCATTACTCCGCTCAGAGAAATGACGAGATGACGTCTCGAAAGATGACAGCGCATTTTCACATGACGGTATGCCATTCTTATGTCGTTAAATTTGGGTAATGTACTTAGAAGTCGGGAGTTGTACTTTCGTCGTAAATTACCAGGAAAAAATGCTTTAAGTAAAGTACAAGTACATACTCGGAGAATGTACTTCGAGTACAGTACACATTTCTTAAATCTACATGAAGTAGTACATTAAGTATAAAGTGCTTAAAGTACTTCATAACGCTGCATATACTCGTTAAGGAATCTGGAGCATCGACTTCCCCATGAAGCACTTGGAAGCGCCCGTCGCAGCAATCTGAGAGGGAAGTTCTGCGAGTGACGAGTCTCAGGATATTGTTAAGACTTCGGGCCCTAAACTCGTCAAACACAAAGCTGGAGCCGGAAGTTCGGTCAGATTGGACGTTAGCGAAAAAAGCGCGAAGTCATCGTCGTGACAGGCCAATCGGTGCGCTCCGTCAACTTCGGCCCCAACTGTTTGTGCTTGACGAGTTTAGAGGCCCCAAAGAAACAGCCCGCGCTGTGGCATTGAACATAGAAAAAGTCGACACTCCAGAGGCCAGATTCACGAAGAGCTTCTTAGTTTACGACAACTTAACTAAGAAGTTCGTAAGTTAAGAACATCTAAAGAAGAGGAGAAATCGGTATTCACGAACGCGTTCTTAAGTGAGAGGAGGAAAGCGACGTTGTCGTACGGAAAAACTAAAACTTACCGGTGCTGTTGCTATGGCGACGGCGTCTTCGGCAGCACGAACAACCAATCGGAGAGCTCGGCATTTGTTCGGAGCCGTTCGGAGCCGTTCGGAGCACGTGGATTTTTCATAACAAACACAGGTGGCCTTTCTGCCACCGCTGGTCTGGGGTTCGTATCCGTGCAGTGATATGTCGACGCGAACACGATTTAAACTCGCCGGAATGCCGAGGCCGGGATGCGTAACCATCCCCATTGACTGCTACGAACTCGATCGCTACCAAGTCAACAGAACTGTCATCGTTGGTAAAAGACGCCCCGCAGTCGTTTGCAGAGCGACCTAGATGGGAACAAATTGCCGCGGCCTTTTTTGCGGCCTCGGAGATACAGGAGCGAGCCGACGTTAAAAAATATACGTTTGAACTATGACAGTGTAAGCAAGAGCCACGTAAATGCCTGTTCACACTACGGAACGGAAGCGCGCGTTTGATCGAAGTGCTGGATTTGCGCTGTTGGACCGCGAATTAATAAGCGCTTCGGGACCGATCCTTTACAATTGCAACTCGATGCTGACGTGACACCCGGCGAAGAAAGTTTGGACCGGCATTGCGACCCACGAACTGTTACAGCGATCGACTGTGAGGTGCAGTCGTGTCAGATTAAAATGGAATAATAATAACAAAGTGTACATACCATGTTGCGAAGGTAATCCATACGGCGTTTATTTGAGCTTGATATCACACAAAACAGAGATAGAATCGATGAGAGCCCCTTTTCGACGACAGCGTTCGTCACCGTTGCCTCGGAAAACAAGGAGATGACAAGGGGAAGAGATTGACCCCTTAATCTAGAATTGAGGTCAGCGATCAAACTATATACGGGAAGGGTTCACAAGGGTCGCGCGGGCATATTCCATTCAGCACGCCAGCCGGTCGTGGGCAGACGGTCTTCGCCAAGGACCGTCAGATCATCGCTGCGCCGAGTCGGAGTGCCTGCTAGGCCTATCTGCCGATCGGTCGGAGTCCGTACTCGTGGCCCTTGGAGTTTTTCCCGGGTGTCTGTGGATCCAGCGTTCTTGTTCGTTCGTCGTGGTCTGTTTCAAGTACGTTTTACTTGTTTCTTGCTGCTTGAAGTCGGGACGCGTGAGAAGCTCACGTAGAAAGATAAACATCCGTTGGTTGTCGCGACCAACTGAGCGACGCTGTCGGCCATGCTGATTTGATCGTAAGAAGTGCGTAAGACAGCTTCGGAGCTGTCGTAGGATTTCGTCGTAACCTGCGCAAAACTTACGAAAATTTCGTTTCGTGAATACGGATTTGTTCTTAAGTTTTGTCTTACGCACATTTTTGGCGTAAGATCGTTTCGTGAATCTGGCCTCTGGTTTCTTAGAGTGATAGCGTTTCCCGAGAGTGAGAGACTATAGTCACAGTTTATGAAACACAGGGCGTGGTGGGTCCTGAGCAGCTCATTATGGCTTGACAACCAATGAGGTTGCGGCATTCGCCGATAGGAACCCCGAGGAACAAATCGCGAAGCAAGTGGCGCGGACCTAAAAAAAGCTCTGCAATTTCTTAAGTTGACGTGACCGTAGTAAGTCGGTACCAGATAAGAGGTCACGAAAGGTATATTGAGAGTTTCATATGGTGCCTGGAACGTGTCTCCGACTAGTTTGTTTAGCGCGCCCAAAAACATGGTCCCTCAATTTCCGCCTGATGACGTCACAAAAGTGTCAAGCTGTCGCCAGTCGCGATCCTGGCGGTGTCCCAGAAGTGGTGGTTGATGTGACAGACACCCGTTCTGCTTCGAGTCGCCCTCCAGTGTGTCAGTTCACGCAAGCTTAGGCAGCCGGAAGTTGGAACGCCGCGACGGCAGGGACATCCGCGTTCGCTCGTGCTTTTCACCAGCATTCTTACGACCAACCACCAGTATGGCGACATCCGATATCATGACACGGCGACTTCTGTAACCTCATTTGTTGCCACTTGAGGACCACATATTATGTGTGGGTGAGATAGGACGTTAAACACACCAGTCGGAGACGCGCACCAGGCACCATAGTTTCACTAATGACCTCGCGCGAACGTTAACTGTTGCTTCGACTACTCATGACCTCGTGCGAACGTTAACTGTTGCTTCGACAGCTCTCCGGCTTCAAGCCTAAACTGGCCTGTCGTCCTGTGCGCTTTTGTCGACAGAAGCACGGAGGTCACCTTCCACTCGCAATCAAGGCCGTTCCAGAAGGAAGCGTAGTTCCCACGCGCAACGTTCTTTTCACGGTTGAAAACACGGACCCGGAGTTGCCCTGGCTCACCGAATGGTTTCGGGTAAAAACTCCAATCTGCCCCCCCCCCCCCCCCCCCCCCCCCCCCTTCGTGGAATCATCGAGCCTCGAAAGAAAGCTGCCCCAGAAAGACTCCCACGGTAGCGTTCTCTTAGTAGCAGCAGATGCACAAGGTTTTCCTCGTTGAAACTGCGTAACAATTGAATATCAATTTTCCCCCTTACTGGCTAGACTAATTAAAGACGCATCAACGACTGGTCCCCAGAGCGAGCCGCGGGACTATACGGATGGAGGTAGAGTGCCAAGAGAAGGTGGCAGGCTTAATGATAGGCGGTGGCCACAGCTACAGCACTTATTGCCTTCCTCAGCTTGCTATTGAACAGCCCACTGAGCACTCTGCGGCGGAGCTATGGTTCACCAAAATACCGAAACAGCGACAAAGTCAGCTAAAGAACAACAGGGTGGGAGCTTACGCATTTATGTCATTTTTATTAGACACCTATGAGGGCACATTTATACAATTAGAACACTCAAATGCTTATCGAGAGGCAGCAGTCACACCCATCCTCCCTAAGATACCATTTATAACTGTCATTAAAGTCACCGAAAGCTTGAGAAAGGCAGAGAGCTGGTTTGTCAAGTTCCCGCCTCTTATATTTAATTCGTTTTTATGCGTTCTTATTATTTTATGCCACGTGCTCATTGGCTGCTTCGCAATAACATGATGCTCGTGATTACAATTTTCTTTTTTCCTGGTGCGCTCTCAGACGCTTTTGACGCAGACCTGGTACCCGACCACGGTGGCCACAAAGAGCTGGCACTACAAGGAGCTGCTGGCCAGGTATCTATCCGACACTTCCGACACCAAGGCTAGCCTCTCCTATCAGTTGCATGATTTCGGATACCAAGGAGCCACCTCTGTGGAGGTAACTCTTCACCCTCTTGGAACCTCAGTTTTCTTATGCGCATACGTTTCGTGAATTCACGGGCATACTACACCAAGTATAGAGAATAACAAGAGACCTCTAAATATAAACCTTCTCAGGTCTGTCGCATCTATGATTCATGTGTCACAGCGAAATTACGAGCCTTCTATTGTGGTACTGTGTTGAGCTTTGTAAACGTAGCACTTTGCCAAACGTACCCATTTTCGTATAAAACCTATTGTCGATTAGATAATGGTCGGAAATTCATGCATGCGTCTTTACATAAACTGGCTTACGTTTCGATACCATTCTTCAAACGCCATGCTACTAAATCACAGATTCCATCGGCTAATGTATTCGCTGCTCAAAACCGTCTGTTAAGCATTCACGCATACTGATTGGCGCTAGAGATGGAGACAAGATGCGCACGCGAACTAGCTTAGCTCGACGTGACGCTATAGACGTCTGTTCGGTGCCATTTAAAAATGTGCCGTTGAATCAGGTGGCGCAGACATTCTTATCTCTTTCCAATACCTTTCAGTCGGCTGCCATCGGAGGCGCTGCTCACCTCGTGAATTTTTCGAGTACTGACAACATCGCCGGCGTCTGCCTGGTCAAAGAATTCTACGGTTGCCCCATGGCCGGCTTCTCCTACCCGTCCACGGATCGCAGGTGACGCTAACGCTTCTTACCCCGGGTTTGCACCTTCAACTCAGACCGCATCAAAATACCGGTATCTCAATTCAGCAACGTCGCCTCCATTTGTAGCAAAAAAGGGACTGACGGCATGGAGCACTTAGGTGTCCTAAGTGGGCAGGCAATATTAGTCCTGACAAAAAGAAAAAAAAAATGGTCTCAAACGTAACTGAAACGGCCTGTTCAGCAGTCTCGGTTTTCTTTCTTTTTTTTTTTTTTTTTTTGTCATGCTCAATATTTACCAGCTCGTTTGCGCCCTTGCATTCCGTTCAATATTAGTCTTTCGGGATTTAGAACTTATGCTCTTGAGAATGCACGGCTTGGTTACCTTAACGGCGTACATCTGAGCCTGCCGACTAGAGTGGAACCTTTCGGCCCTTTAGGCCCGTGTACCAAAAACACGCTCTGCTAAAGAGAAAGTTCTTGCAGATTTTCCAACTAATTGACAAAAGCTAGATTGTCTCTATCGGAAATATTTATAATATCTTTTGTTCAATTTATTACAATATATCACGATTTTTATTGCCATCCTTCTCCAGAACATGGTCCGTTTTTGCGCCAGATCACAGCAGAGTGGCGCAGTGGAAGCGTGCCGGGCCCATAATCCAGAGGTCCGTGGATTGAAACCACACTCTTGTGTGGTTTCAATCAATTGTTTGATTTTTTTTTTTCATTTTTAGTTTACAAAAGTTTAATGCATATATCAAAAATTCTTCATAGTTCCTTTTGTTCAAATTAACACCATAAATTCCGATATTTCTTTTTCTAGATTTGAATTAACATCCCTCCTTCTTTACATTATTCTTCTGTTTTGTGCGAAATTGGAGCAGAGTGGCGCAGTGGAAGCGTGCTGGGCCCATAACCCAGAGGTCCGTGGATCAAAACCACGCTCTGCTACAATGTTGTCTTTTTTTTTTTTTTTTTTTTTTTTTTTTTTTAAATCCTTATTTGACAAAAGTTTAGTGCACATATGGCAATTCTTCTATTTACCTTTTGTTCAAATTAACACCATAAATTCCGGTAATTCTTTTTTTTTCAGTTTTTAATTAATATCCCTCCTTCTTCACATCATTTTTCTGATCAGTGCGAAATCGGAGCAGAGTGGCGCAGTGGAAGCGTGCTGGGCCCATAACCCAGAGGTCCGTGGATCGAAACCACGCTCTGCTAAATTGAGATATTTTGCTGGTGTTACATGCGTTGCATGAACTAAACGATAGTGACTTAAATCCGTTAAATCAAATTTTGTTCAAATTAACAAGACACCAACCATTTTACAGTGCCATATTAATATCTCTCTCAAAAACATATTTAGCTTGAAATCACGTAAGAGTGACTACGCTCTACTGCAGTGGAACCTTTTGGTGCTGCTCCTTAAGATTTCTGATCAACTGACAAACAGTAACTTAATTCATTTCATTAGACTATTTTGATCAAACTAGCAATAAAACAACACCTTTCAATTAGAATATAAATATCTCTCTGGACATAATCATTCACTTCCACTGGAAATCTCAGCATATTGACGCAGTTAGGTCGTGCTGGGCCCATAACCCAGAGGTTCGTGGGTCGAGACTACGCTCTGCTGGCGAACACTCTTGCGGGTATTCAATGTCTCTAGTAGACAAAACCAGGTGCTTTTGTGGTAATTTTCAGATTACCTTTTCATTGAATAAACAACACAGATTTCAATTTTCTTTTTCATTTTCAATTTATATTTGTTTTCTCTCCATAGCACCCTCCTCTTTAGCTCCAAATCACAGCAGAGTGGAGCAGTAGAAGTGTGCTGCATGGGCCCATAACCAGATCCTCAAACTAAACCCGAACCAGAAACTAGGTCAAAACCGTTATTTTTGACCAAATCGAAACAAAACCAAATTGACAACGAACATTTAGGCATAAACCCTTCAACTTGATTACATTTCTACTTGTTTACGTCAAGGAGCTCCTTTGTTTTGTTGGACGAAATTTGAGTGGCAAGACTTTATTATACTTCGTTTCAGTTTAGGTCGAGAGCAGTCGGCGCTGCGAAGGTAATGGGACTAATCAAGCAGCGTCAAAAGCGAAAGTCACTAGTCCTTTCCTGTTTATGATTGGTTTAGCGATAATAGAGCACCAACAGAAACATGACGAGCACCATGATGGTGCACTTTTGACTCAGTCTGACTGGTCCCATCAGCTGGTAGCGTCAGCACCTAAACAAAGATACAGTTTTGAGCATTGTTCATACTCTGCGCTAAGTAGTTCTTAGGAGATTTGTTTGTTGTAGGAAGAAGCAATGCTGTTAAGCGTTTGAAGCGTATATGACCTGATAGAATAACCTATATTTCAACTAAAATGCATCTGCCTATGCGGAGCACAAGATCGTCTGACTTCTTTTGCAAGGGTTGTGGTGACGTCAAAACGCCGAGCTCTGATTGGCTCCGATTGAATGATAGTGGGCAGACCTCGAGGCAAGCTGCATTGAGGTCTGCCCACTATCTTTTAACAAGAACCAATCAGAACTCGGCGTTCTGACGTCATCACAACCCCTGCAAAAGAAGCAGACGAACTTGCGCTCCGCATACCTTAAAGGAAAATAAGTAATTCTCCGCGATGAGCCGGTCTTTGTTTACAACGGTTCTTGAGATGAAAACGAGTGTAGACGTTTCCAGCGGCAGTCTCAAACGAAGCGATGTACAGCGCGCGTTCCTGGATTTTGATAGTGTACGTCAGTGTTGCCCGACTGCGCTGGGCTGTGGGTTTTCTCGTCATTGGGCCGTGGCAGCCTGCATAAGAGCAATTCCGGACGCTGGTGGGTGCTAAATTGCTGCGTTTTATTGTTTCTTTTGTGCTTTCTGGCAAATAGAATTTCTCGAGGCTTTTAAGAAAGCGTTTTATTATTTTTGAGAACAAAAATAAGCAATTGAAAGCTATTTTGGTGAGTTTCTTGCGCGACGTAACGAAATGGAATCGAACTGGAATGTTTCTTTAATTTTATGCAGGTTTTTCAAGATGCCATACATTCAGCTGTGTCAATCTACAAAGTTCTTAACTGTCAAAAATATATCACCATACAAGATAGCCGAAAGGCATGGGTACTCACCGCTTACGACATAACATTGAACAGGTCTCATCAGTCAAACAACATATTGTACGCACCCCACGGTGCCGCGTCACCCAAACAAGGTTTATTTGAGAAGAATCTCAAATAACACAGCATACACAATCTAAAGTGTCGGCGACAGTCCCTTCACGGCGATCGGACGAAATCCGGACATTAATTTCGGGCACGTCTTGAGGAGAGCTAGTTTTATTGCGAAAGCGTTAACTGTCCCATGAAGCGAGCCGACGTCATCAGCTTTGAAGCTGCGCCAAACGGCACCTAAATCTTTTTCTCCAAGAGAAGCCGAAATCTGATGGATTTCGGCTTTGGTCCTATTGGCAGGCGCGCGCCATAGTTTCAAGAAACGAGGCTCCATTGGCCGCTGCGCGTCACTTTCAAGGAGGGCCATCCCACGGCGCTGCGTGACCGCGAGCGCCGCCAGCGTGCCTAGACAAGGAATCGGCTGACGCGCACGGGCAGACCGCCAGCGCGCGGGAAAGGCAGTAGTTTGGCCATTCGGTGGGAAGTATAGGAGACAAATGAGGAGGCGCCATTGGTCGAAAGCGGGCTGGGCGTGTTCCAGGGCATCTTCACAAATTCGAATGTGGCCAACCAGAAGCCGGAAATAATACCCTGGCGGTGGTCGCGAGAAACAAACTTAAGAAGTGCGTCGGAGTAACTCTCGGTGACTGAAAATATGGTGCACGTGATGTTTTAATCACGGTCATCCAAAACCATGGTGGAAAAGTGCTACTAGCGGAACGATCGACATAATCTGTACGCCAAGCGTCAAGGGCCGGGAATCTGCCGTCCGAGCGGTCACACTCTGTCCGAGCAAAACAGAGTTAAGCGGCACATTCGTTTCTTACTTCTTTCTTTATGATCATAATCGAAACATCACGTGCACCCTATTTTCAATCATGAAGGGTTACTACATTTAACTCTTACGCGCTTATTAAAACGATTAAAACTGTTTCTCGCTACCACCGCTAGGGGATTCTTTTCGGCTTCTGATTGGCCAAGAGAGCATGTCAAGCCCTCTTTCTGCGTCTGGTGCACGCGCTGCCTCTGCCTGCGCCTCCCATTGACCACTCTGGGGAAAGAAATCGGCTGTGCCGCTGCCCTGGAGAGCGGCGGCACGACCGATGTCAGCGCAGCGCGGCCACTTCTCGAGGACGCGCGCAAGAACGACATTCATGCTTTCGCATTCACAACTCATAAGAAGTGCTTAAGGTTTGTCCACACACTTGCGTTTGTCCACAACCGACTGGAACAAGACCTGTTTTTAAGCCTCTTGTGACGTCCTATATACCAGCTCCTCAGCAACGCGTCCGCCGCAACGACAAGTCACGGTTCTCTTAACCCTCGACTACAGCAGAGGGCTCCAAAGTCCGTTGCTCATGCAGGTCTATAAATGTACTGGCACCGCTTTTATCTCGCGTGATTTCTCTTTTATTTTGGCTCATATTTACCTTTCCTAGTCGTGACTTTACCTGTCACTCCTAAAGTATAAAGAAACGGTTAATTTGACTCCAGTTGAAAGCCTCTGCAGTCAGTTTCTGCGAGCGAAATTAAACTTTTCTACTAGAAGCGACACGGATTCTCTTCCATTAGGCAGGGACGCTAGGTACTTCATCATGGGTTTCTCGTGGGGTTGTCACAACTCCATGGGGACAACGCCATAGAGTTGGTCACGTGACATAAAAATCCCTCTTAGCCGCAACCGCGGCCGCGAGATGAGCAAAGCGCCCCATGTGTCCGCTCAGAACGCCATCGGCCGGCTGGCGTGTACTATCATGTAAATCACGCATGACTGGTTACTTTTCCTGGCTTTTCCGTATACTTTATCATGGCATTTTGATTTGTGGCTCTAGGGCTCTAGTTAAATAGAGCGACGACTTGCGGTCATGAGGCTTTTTTTTTTTTCATATTTCACCAGATTTCGATTGATGTATTGATTCACTAAACGGGACACCATAGCTCAAAAATTAGTCATATTTCAAAAATCTTGAGGCTAATTCCACCACCCAGCAAGGATGTGTTATTATCCGGTTTGAACCTATAAACGAACCGATATTGGGCATGCATGACTTAACCGGATCACCACGGTGACCGGAACCGAACCGAAACAAACTTAGATCGCTACTGAGCCCGAACCGTACCTTCTGACCGGTTCGACAACTTGCCCATTACCCAGAGGTTCGTGAATCGAAACCGGCGCGCCACTACAATAAAGGCCTTTGCTGATATTCTTCGAAATCCTTAAACAATTGCAAACGCTCGTATTGAGGTTATCCAAATCAATATTTTTCGTTATAAACGATATATGGCATCATAGCGACGGTGAAATTCCGACTTTTATGCGCAGTACAATGACACCGTGGAGCGAGGCGGGCGAAGCAGCGGCGTGCCGAAATGCCCTCCAGACCTTTCCCAGCGGCCCGGCATCCGTGGTCAGCGACAGCTACAACGTGTTCAACTGCTGCGAACACACGTGGGGACAAAAGCTACGTCGCCACGTCATCGCTCGGGCTGAGCACCACGGCGGTCTCCTGATTATCAGGATCGACTCTGGCGACGCTCCAGAGGTCGTGGTGGAGGTACGGTGACGACCCGGACATTCCCGCTATAACCCTGTCGAAAACCGGGGACACACCGAACGGTAGTCGAACCCGGCAAGAAACGGCATGCTGCGGTTTCAGGTGTCCGCGGCAAAACGGGATCCGCCCATCCGCCATTCCATCCGCCAAATCTGCCGCATACCGGTAGCGGATCTGTAAATCCGGCAGATGGCGCGTGGATAATGTCAGCTGTTCGGCTCCAACTGTCCCAACACATGATAGTGCACGTTGTACGTATCACGGGGTTTAGTTCTAAAGTCGGCTTGACGGCGACACCCGCGGAGGATACAATGTGATCCTGGGAATCTCGCTTCGCCGCAGTGCAGACCCAAACTTGGAGGAAAAGCGCACCTGCAGAACGGATGTTTCCTCCTGCGCGCGCATGTATTTAAGAACAAAAGAAACTGGAAGTCGGTGGAAATTGATGGCTACCCTGCAGTAAAACATTTTCTAAGTTAAACTATACCTATTATTCTGGAATGTATGTTAGACAACGGCGCCCTCACAAGCTGCATAAATCACTGGTTATATTTTGTTTTGTTTTTAACATACACGTTTTTTATCTAGCTGCTCAGCATTTCGTGAAGGCTGATAAGTGAAGCCTGATAATCATGACCGCCAAGCTCGATAATGATCAATAAACGAGGGGGGGGGGGGGGGGGGGGGGGGGGTCTAGTGACCAGAGGGGTAGGCAAGGAGGAGCTTGGTCTACCACCTGTGCACACTCGAGGGAGGAGCTCGAACGTATGGAATGCTCTGGAACATCGCCAGGTTTATCAGCCCTGCATATATGAAACCCAGAGTATCGCTAAACGTTTCTGATGCTAGAACAGTTCACGTATGTAACACAATTACCTAGCAATTTGCCAGACATTTTTTTCAAATTACTGGTAACGATATAATGTTTCAAACTTCAAAGACCTTGTAATGTTATTTGTTGATTTGTTGTTGTTTGTTTGTTTGTTTTTGTCCTTTTTTTACTTGGAGATTAAGTGAAGGACATTTGGGAGTAGAAAAATGTCCCAAAATCATCTCGATTGGGTGTAGCTGGAGCTCACCCTAGTTCAGATGGAGACGCAACAATTATTCAATATTCGATTCGAAAATATTGGACCAACTAACAGTTTGCGCCGAATTCACCTCCAACTCAAAATACACAAGTTGCTATATATATCCTACACGTTTAGGGAATTATCATTCCCTGGGCAAACATGTCTATGGAATCACCATTCCCTAGACATGTGCAAACATACTGGCAAAGAAAATTACAGCACATGTATACAGACCTTGTAAGCTTTTGCGAGGCGTATTATCAGTGTTGGGTAAAGTACATCTGAAAAGAACTTTAAGTTAAATAGAAAATAAATTAGAGTTAATGCACTTCAAGTAAAGTACAGTGGATGCAATATACTTAAAGTAAACTACTATAAATACAATGTACTTTCAAGGTGAAGTACAAGTATTTTTTAACACAATATTTCATCGTGGCTTTTTATTCCCCTATACAGCGATTTCTTAACTGGTATGCATTGCCCCAGGGGTAATCAGTAGTGATGGGCGGAACTTTTGCCGAATCGAAAATTCGGCGTCAACTTGGAATTCGGCAAAACCGAACCTTTGCAGAAGCTTTTTAAAGATTCGGCAAAAATGCATTGTTACCAGAATAAACGTCGATATATATATTTTTTTTTTTTTTTGCGGGAAAAGGGTTTTTGGTTGTTTACTCTAACTTAAATGCAACATGTAATGCATACTGACAGTTATTACTAAATATGGTGATATTCTACAAGTTAATCGTACCGGTGTCGTTTTTGTGTGTTTACTGGCAATTTTAGTGACTTCTTGCAGAAATGGCATGACAACGAGGTTGGGATTTTAACAATGTACACGAACTTGCAGGCTTGCCCTGATGAGGCCTCAAAACTGAAACTCTCGTAGCGTGATTCGTGACTGCGCCCGCTCACTACGAATTTCGGTTTTGAGGCCTCATCAGGACAAGCCTGCAAGTGTGTGTACACTGCTACAATAAAAGCAATAACACTGCGTACTTACTTTCTCTGGGAGTCACCGTTTCGCGCGCGAAAACAAATGCAACGGTTGCTGAGCCTTCACCAGAAGAGTTAACAATATTATTGTAAATATGGATTTTTTTTTTATTATTTGAGTCACTTGACGTAAGTTTTGCATGAAAGTGTGGGTCCCATAATCGCAATGTCTCGTTTTTAACCTTTAAATTGCCGGTTCTGGTTTTAGGACACACACGAACGTTTAGGAAAATGTAAAGAGTTATTAATGTTGGATGTGCAACGTCGAGCATGACAGCTCTGTGTTTACTTTTATGCAGATATATGAAAACCGCGAAATAACGCTAATTAAAAAGCAATATTATTTTGTTTTGGCAGAAACTGCTTGTGAGCCGAAAACAGGATTGTTATAATTGTTAGGAGTGCTTTAAAGTAATTGTCAGTCAATGTTTCAACTACCTCGTTGCATCACTGGAAAGGTCACATGAAGATCACGTTGCCCAAAATGTACCACATCAGTCGTCACTTGCGCACTGGACTGCGTCAATTTCTGGTCGATCTTCTGTTCTTGAGGCAGAAATTATTGAAGAGAAACACAATCACGACGGTTCACGAGCGCACAGTTACCGTGTTGCCTACTCCACACCTCGCCGTAACCGCTGGTTGTACTACACTCTACGATGGTAACCTCACGACTCCACGGCGTCCATTTGCAATCCATGGCCCCGTCGCCCCGTCGCGTTCTCGCGCGTGCGTAGACATTTGCCGAATTTTTGCCGAAACTTTGCCGAAACTTTGCCGAAACTTTGCCGAGTTTTCCTTCAAAAGTTCGGCATGTGGTGAACTTTGCTGAATCTGAAGTTCGGCAGATTCGGTCCATCACTAGTAATAAGGGGTGCATGGCCTCTTTTCGAAAACTGTGGCGCATATCGGATAAAGTGAAGTGGCCACAGAATAGTTATTTTCAGAAATGGCGCCAAATTCAGAAGTCCCTCCGACTTCTGAATTTGGCGCCACATGCACTGGCTTGTTGCACCCAAGGGGTTTAAATGTACTACACCCGTTTTATCCTCAAGAACCGTTGCAAAAAGAAAGTCCGGCTCCTCGCGGCGCTTTACTATTCCCCCCTTTATGATGTAGGTTCATTTTAGATTAGACAGATGTTACCTTATCAAGACGTATACCGTCCAAACGCCAAAGAGATCGATCGCTTCTTTTCCCAGAACCAAATCTTGTAAGAACTACTTTGCGCGGCATATGAGCAATGCGCAAAACGTCCCTGCTTTTCTTGAGGTGAAAGGTTATCAGCCCGTAGCTTCGTCAAGCAATCCTCATGTAGAAAAGTGTCCTCTTCTTAATAAAAAAAAACAGTGAATGAGCAGGCTAGCTGGTGATGATTAATCATAATTTAACACCTGAAACTGTGGTGCGGAAAAATTAAGGAACTTTCAAGTCGAAGCAAAAGACAAAAAAAGAATGTCTCAAAACATTCTGTCCTTCGCCTTTGTGTTATTTTTCTTCGACTTGGAAGTTCATCCATCGTAAACCGGAGACACCAGCTCGCCTGTGCTTTTACCCTTTCTTTGGAAGTTCAATTTTTCCGCACCACAGCCTCAGGTGCTACATTATGATCAATTTTGCTCTCCTAATACTTTTAAGCTCTTCGCCTGCGCTGACCGAGCGAAAAGTAGCGAGGGGTCAAGAAGCTAAAAGAAAGCCGCCCCCAGAGCAAACGGGGCGATGCGTCGTCTGCTCACGTTTCTGGTGAGAGTAGAATATCCCCCCCAGTATTTCTTCAGAGTTGACAAATCCTTTTGTGATATAAATTTAACAAAATCAAAATTTGGGGAATGTACTTCGAAGTCGGTAGTTGTCGTCTCCTAGGAAAGTGCCAGAAAAAAAAAATTCAAGTAAAGTAGAAGTAGACATTCAGAGAATGTACTTCAAGTAAAGTAGACGTTTTCTAAACCTACTTGAAGTAGTACTTTAAGTATTTCCTAACACTGCAACTCCTAAAATGTTTATGCAACTTTGAGTTATGTGGCTTGAGGCTTGACTGCATGCGTAGATGCATTGGATCGGCAACTCAAGAACGTGGGGCGAGTGTAAGACGGGCCGAGGAGGAGGAAACAGACGGAACGCTAGAGAGAGGAGGTTTCCCCCCTCTCTTCTCCAGCGTTCCGTCTGCTTCCCCCTCCCTGGCCCGTCTTACCCTCGCCCAACCTTCTTGCGTTGCAACGGACTATAGACCGTTCCATTAGGGACATAGCAGAGAGGGTAAAAGAGAAAAAAAACGCACTCACCCTCTCACCCCGCACATCGTCCGCTCCACCGAGTGGGCTGTAGCTAGCGTCCGGCTGGCGTACAAACTCTGTTTAAAATCGCGTCATTTTGGAACTTTCAAGCGCAGATGCGCAGATTTTGGTATGCCAGTTGTCGTGTAATACTATGCTAGATAAAAAGACTCACAGGGTCCAATTGCGCTGTTACCGGCGTGCAAATAAAAAAAAAAAAACAGGGAAAACTGTGTCAGATTGGCCGGTCTCTTTGGCGAAAAGTAAATCCGGTTGCTGTACCTTTTTTTTACTATAAAAAGTTCGTACTGCTGTAGGCCCTTAGCGACCATGAGCGGAAGTCTGAAATAATAATTAAAACGTGCTCTCCTGCCGCAATACACGCAGTAGTTGAGGGTAGTACTGCCGGCTGACTCAACTGCTATTTAAGTAACGGAAAAAAGATATGCTAGTTGATCATTTAGCGAAATAGAACAACAGAGAGCTATTTAGCTGATTTTGGAGTAGCCACAACTATTCTAAGAACGCGAACCACTTCATAACGGCAGCCACGAGCGAGAGTTCGATGTTCCGTACAGCCCGCCGATACAGCCCAAAGATGGAGAACGGCAACCTCCCGGCTTGTCGACTGCTAGCGGAGTCGGCGGCGTGCCCTCTCTCTCGTTTTACCTCGCCGAACCCGTTGAACTTCCCGGATGTGTGGAGAGGGCGCTGCGGTCGAACAATATGGTGCCGCCCAGAGAGCTCTAAATGGAATGGTCTATTGTGGTGTGCGAATAGCAGCTACAACCATATAGCGCGGACTCATTCATAGCCTTCACAGCTCTGGGGAGACCCACGACATACCGGCTCCCTTTGGAGTATTCAAGCTATGATGCGCTATTCGATTCGATGCAGTTTTCGCACACACCGAATTTAAATCTTATCCTATAGGAGCTAATCTACCTAATTATCTACTTTTTCTTAATAATAATAATATTTTTTCAATCATTTGTGCTGTACATTATCCGGCCTGCAAAAACACGACATGCTGCACTTTACATAATTTCGAAGCACGACTGCCAGAATGCAACTAATAAAATAAACATGCAACGTTGCATGCCACATTACGTGCAATGAAAGACAAAACCCGCGTCTTCCACCTGCCACAGGTGCTAGAGACCCTAGCCCGGTGCTTCCCAGTGTCCGAGAACGAGAAGGGTTACCGAATGCTGCCGGACTATCTGCGGCTCCTGCACAGCGACGGCGTGACACTCGAGATGGCCGACGCCATCCTGGCCAACGTCAAGGCAAATCGCTGGAGCGCCGCCAACGTGCTTCTTGCCAGCGACGGAACGCTGCTCCAGAGGCTCGACAGGAACACGCTCCGATTTGCTCTCCAGTGCAGTGCGGCCACCATTTGCGGAGAGGAGGTAGTGTGGGACACCCAAACTTTACAACGGGACCATTTGGTTCAGAAGTACATTATAAATATTTAGTTGTACGATACTTTTAACTGGGGCTCACGGATGGGGGACCAGTGGCCGAGCGTCTCGATGCATCGCAGCTTGGAGCACATGCAGCAAAAATTCGCGTGCAGGACCCAGCGATCTGGGTTTAATCCCCACCTCTGCCCATTTCGATCTGGATGAGCATCGCACCTGTGTGCGGTCATGTACCGCTGTGATGCACGTTAAAGACCTCGTTCTAGCAGTCGCACTCCACTCACTAAATACCTCACCTAAATATCTCACCTACACGGAGACACCGAACTCCCATTGGGGCCGACCGACTATCCTAAACGCAGAGACAACACAATTCCTGGTGCCCACTGAACGCCGTAACCGAGCTGGTCCTTCACAGTGCGTATTCAAAGCAGGCTCTTGCTTATAGTCTGCCAAGAACGACAATCTTGACGCGAGTGAGGTGTGCGTTGCGATGTCGTGGAACATTGATCGCCATCAGCTCAAGCTCAGCAACAACGGACTCAAAACGGCAGCCAGTGGGTATGCGGCGACGACGCACGGAGATTGTTTGCGCGAAATTAAGGATCGTCCCCTAGCCATGCCACCATAAAGGCGCCTTAATGTAGTCGCAGCCATGTTCTTCATACTCCTCTCTTTTTACCGCGACTGCGCACCATTTCAGCCTTAAACAACCGTGTCAGAAGGCGTTCACAAGCATGCAGTTCCAGAGTTGCGGGTACGTTTAATTTCAGAGGCAAGTGTTCCAGAAACCTGTGACGGACATAGCAAAGAAATCCAAGAAGGGCAGGCTCACACTACAGAGGAACTGCAACGAATACTCCACCGCGGAACAGGGAAAAGGAGCCGCAGACGAGGCGAGAACCTTCTCCACTTCTGGACGAGTCGAAAGAAGAGTGACTATACTCGGGAACTACTTTCTGTGGGTATGCAGTCAAAGGTACGGGAGGGCGTGTTAGAGCGCCCATTGAAGCTGAGCACGCGCATTCCTCCTATCGTCGGAAATGCCACAGAAAGTTGTCCGCGAGTATAAGCGCAAGTGTTGCATGGGCGCTTACCTTGGGAAGCTTTGAGAGGAGAGACAATTACTGAAAGGATATGGGACCAAAGAAACGCATAGTCAGAAATGAAGCACACGTCCTCATATGAAGCATGTAAGACTTAGAGACATTGATGATGAGAATTCATTCACCCTTTAAATACCGTTTTTTTTTGTTTTTTTTGTCGTCTTAGCGTGCCAATTTTTTTTCGCTGCAAAAAAAAAGTTTGGTTGTAGAACGCGTTTGCACGCTTCAAAATCAACATTTATTTACCAAATTATGTTGATTTACGTTCAAAATGTTATTTAACTTCTGAATTCCTTTAATTAAACAAAAAAAAAACTTTATTCTTGTGTTATTTTTCAAAACACCGTACCACGCAAAGTGGCACCTCGCATCACTTTCATCAGTATCCAAGGCACACTCAGGTTCCCTGTCATAAGAACCTGAATTAATTAGCAGTTCCTGGATTTCAGAGTCCGTCAAGGAGCGCGAGGTTGAAGCGCGGGGGGTTTGCCATTCAAAAACAACGTTGACTCGGAAACGGATAGGGAGGGTAGTTACCTCTAGACTTCCTCGCTATGATCCCCCAAGGGGGAGCAGATTTGCGCATTTGTTTTCCCCGCGCCGCCACGCCGCTATTCGCCGAGATCAATCACGTGAGTAGCAAAGCATCCACCTACATGCAGGAAAGCCACCGCTACGGTCGCTCCGCCTACGTTGCACGCGCCCCGGCATATGTTCCCCTGCTGTCGCCTCCTTCTCCTCCTTTTCTGTTTTCCATGCGAGGCGGCGCACGCGGCCACGCTATTCGCCGAATTCAGTCACGTGACGAGCAAAGCATCCAGGGCCGCGTAGGAAAGCCGGCGCTATGGCCACCCGCCGAGGCTGAATGCGCAAGTCTGCTACCGTAGGTAGCTATATACAGGAACTCTAGTTACCTCCACAAAGTTCTCCACCTGGCGTCAAAAGGCAAAACCACAACTAAAAAAACTATAGTCCAGTAAGTTTTTCGCAAATGCCAAAAACAAAAAAAAATTGTCAGCCTAAGTTAAGTTTGGAGCGGCATGGAGTAAAGTGAAAACTCGAAACGAGTATACACGGGCGCTGCAGGGGGTGTGCCAGGGAGTGCAATGTTTTCTGTTTCCTGTCGTTCTCAGTCACGTGGGTTCCATATCTGATATACAGGCCGAAAAAATGATAAGATATTTCAACCCGGAATATCCAAGAAAATAGAGGTGAGGAAAAACTAGAATGTGTGACAATCACGAATTTTTCATAAACACCTTCCAGCGGCATGGACAGATCGTGCAATGTTTTACCCGTATACCACAACGTTATTAGAACAACTCAGTTCTGGAACTCCGCTCCGGAGGGGGGTCCCTTTCCGTGGCACCAGTTAGAGGGCGCGCGCTCCGCATTAATACTCGCTACCATCATCATTGACGACGCGCTTATGGCCGTTGCATCTGGCCTACTGAGCTTACGGATGTTCGTGGCGCTTTTTCTGACAGTGGCAGACGACTTTCAAATTGTTTCTGCTGCAGTTGGTAGTCACATATGAGAAATTCCGATACTTGTTTTAACCAATAAAACATTGAATCTGTGTTCCTGTTGACTCTGAACCACATTCCAAGTGTCGTCTGCTGTCGGCGCAAAATAATGATCGCGCACTGCTTCTCTCGCCAAAAATGCCACCCAAAAAGCTCCAGGCAGGCAGAAAATCAGGCGTGCTGAACTTAGCTCTTCCATCAAATCAGCGTGCCCAAGATATTAACGGCGACAGAACGAAAGCAATGCCCCCAACGCAATCGAAGCGTTCCGATACTTACGCTCGTATTGGTGTGCTGCGATCACGGCCAGCAATGGAATTGCCTTGGTAAGACGGCACATCTACTATTACATTATGTACAAACTTTCCCTGATTGTAGCCACCGGATTGTGGCGCCGACGAATTTGGGTTGTTCGAAACGCTTTGCGCTGCCAGCACAGCTAAGGCGGCGGCGTTTTGAAATAATACAAAGCGTATGCCACCATGGTCCTACCGCTTACATGCTCAAGTTGTATTTTTACTAGCGAAAGGGCGAAAAAACAACCATGCTGGTCGCCGAGGAGTCGGGTTGGGACTCGCAAACAGTTGCAGCGGTTGGCAGCCGCCAACGTTGGCAGCCGCGGAGCAGTAGCACACGAAAATCCGCGGATTAATGCGCCGGCAGCGCCACCTAGCTGCAAAAAAATCGGACACGGTTTCGGACCCCCTCCAATGCACAGCGTCTATGGGAAGCTCCATAACTGAGTTGATCTAGTAACGGTGGTATACCAGAAATGATGACATTAAAGATGGGAGCGCCCTTGTGGAAAAGGTTGATCTCTATGACAATTGCTGGATCGCGCTTCCCCGCTCGGTCGCTGTAGCGCAAGTGCAGCCACTGGACAGCCACCTTGCATGGCGCGTTTTCGCTAGCATTGCAGAGGCTGGCGGCAGCGTGCTGAAGACACGTTTTCTACTCGTTCATCGTCATTCGCCGAAGAAGTTTCTTAAAACAGTGTAAGCCGTGACTCTGCCTCAGGAAAAAAGGCACAACTCGTCGAAAGCAAGTTTCGCCGGTCTTGAGGCGTGATCAAAGCTTATTTGGCACGCCGAAGTGCTGTGTATATATCAGTATCCAAGCGTGCCTCCGCACGCTTGAATACTGATCAAGAATCGACGCCGTGTGGATGTGTTTTGCGTGTGCAATATGCGTGAAGCCGTATGTGCCTCTGGAGCAGCGTACTTTACCCTTGCCGACTGTATTTCTAAATTGCGGCACTTGCGGTCCAGAAACGAGTTTGACCCAGTGTCTAGTGGCAACGAAAGAGAGGGAAAAGGGAGGGGTGAGGGCCACCGCGTTTTTTTTTATTTGTTTACTTATGGCAATTAATTCAGTTGAACAAAAGAACTTTATTTCTCATCGGTTTCTTAACCTATCGCGCTACGATTTTGTGCAGTGTTGCCCACAGGTGGTGCATTGTTTCTATAAAATTTGCGAAGAGGGAACTTACCTGAGGAAAAAGTAAAAAAAGAAAAAGGCATAGGTACCCATGGAAACGCAGCGAAGCCACCCACCTTCAAACAATAAGGTGCACTATTGTTTGAAGACCGGTGGCTTCGCTGCATTTACACGGGAGTTAGGCCTTTTTCTTTTTGCAATTTTTGCAGTCGATTTAAAGAGCCTGGCCGCTATTTGAGACGCCCTGTAGTACACGTAAAGAGGTATAAATACTTAAGAGTATGGCTGAATGAGGGAAAACAATACTTTGAAGAACAGGAATAAAATATGCTAACGAAAGGGAAAATGAATGCAGCGGTTATGAAGCATAGGACACTATGCAGTTACATTAGCTATGAAGTTCTTAGGGGATATGGAAAGGAGTCATGGTGCTGGGGTTGCATTTTAATAATAACAATAAACCATGAGGTGTTTAGGTGCTCAGGGCTTGCTCCCGCCCTCCCTGAGGGGGTGACGGATTTAGCCGGAGCGCTGGGGTTTGCAGACGCGAATGGAAGAATGGATAAGTGGAGGAAAATAAAATTGGGACTTCCTGCCGCGTGGCTCCGGCCCAAAGTCTCCACCCTGTTTTCCAGTGGGCCCAGTGTTGGGGTAACGCCGACGAGCTTTGACCAGAGGAAAATTTGCGACTCCCTCGCCGAGAGGAAAGGGTGGGGGGGGCCTGATGTTTTGAGTTTTTTTGCCCGATCCCCCCCCAAGATCACCCTGGTGATAGTTAGAGCACTATATAGCTCCTACGGAGCAGAGTAACGCAATCCTTCGAACCCCGTGTTTTGCCGACAACATGGCCGACAGAGCGGCTCGGCGCGAGTCACGTGGTACTCAGGGTTCCAGGAGGCGGCCCGCCCTATGGGAGAATACATGGAGATCGACACAACACGGCTGATTAAAAAATGAACGGCGAGTTCACACTTTTCAAAACTAGTCTGTCGTGCAGTTAGTGAAGCACTAAACACTTTATCAAAGTTTTAACAATATCGGATGTGTGTGCAAATTTTGAGAAGGCAATTTCCAAGGCAATGGCGTTTGAAGCAGACGTATTTTGCTCGCAGCGGAGATGGGCTTTTCGGGTTGGCCGGAGCGGGTCACGTGAATGGTGTGACGTCGCCGTGTCGTCTGCTGCATGATGCCGCTCAGGCAATTTTTAAAAAAAGAAAGTCAGGTCCTTGCGGGGCACAAAACTTAGCGGAAATTATTCTAAAGTGTTCCATTATTATGTCAAAAATGATTGCAATTCCGTACATTCCCACAATACTGAAGAAACAACGATTTTCTCACGTTCTCCATGCATTTCTGACCGCAGTTGAACCTCCGGGCGTTCGCCGCTAGTCGCCGAGAGGCGGCGTTCTAGATTGCGCTACTCTAGAGTTCCTGTATAGGCTCCCTACGGGAGCCAGAGTTGCGCATTCGTTTTCCCCGCGCCGCCACGCCGCTATTCGCCGAGATCCATCACGTGAGGAGCAAAGCATCCGGTGGCGTGCAAGAAAGCCACCTTTACGGTCGCTCCGCCGACGTTTCTCTTGCCCCGGCGTATGTTTCCCTGCTTTCCGCCTCCTTTTCCTCCTCTCCTGTTTTCCATGCGCGGCGGCGCGCGCGGCGCCGCTATTCGCCAAGTTTAGTCACGTGAGGAGCAAAGCATCCAGCTCGTGCGGGAAAGCCGGCGCTACGGCCACGCGCGAAGGCTGAATGCGCAACTCTGCTACCGTAGGTAGCTATACAGGAACTCTACGCTACTCTGCTCCGAAGGAGCTATATAGTGCTCTAGTGATAGTTACGAAAATTGCACAGGGGAGCAAGTTGGCTTAGAAGGGCAAAGGGAGGTATCATACTTTTGGTTTTTACATTCTAGGCTAGGTGGCGCAAGCTGCCGCCCGTTATAAATGGTACAGACGTTAGCATCCATCAGAGCCGTATATGTAGAGAGTTCGGTCAATGGGAGGCGCTGGGAGAGCCAGGGCGTGCGGCAGACTCGGAAAGAGGGCTTGGCATGCTCTCTTGACCAACCAGAAGCCGAAAAGAATCCCCTAGCGGTGGTAGCGAGAAACAGTTCTGAGCCGATCGATCATCGAAGGTCTCTGTTCGTATATGGTTTTAATAAGTGCGTAAGAGTGAAGTGTAGTAACTCTTTGTGGTTGAAAATAGGGTGCACGTGTTGTTTCATCATGATCATGCAGAAAGATGTAAGAAACGAATGCGCCGCTCAACTCTGTTTTGCGCGGACAGAGTGTGACCGCTCTGACGGCGGATTCCCGGCGCTCGGCGTTTGGCGTAAGGATTACGTCGATCTTTCTGCTAGTCGCACTCTTCCACCATCATTTTAGATGAGTGTGATTGAAACATCACGTGAACCATATTTTCAGCCATCGAGAGTTACTCCAATGCAGTTATCAGGTTTGTTTCTTGCGACCACCACCAGGTTATTATTTCCGGCTTCTGGTTGGTCACATTCGAATTTCTGAAGACGCCCTGGAACACGCCCAGCCCGCTTTCGGCCAATGGCGCCGCTTCATTTGTCTCCTATACTTCCCAACAAATGGCCAAACTCTCTACATATACGGCTCTGGCATCCATCCATCTATCCAGCATCTTTGTGGCGCCGCCATCTCGCTCACAGGGGTGCGCTTGCGTGCGGCCATAAGCCAATTACGACGCTTTAGCAAGACTTCGTAATCGGATCATGATCCGTCCAAGAGCACCCCAACCAAGCAAGATGGCAGCGCTCTGAAGACGGACTTGTGCGTGTACCATGCGTTGCAGCACCTCCGTGACGTCACGTCGCGGATGTACGCCTGACACCAGCAGATTGTTTCGGTTTCGCCATAGATGCCCAAAACCAAACTTTGAGCCGTGATATTTGTATTACACACAATATCGAGGAAAAAAAATCCTTGTAATTTAGGGACACTGACCGAGCTGAAAACGGATGTAATCCCAAATCCAAAAACATTGACCGGAGTAGCCGTTTTCTGAGCTACCCCCAAAAAATTGCAATTTCTGATTACCCGGACTTTTGTCTTCACGGTATGCTATTTATTGTCTCAAAATTAAAAATAGCTATTGAAGAAACCGTAAATGAAATGATGCCGAAACCACATTCAAATTTCCATGTGGTCTCCAGTGGAGTGACGTCACATATGGTAGACTTTCAGGTCGCACAGGTAATCTTTAACAGAGTATGCCGAGCATTTTTTCCTGCTTCTCATTGAATGAGTTTCCAAGCATTATTTTCCTATATTGTATTCAGTTTTGAACATGGTTTACTGCACACTTCACACCATTTTGATGGTAGTTCACTAGAGGGTTCATAGTGTTTTTGAGTTTTTGCATGGTATTGTTGTTTTGTGTTGGATCTCACGCTTGACTGAATTTTACAGCAACACCCACCATGTAATGCCCCTTGGGCAGTGCATACCACGATGATAACGAAAGTAAAAAATGTAATAACTTCACGACTGTTTTCTTTTTTTTTTTTTTTCATAGAATATTTGGGGGAGCGGGTGCAGCCATGCTTATCAGTGTTGAGCCAATTTTGAGGCAAATCAGTGACCATAAACAAATTACTAGAGTACCCCTTTAAGGACGAAAAACAAAACATATATTTGCTTTGTGTGAATATTTTGCCTGTGTCCTCACGTTATTTCCTGAATTATATAAAGGCATGCCCTTGAATGTAGTATATTCTATACTAGTTCTAAGTGACAGCATGGTTATGTTGATGTAAAAGATTGATGCATCTAATTAATGTTCACGTCACTTTTCTTTCTTCCAGGACCATATGTTGCTTGTGTTTGAAAACGGGCATTTACTGATCGACCACAGCCTGGAAGACATCAGGAATCGTTCAGAGACAGTTTCTGTGGGAGTCACAAAGACGTGACGTCCTCCCTTTTGCAATTTTTTGATGATAAAAGGCCCTTCTATTGAGAAGCTTCCGTTTCTGTTGCAAGTTGTGAATAATCATGCTTGGAAAGGCTCAAGAGTCATTAATTTTATATATCTGCACAAAAACAAAAACAAAAATGTGATCTTTTAAAAAAAGTTTTAAATGTTGGCTAATAGGGATTGAGAAGTATGGTGATAAAATATAAAGATCTGAACTATGAAACTGAGGTGGAACATTACTTGCCTGCATATGTGTGCACATATGCAGGCAAGTAATGTTCCACACAATAATGTTAAATAATTGTTTTCTCTTATTCTTTATTTAGATGTGGTCTATGATGTGGTGGCAGCCTGTAAACACTAGGTTAGACTAGTGTTTCTGGGCTACTGGCAGAAAAGTCAAGAAAACTCATTTTAAAGGAAATTAATAGATTTCAACATTGCAACCGACGGCGGTCAGTGAAGCTCCATTGGAATGCCACCTTGTCATCTGCCTCTAAGAAGCAGCGCCAGTTCGCAGCAGTATGGCTCGCTCGTGGAGTTACTTAGTCCTGAATGTGACTTGGTGGAGAACGCTAGAGCGTTTACTATGTTGTATTTGTTAAAGCTTCAAGTACTTCCACAACCTGCGTTGCACACCATCAAGATCGCCATTCTTTGCAGACGGTGAGTGCATGAGGGGCGTGAGGCCGGGAGGCTCAGTGAGGGTGAGTGAATGGTTGAAGGCAAATGCGACTGTGAAAATGAGGGTAAGTGAGGGGGAGTGTAGCTGTGAGGGTGAGCGAGAGGCTTAGGTGAGTGTGGGCTATGAGGGTGAGGGCGAGTGAGGGCGACTTAAAATGCCGATCTCTGGACATGACCCACCAGAGTAACTCGGATCTATTTGGGTAAGATTTCGAACACAGACCTTCCCTTTCCCATTTTCAGGACCTGAAGAGCAGCAGAGTGCTTGAGCGATTGACAGGCAGCCAACAGTGCATGTGAGTGGCTGTCTGGACCCATGTGAGGAGCATGGTCAAGGACCCCGTGAAGTACACCAGTGAACATTGTAAAAAAAACTTTAGCCCTGGCAAAAAAAAAAAAAAAATTCGGACAGACGCAAACCGCCCTATGACTTATGTCAGAGTTGTGTCGCCTCCCGATTTCTGAAGTGTCCTGTTTGGACAGGTATTGAAATGCGAGTTCTCAGCGGATTTTCGTGGTGTAGGGGGTGCAACCCTCGTGTGCATGATTGCCGCAGGCAACCCTGTGCCACTGCTGGGGGGCTTGGTACGCTATTTTCTAGAGAATGAAGTTACTTCTGATTCTGGGCACAAAGGTCTCTGCATGGTCTCCACATGGTGTCAGGAACGACCTACGCTGCCTACGTTCGCGTTCTCTGCTGCGACTAGCACTAATGCGTAGCTCGCCCGCCGTCTGCTACTTGCCCGCACAGCCCGCGGCCTCAACTGCATCGTCTGCGAAGCTCCTCGCCGTTATGCCTAACAAAGTAGGCATTGCCTTTGAATAAATCGTCTCAACCATAACTGCTTAATTCGCTCGCCCGTCGCACGGCATTCGACCGTCGTGTTCCTGCTCACTGCCGCCCTGCTCGCTGTCATGCCTAACGACGAAGGAGACGGGGCCAAGCCTTCATGGCAGGGCCTTTCTCTGCAACAGCCAGACCACCAGAGCGAGAACGCCGGTTCCTGGCCGACGTGGCTAAGCCTTTTCGAGGACTGCGCCTTTGCTTCCGGTCTTCGACAGGCATCGGGAGAAGTTGAGGTCCGCACACCTCTTTATTGCATGGGGCCGGAAGCTTGTCCTCTTCTTGCGACGTTCGGCCTCGGTGACGCTCCTAACAACTACAAGGTGGTTGTAGAGAAGTTTACGGCCCATTTCGTCCACCCCCTCAACGAGGTGTACGAGTCGGCACAGTTTCACCGGTGCGTCCAGCAGCCGGGGGAGACGGTGTACAGCTACTATGTGAAACTCTGCAAGCTTTGCAAAAGATGCAACTACCTGTCACCCAAGGTCGTGGAACGCCTTGTCCGCGACCACTTCATCGTAGGCTTACGCAATGCTCGCCATGCCGACCGGCTCTGCCGCAACCCCAAGTTGACCCTCAAAGAAGCATCGGTGCAGGCGAGACAAGCAGAAGACGCCCAAAAGCAGAGAGGCCAGCTCGCAGGCCACGACATGCAGTCTCGACTGGTGAGCCTCGACGCTGCCAAGTCTCGGCAGTCACAAGCGCGACGCGTCAAGCACAGCTCAGCACACGACAAGCGCACCTCAAGCTCTAGCTTGTGCGGTTACTCAGCCGCACTTCACACACTCGCTCAGAATGCCCCGCCCACAACTCGTTGTGCAACCACTGCAAGAAAAAAGGCCATTTCGCGGACGTCTGCCGTTCCTGGAAGAAACGGTCGACCCAGGTGGCAGAGCTAGGATTGTACACCGTTCGCAACTCGGACCGAGGCAAGTTCGTGCAAGTCACTGTCAACGACTACATGGAAGTGTTCAAGGTTGACTCGGAAGCCGAAGTTTCAGCCGTCTCGAACACCTCCCCTAACCTGCCGCCGTCCCTCGACGAGATTGAAAACACTCTTTTCGGGCCAGGGCAGCAGCCACTCCACATTCTCGGGTCCTTCATGGCCACTTTGCTGTGGAGAGGCAAGTCAACCCAGCAAAGACTGTACGTGCTAAAATCCCTCTCCGTGCCTCTTTTGCGCTTTCCAGCCATTCAGGCACTTAAAGTCGTCAAATTCGTCGACGGGGTCTCATCGAAAAAAAAGGACCTTCCTAACGTCAAAGTCTCTTCTCAGACTCGCGACAAACTGTTTAATGACCTCGGATCTCTCTCTGAAGAATACAAGATCTGCCTCCAGTCAGACGCTACTCCATTTTTTCTTAGCATGACAAGGCGCATCCCCATCCCGTTGCGTGAAGCCGTCCGCAAGGAACTGCAGAAGATGGAACAAGAAGGTGTCATTCCCCGAGTTCACACGCCAACACCATGGTGTGCCGGACTGGTGGCCATCCCCAAAGCCACTGGGGGCCACAGGCTGTGCATGGACCATACGAAGTTAAACCGGGTGGTCCTGCAAGAACGCCACGTCCTTCCCACAGTCGACCAGGTCCTGGGCCTGCTGGGAAATGCAGCGGCGTTCTCCAAGATGGACGCTAAATCAGGCTTCTAACAGGTGAAGTTGGCGGAAGAATTGCAAGAACTCACCACATTTATCACACCTTTCGGACACTACTGCTTCCGTCGGATGCCCTTCGGCATCACCTCTGCGCCGAAATTTTTCCAGAAGCAGATGTCCAGGATTTTGGAAGGCCTGGAAGGCACTGTGTGCATGATAGACGACATACTCATCTTCGGACGCACTCTCGAAGAACACGACTCCCGCCTGCAGCAAGTCCTGATGCGACTATTCCGGGTAGGCATCACCTTGAATGAGACGAAGTGCTGCTTCCGCCAGAATGAGGTTTCCTTCCTGGGAGTGATGGTATCTGCAAGGGCCATCCGTCCTGACCCAAGCAAGCTCCAAGGAATCAAGGAGATGAGCGTACCAACTGACTTAGCAGGTGTAAGACGCCTCCTTGGCATGGTGAACCACCTCAAACGTTTTTTTCCGCACGGATCGGACGTTGCAGCTCCTATCACAGCGCTCCTCGGCAAGAATGCTGCGTGGAACTGGTCCCACGAACAAGAAACAGCATTCACCAAGCTAAAGTTGATGCTCGTCTCGGATTGCTGTACGCCAAAGTATCAACCGGCATACCCAACAGTCGTCTCAGCGGATGCCAGTTCATTCGGCTTGGGGGCAGTCCTTCTCCAAACTCAGCCTTCCGGTGAAAGAAGACTGGTTGTTTTCGCGTCGCGGTTCCTTACAGCGACTGAACTACGATATAGCCAAACGGAGAAGGAAGCCTTGGCAGCTGTATGGGCTATTCAACGGTTCGACGAGTTTCTCCATGGGTTGGTCTTCAACGCAGAGACAGATCACCTGCCACTGGTCTCACTGTTTGGCAAGATGGACTTGGACGTGGTACCTTTACGTATCCAGCGCCTTCGACTGAAGGTGATGCGGTACCAGTTCACGATTTCGTACGCCCCTGGGAAGCTTCTCGAAACAGCAGACACCCTGTCTCGCGTCCCCACAAAACCTGCCGATTTATCTCGTCCTCTTGACACAATCGAAGTGTTTGCTGCAGAAGTCCTTCAGAGCTCATCAGAAGCAGCATCCCTACAGCTGGAGGACCTTCAAACTGTTCAAGCAAACGAAGGGGAGTGCCGCACACTCACGTCGATGTGCCACAAAGGGTTCCCTCCGAAGTCGAAGTTACCATTTCACCTGACGAAGTATGCAAGCCTGTTGGACGAACTTTCGGTTTGTGATGGTTTACTTCCGAAAGGCACTCGCATCGTGGTACCAACAGTGTATTGTACGACAGCACTGACTTTGATTCATGAAGGTCACCAAGGCATTAACCAATGCAAGGCTCGGGCCCGGGAATCAGTATGGTGGCCAAGTATCAACGCTGATATAGCAGCACTCGTGGCACAATGTGAACAGTGCACGTCGTACCGAGACAATCCAGCAGAGCCACTTCGAAGCACGCAGCTTTTAAGTCTACCTTGGGACTTTCTGGGCGCTGACTTGTTCTACCTTGTGGACGCTATAGGGGGCGCCACTGTGTAGAAAGCGCGGGGGGCGTTACCCCCCGTGAAAGAACGTATAAGAGCAACAGCGGGGACGCCAACGGAAGAGAGAGAAGCGGGGCCTGGAGCGAAAGGTACACGCTGCGGCGGTGTCGACCAACGACCTTGTTAATACTAACTTCATGTTTACAATTTACTAATAAATGTAGCTTCACGTTTTCCGAAATCCTGGCTCCGTGTTGTTCCGCCGGGTTGGGCACGCAGCAAGGCAACTTTCCCACGTGGCGCCCAACGTGTTTTGCTGCCCTCCTGTCGAAATGACGCGGGTCTGGGGTTTCATCGCTAGGTAAGATTTTTCAACCGTGGCGTTTCTCTTCGCAGTAGTGCACCGTGTCGGCGTTGCGTGTATTCACGACAGCGCGATTGCCCGTTGAATTGGAGCCGCAAAGCATTGCTTAATCACGCGGGCGACGCTTTGGGGGCGTGTTAATCTTGCGTTAGTCGAGTTACCGTCTGTTGCCGCACACCCTTTTTCTTGTCTGCTTTGCGTTTGTTTTTTTCCGTCATGTCTCCCACACTACGGTCCGAGACGAAGGATGGCGAAAAGCCCGAAGCAAGCGGGAATCCCCGAACGAGCTCGGCGGATGCGCAAGCCGAACTGCTTTTGAAGGTGGCAGCCATGTGTGATATGGTCACACAGCGCCTCGCCGTCCAGCATTCACGTGAGCCGGAGCTACACCCCCAGCTGACGGTGCCGGTCTACACTGGCTACGGCGACACCAAGTCAGTCGCTGACTTCTTGGGTGAGTTGGACACCTACAAAGCCGCCTCGGGCGCCTCGGAATCTCTCATTATTAAGAGAATACTTCCGCTTGCGCTACAGTCAAGTGCTGCGTGTTGGTTAAGGCTGCAAACTACATTCACGAGCATAGCGGTGTTTGAGCGGAGATTCCGAGATGAGTTCCTGCCCCCTGGTTACGAGTATCAAATTCTGAGAGAACTCGAGTCCCGAACGCAACATCCGAACGAAAACCTGGTTCAATATGTTCGCGCAATACAGGAACTCACAAGAAGGGCGAAACCTGATGCCCTCGAGTCGGAGAGTATAGCTCGGGTCATAAGGCAATGTCACCCAAAATACCACGCCTACTTACACGGCCGCACCTTTGGGACCCTTGAAGAGCTGGCCCGGCATGCCCGCGGCACAGAGGAGATCTTCCTCGCTAAGCAGAATTATCTGCCCCCGCCACTGCCAGAAAACTCTCTTGAACCCGCATGTGCTTGGACAGGCGCCGAGGCATACCCGACACAAAGACCTCCACGGGACGGGCATAAAATGGCCCATGAAAGCAGCCGGAGGCACTCCAGTACTGGTTCAATGCGGGGCCACTGGAGGATGTCCGAAGAGCGCCCTGGTGCAGGTGGCTCAGGCAGGTATTCGGACCGCTGCCACAATTGTGGACAGCGCGGTCACTTCCAAAGAGAGTGCCCAAATGCATCGTCAATGCAGAATCAAACAAATGGCGGAAGGGCTGGAAGTGGCGAGAGGGATTATCAAGTCCCGGCCAACCCTCGAGAAGTAAGAGGCCGTGAAAATCCGGGCAGTAACAGAGAAACTCAGTCGGGAAACTATTACGGCCGGCGTCGCTGAATCCCAGATTACAGCCGACGACGGCAAATACGACAGCTGGGAACACACAAAGGGTTACGCTTGCTCCATCCGTATGTCGATTGCAGCCTATCGCAAAAATAATCGAACCGCGCATGACGATTACCTTGCTTGGTTTTTCTTTTGCCGCGCTTTTGGATACGGGGGCCGCTATCTCGCTTATTGGTGACGACGCACATGAGCTATGCAAATCAAAAAAAATAACGCTCCGTCCATCTGACACTCTTTTGCAGCTAGCTTCTGGTTTCGCAAAACCAGCGGGTGGAGCCGTTAGGCTCAAAATTTCGTTCCACGAAAAGACACGGCGTCAGCGCTTTCTTTATCTACCGGGGCTCGCCGTACCCGTAATCTTGGGCCGAGATTTTATTGCAGGCGAGAACATGACGCTTGATTTCCCTGGTGGAGGCTACCGGCTAGGAAGCCAGACGGAGCTCACTCCGTTTACCAGGCGAGAGGACTGCATTACCGGCCCAACCCTCCCGACCCACTTCACAGCGGCCCCAGCTTTCCTGCCTGCAGGCATTAACGCTGCACTACAGAAGTGCCCGGCCAATAACCTTCAAAAGATTAAGCTGGAGGACGTCCTGCGGCCGTTCTCTCCGATGTTCACGGAGCGACCAGGAAAGACAGACATCCTGCTGCATCGGATTGAAACCGGTGACGCTCCGCCCTGGAGGTGCAATCCGCGCCCCATCAGCGTGCACAAAAGGAAACTCCTGGACAAGGCACTCGAGGAGATGATTGACACCGGTGCAGTACGTGAGTCAAAGAGCCCTTGGGCGTTTCCTGTGGTCCTTGCTCCAAAAAAGGATGGAACCGCCAGGCTTTGTGTAGACTACAGACGCCTTAACGACCTGTCTGTACGGGACAGTTACCCTTTCCCTAGTATTTCCTCTGTAATGTACGCGCTCGGTAACGCGACTGTGTTTACAACGCTCGATTGCAGCCGCGGGTTCCTTCAGATCGAGATTCACCCGTTGGACGTGCAGAAAACGGCGTTCATCTGCCACAGAGGATTATTCGAGTTCACCCGCTTGCCGTTCGGTTTGTCAAACTCGCCAGCGAGTTTTCAACGTTTGATGGACGTTGTACTTGGCGACGCAAAGTACAACTTTGCAATGGCATACATGGATGACGTAGTTGTCTTCTCGCGCACGTTCGAAGAACACGTCGAGCACTTGAGAATAATACTCGAGCGAATGCGTAGCGCGGGTCTCACAATTCACCCGGGAAAGGTGCAGTTGGCCGCGCCAAAGATCAATCTTCTTGGTTTCGTGGTTGACAATGGCACACTCCGTCCTAACGAGGAGAAGGTTCGCGCGCTAACGGAGTATCCGTGCCCACATGACGTGAAAAGCCTGCAGAGGTATCTTGGTATGATTGCATTTTACAGGGATTTTATTCCCTATTGTTCCGAGATATCTCAGCCACTCAATCACCTCCTTCGAAAGGGCATCAAGTGGCACTGGAACGTTGAACAACAGAGTGCATTCATTGCCCTCTCGGGGGCAGTGACTGAAAATGCTTGTCTGCATCTTCCTGATCTAAACCAACCTTTCGTTTTGCAGACAGATGCAAGCGATATCGGCGTGGGTGCTGTTCTGCTTCAGGAGCATGACTGTGTGCTTCGGCCAGTTGCCTTCGCAAGTCAGACACTTACTCCCGCCCAGCGGAACTACAGTGTGGCGGAAAGGGAATGTTTGGCCATAGTATATGCGTTAAAGCGGTTTGACATGTACTTAGACGGAGCAACATTCCAAATTCAGTGTGATCACTTAGCACTTTCATGGCTGAAAAGGCTTCAGAACCCTGCCGGTCGGCTTGCTCGTTGGGCGCTTATGCTACAGCGATACGACTACACTATCGTGTACAGACCTGGTGCAACAAACAAAATTGCTGATGCTCTTTCCCGCGCCCCCCTCCCTGAGGAGCACACGCAGGAAGGTCCGGGCCTGGTTGCTGTCGCCATCACAACGCAGGAATCACCTGAATCACGGTGGGGAGCACTGATCACAAGAGAGGAACTTCTCAAGGCTCAGCAGGACGACGGGCTGTGTCAGCGGGTGACCGCCTCGCTGGCAATAACGAGCACGGTTAATGGAGCGAGTGACGAGCAATTCGACTCGTACTTGCTGAGCAGCGACGGGCTCCTGTTGCGCTACATCCCTCAAGCTGATGACGACCCGAGCAGCTCGGCGTTCCGGACTGTGATACCTAGAAAGTTACGTAAGTCTTTCATCACATACATGCACAACTCCGCACTAGCCGGACACAGTAGTGGGAGCAAAACGTATGATAAGTTGTCCCAAATTGTGACCTGGCCCGGCATGCGGCAAGATGTACTGAGGTATGCGCGTAGTTGCCCGTCATGCCAGAAAGCGAAGCCACGTGGTGGTCAACCCCCAGGCCTCATGCAACCGATCGTAAGCCGGAGCCCTTGGCAGATCTGTTGTTGTGACGTCATGGGCCCATTCCCGCGCAGTCCTCGCGGAAATCAGTACTTGTTCGTCGTAACGGATCATTTCACGAAATGGGTTGAGCTGTTCCCTTTGCGCAAACTGGACTCGCATAAAATCTGGGATTGTCTGCTGCAAACATTCGCGCGCTTCGGATTCCCGACGAGTTTGATTTCCGACAACGCTTCTTATTTCACTAGCAAGGTGTTCGTGGATGCGTGTGCGGTGCTGGGAATTGAGCATAAACGTACATCACCGTATCACCCGCAAGCAAACATCACTGAAAGGGTGAACCGGAACCTTAAGATGATGCTCGTTGCGCATACCGATCGCCACAAGGACTGGGACGCGAAGCTCCCAGAAATGGCCTTCGCCACTCACACCACGGTTAACCGGTCGACCGGTCTCAGCCCTGCCCAGCTAAATTTTGGCAAAGAACTTGCCTTCCCGCTTTCGAACGCTCTTCGCTCAACAGAACCCACATCGCAATACCGCAGCTACTCGAAGTTTGCAGACGACCTCCGCAAGCGCTTCTCGGACAACCTCAGAGAAGCTCGGGAGAGCCTCGACGTCGCCAGACTGCAGCAGTCCGAGCAGTACAACCAGGGACGCCGAAACCTGCAGTTTGAGGTGGGAGACCTCGTGCTCAGGCGCACTCATCCCCTGAGTGATGCAACAAGGGGATTCACGGCCTCACTGGCAAACAGGTGGGAGGGTCCATTCCGTGTTGGCAAAAAGCTGTCCCCGCTCACATACACACTTATTTGCTGCTCCAGTGGTCAATCCACAGGACCCATTCATGTTACCGACCTAAAGTTATTCCACAGCCAAGAAGATTTCTCGCAGGATCCAGCAGATGGCAGCAGCAGTCGGGTCCCTGATTCCCCCTCCCCGCCACCCCGGCGGTACAATCTGCGACGTCGGTGACAGCTAACAGGGAGATCACGAAGCGAATAACAAAAACATTTGTTCTTCACCCTTAAAATTTTGAACGCTCTCCGGTTCATACCCCATCAATATGTTCTCCTTTTGAGAGGGGGGGGGTAGTATGTCCCACCTGAGAGCACTTATTGACTTTTATTTTCAGGGGCCACGCGCGGCACGCCTAATGTTGCGCTCATCGGGCTGTTTCTTATTTTTATGAAGATGGAGAGAGGGTGGCGATCTCATCACCGCGGCCGTCGCTGCCATATCAGCCACCACGGCCACCAGGGCCGGGGGACCCATTCGAGGTGGCGACCACGGTCACCCAGACCACAAGGACAGGGGCCGGGGCCATCACGACGAGATCAGGGCAACGCGGACTTCCACATCCTCTGCCGCCGCTGCCGGCGACGGCCACAAGCCACCGTGACAACATGGATGGTGCAGACCGACGGTGGACCGGTCGGCTGGGCATCCCGGCAAGCCTGGGAAGAACAACCACGCCCAGAACGCGGGGAGGCGCACGTCATCGTCCCCGAGCCTTTCAGGGGACTGACATTGGAGGACCGCCACCCCAACGATCCAGCGGCGCAATACACCGCAGAGGAACGGAGGCTCCTCTGTCCGCTGTGCGGAGTCCCGGAGCTCGCTCGAGAAACACACCGAGCGGGGCTCCTACACGTGACCCGGGAAGCTGCCGACCGCGCTGCGAGGCTCCAGAACCACGACGAGCTGCAGAGGGCCATCGAAGTCGTACGAAGGCAACGTCCTCAACTTCCGAGGTCAAACAACCACGACGAGCACGTCATCGACATGCCTGACTTTTGAGGGGGGGATTGTGTGGACGCTATAGGGGGCGCCACTGTGTAGAAAGCGCGGGGGGCGTTACCCCCCGTGAAAGAACGTATAAGAGCAACAGCGGGGACGCCAACGGAAGAGAGAGAAGCGGGGCCTGGAGCGAAAGGTACACGCTGCGGCGGTGTCGACCAACGACCTTGTTAATACTAACTTCATGTTTACAATTTACTAATAAATGTAGCTTCACGTTTTCCGAAATCCTGGCTCCGTGTTGTTCCGCCGGGTTGGGCACGCAGCAAGGCAACTTTCCCACAACCTGAACCAACAGACTTACCTACTCATGGTCGACTATTATTCCAGTTACCCGGAAGTGGTCTCACTCAACTGTGCAACAGCTGGGCATGTCATCCAAGTACTCAAGAGCATTTTCGCTCGTCATGGCATCCCATCTACTCTGCATTCAGACAACGGACCACCCTTCCAGTCCCACGAGTTCGCTCGGTTCATGGCACCTTACAGAATCGCACACCAGACAAGCAGCCCCAACTTCCCACAGTCCAATGGGAGGCAGAGTGCATGGCGCGTACGGTGAAGACCTTGCTGCGCAAGGCGCACAATCCGTGCCTGGCTTTGCTTAACTACAGAGATACCCCCCAGACCCTCCGGTTTCAGTCCGGCAAAATTGTTGATGGGGCGCCGACTCCACACTCGACTTCTCAAGGAGGGGAGATTGCTGGTGCCAAGTAGCAAGCCGCAGGAGGAGGTGGCTACCAAGGCCGCGAAGCTCAAACGTCGGCAAGTCACTGACTTTGATCGCCGCCATCAAGCTAGAAACCTCTCGCCACTGGAAGACGGTACCCGTGTCTGGATTCGTCCAGAACGAGTAAAGGCTACTGTCCTCAGTCCAGCGCATCGTCCCAGGTCGTACGTGGTGGAAACTGATGAGGGAGCAATCTGGCAGCGCAACCGGAGAAACTTGGTGCCTTTCAGGACAGGCAATGAAGACCTAACTGCGAGAGAAGAGGCCCAAGGACTGGCTCCTTCTCAAGAGCTGGCGGCACCTGCAGCGCAGGAACGGGCTTCACCTTGACAGCCACCTGCACCTGCAGCTCAAGGATCGGCTCAACCTCAACAGCCACCTTCGCCTACAAGCCACAACCTCCGGCGCAACGAACCCGACTTGGATACCACACCTGCACAAAGAACCAGGTGTGGCAGACGGGTGGTGTGTCCCAAGAGGTTGAACCTTTAGTGTGATTCTGAGGGGCGAGATGTAGAGGGCGCAACCCTCGTGTGTGTGATTGCCGCAGGCCACCCTGCGCCACCGCTGGGGGGCTTGGTATATTATTTTCAAGAGAATAAAGTTACTTCTGGTTCTGGGCATGAACATGTTGGCACGAAGGTCTCTGCATGGTCTCCACACTTCGCACCGTGAAACATGAATCTGCTGCATCTGCAACCTGCAGTATCCTTTCCTGTGACACAAGTTTGTAGCAAATTCCTGCGTGTTTATTACATCGTGAAACACGAATTTGCCATGTCCGCGATATCAGTTCCTGTATCACATGGTTTGTAGCAGATGTCCCGGTGTTTATCATTAATTTTTGAGGAAGTTTTGCTCTCGCATCCCCAATGATATACCGAATTTACTCGCACAATAAACGCACTCGCGTAATGAACGCACCCCCCAAGTCGGCTCTCAAAATTTCGACATTTTTTTTTCACTCGCGTAATACACGCACCCCCAACTCGGAAGTCAAAATTTTGAACCCCTCCCTCCACGCGCGCGAAATGAAAGCACTTTTTTATCCTAGTGCAGCGAGGTCGCGAATGCATGGGCAGCGTGGGCGAACAAAACGCCTTGCAAAAGGCGTTAAAAAAATTCGCAAAGATCCAACCAAAGCAAGAAAAAAAACATGGAGAGGAGCTTTTTTTTTTTTGCACAGCGCAGTCTGGACTTTGGGTTCGCGCGCGGCGCGCAAGGAGGTAAGAAAGAGAAGTGGAGAAGCGTGAACGAAACAGCTTGCGAAAGGCGGCAAAAAGAAAAAAACCCACGGACCTAAAAAAAAAACAAAAACTAAGAGGAGCTTTTTTTTTTTTCTTTTGCACAGCGCAGTTTGGTTACGGAAGGGGGGGGGGGGGGGGGGGGGGGTCGTGCGTCGCGCGCAAGGAGATAAGAAAGATAAGCGGAGAGCTCTTGCCTAAACAACGCCTAAGCAAACAAAACAGCTTGCGAAATACGGAAAAAAAACCAAGGAATTAAGAGAAAAAGAAAACAAAGAGGAGTTTTTTTTTTGCACAGCTTAGTTTGGTTACGGGGTAGGGTGGGTAGGGTGCCGCGCGCAAAGAGAAGAAGTTACTTTGATTTTTCAGGATAAAAGGTCCGTTCATTATGCGAGTAAATATGGACGCAAACATTTTACTTCGCGTAATGAACGCCCCCCCCCCCCCCCCCCAACTTTGCATCGATTTTTCGGAAAAAAGTGCGTTCATTCTGCGAGTAGATACGTATCCCACCCCATGTTTTCCACCGTTGAACTCTTTATTTTGGGTGGGTGTTCTAAGGGAATTTTACGGCAGTGTGAAAAACCCACAAACCCTCCTTTCTAGAGACTTATTCTCTGCACAATATGACATAGGTAGATGAATGTGGAAAAAGCTTTATTCAAATTAACTGCCAGTGCTTTAAAAATATCAAAGAAAGAGTTGCCCTCAAATTGTTTTGATAACTTCCTCCACCTCTTCCTTAGAAAGCATGTGGTATCCTTTCTCCTTGGTGACATTAGCAACCTGGAAAAACACAGTGAAAGACATTCAGGACAAATTTGCACAGAGAAGAGGTGAAGCCCCGGAGAGCTAATGTGAGGCATAAAGAAGCTTACCTCGACGTTCGTAGAGTTCAGCTTTTCTTCCATCACTTGCTTGAGTATAGTCAGTGCATCTTGGGTGGCTTCTTTAAGCGTCATCGACTGTTGAGGACAAAGAACCCCTCCTTAAGGTGGGCGGTGGCAATAAGGCTACAGTGGAACCTTGATTGTGCATCCCCCATTTATGAGACGTCTCGAGTTTTACGATGAATTTGCCCAGTCCTGACAAACTCTCCATAGAAATACGGTATAGACCACTTATAACGCAACCGCTTATAGTGCAGGACCGGGTATAATGCGGCTTTTTTAAAACCACCGGTTCGCCTCCCATAGAACTCCATGTAATTACATACCGCTTAAAATGCAGGCACGCGAAGGGAAATACCAGTTATAGTGCGGTTTTCTGAACAGCCCGGCGACCGCGCCGACTGACCGACGCAGAGAGCACGCTTCCCTGTGCGACACTAGATAACGGCGCGAGCCGCAAGCGGCACTCGCAGGGCAAGGAGGTTGCTCGAAGAAGCGGGGAGAAGCGAAGAGAGAGGCTTCAGTTGCCATAGCGACGGAGGGATGCACGCACGTGTCGTTCACATGCGTGCGTCCCTCCGCTCTGTGCGTTGGAAACAACCGCAACGACAGACCAATCGCAGGTCGAGGAGAAGTGTTCGCGCGCGTTGCATGTTGGTCGCGGGCCGGCCGGCCGGCTGCTTCTATCCGCAAACATGGCGCCGGTTTTTATCGTCGACGTAGGCGGCGTGGTGGAAGTTCATCGTTCCGCGTAAAAGCGCTATCCTTGACTGTGAATTTTCGTTGTGTGTCGCTATGATAACCCAGCACGTACTAGAAGGGAAGATCCATCTACTCGTGCGGCGATGTTGTGGCGGCACTCTCAAGATGGCAGAAACGCTTGTGTCGTCGTGTTTGTTTACTTCGACTACAGTGGTGCTTTCTAAGCATTTGTGTTTTCGAACATCGCCCGGATTTCTTATCTGGAGCATTTCATGCCTGTGCTCAAGTTGAAGGTATTACTGGCGCGTACCGTATAAAGGATGCGAATTTTCACGCGTTTTCATCGCCGGAGAAAAGTGATTAGGGTTAGCAATCCTGAACGCTCGCGACGTCCGTCCGCAACCCGCGACGCCGTTAAAAGGCTGCGCCAGGCAAAAGTCGCTCATTTCTTTCAAAATGTGTGACACACTTGAGAGAGAAGTGTACTAGTCTGGTGAAATAAAGACTTTCCTCAAACTAAGCTTTATTTTTCATCTAACATAAAATAAATTCTTTTACAAAGGTAAGTTGTCTGATGGCGTGCATTTTGGCCTAAAAAATTGATGTTTTGGTTATAGCGCGGTACCGCTTATAGTGCAGATTTTCGCGACTCCCCCGACATAACTTATATGCGGTCTACACTGCAATGCATTAAAAGTTTGGTTTACACGACGCATGATTCTATGCTTCCCGTGTCATGCGACAATCCACCAGGGGCCCAAGATAGTCGCAGCGCCAAGCAGGAGGAGCAGGAGATGGCACTTCACCCTTTCCGTCCCTGCTCTCCTGCACCCCATGTTGTGCTATATTGACTGGCTCGGCGGTTTGGCATTGCGTCTTTTTTCGGCTATTCCCAACTTTCTTCCATGTCGTTTTCTTCTGCACGCTACCTACGGTGCCACCACAGTTTCCACCTTTTTACTCTTGTTGCTTGCCCTAGGATTGCCCATGCCGTTCCCGCTTTAACAAAGCGAGAAAGATCCAACGTTGCAGTTGTGCACTCCGGCAAACAATGTCTCGTAAATGGACACCACTAACGATAGGAGAAAAGCTAAAGATTATTCAAGAAGCGGGAGGAGGGGGTGATGAAGGCCAGTATTGCCCGGGACTTTGAAGATTCCAGAGTCGTTGCTGAAGACAATCCTCCCTGAGAAAGAACCACTTCGAACTGGACACCAGGGCCGTAACCAGGGGGGGGGGATAGGGGGTTCTGAACCCCCCCCCCCGAAATTTTTTTGTGGGTACGGCCCTGGTCGGTGCACAGGCAGCCAGCCGATTTTAATCTCCACCTCTGCGCACGCGCAGTGGCGCCGGTCGGCTACCGGGTACCAAACCGGGATCGGTTCTCCGGTTTGCTGTAACTCTCCATTATATGCCACCGATGCACATGATTCATAGGCGAAAATAAGACAACAGACACTTTCAAAATGGCCGCCGTTGTCCCCGAAACCCCCCCCCCCCCCCCCCCCCCCCCCCCGAAAGTTTTTTCTGGGTACGGCCCTGCTGGACACCATGCACTATATTGCCAGTTCGTGGGACGCAATTCCTAAGGACACAATCGCCAACTTGTTTAAGCACTGTGGCTTCAGGCGAGATGATGGCTCTTCCACCAGTGACACCATGATCGTGGACTATGTCAACGCTAACGACAATGTCCCCGTTTGCGACACGGCGGCACTGGACAAAAGTATTGAAGACATTACCCTGCTTCCTGCTGACACTTTGGACGAAGAGGACAGCATCGCAGACGCCGATGTGTGTGTACCGGCGTTTTTGGAAGCTTCACAAAGTATTGACAAGATTCGACAGTTTGTTTGTATCCACAACGTCTTTGACCTGCTTCCATAGCTTACCTGATGTTGCGTGACCGCAAGAAAGTCCAGCTGGCGATTACCGATTTCTTTTGAAGTTTTAAAGGGAGAATAAAGTCCCTTGCACCTTTACCACGCAATTTCATGATTCCATTTTAATTTCTTGGAAAGTTCTTGCTTCTTCAAAGTAGAGCAGATTATTAACTCGGACATCATTTAAAACTTCTGCGTGCCTCTTTCGCGTAAAGTTGAGCACTGTATCCGTAATTAGTGTTTTTTTCTGATGATACGAGTCGCGGATTGGTAAACAATTTTACATAGTCCTGTCAAAGTCGTACGATTGGGGTTCCACTATAGAAACCTCGGAATCTCATACCAGACGCCGATGGTTGTAGACACTTCAGGTATGACAGGAAAACCTCATAGAAAGTTTACGGAGTCACATATCTAAAGTGGTGTTCACAAGAGGGGAAATCCACAGAGGGATGTGCGCGACGTCATCAGCAAGCACAACTCTATCCTCAGCTTCATTGTTCACACCGACAAGGTGCCAGTGGTACCGACACCAATAAGGTGTCGTTCCCATCAGGGCATTCGCAGTTGAATTCAGTAGTTTCCAGTCTTTACCTCTCTGCTAACGAATTTAGCAGTTTCTAAACCTGACACCGAAGCTTTTAATAACAAACTATTGTTAAAAGCAAACTGATTTTTCGTAAAACTGAAATTTTACAGCTCGAGCATTCCCTCTGCTCCCAGCCACAGAGCCAAAGTCATCACACCACCTTGCAAAAGCGTGGTGTATTCATTATGCAGTGTGAAGACCACTTAGGCAGGCAAACAATTTTGTGACCAGGCGGGACACGAAAAAGACGAAATAAACTTCTTGCTGCTGACATACGTGTCACAAAACCAACAACAGTACTTAAATGAACACACCATTGTTTTCTTTCTATATGGCAGAGGAATACTTTACCTTGTGATACTTTTCTTGAAGTGCCTGCTGTGCGCCCTCTGAGCCCGAACCGATCGCCTTGGCATCGTACTGGACGTAGGTGCCAGACGGGTCCATGTGGTACCTGCAATGTTACCTTCATTAGTTGATTACTAATTACTAATGAAGGTAACCATAGACATGGTTACCTTCACTGGTGCATTTCTTCATATTGATGCATTTTAGTTTCACAAATTATCCAGCTTTTCAGCCCCGACTGAATTCCGAAATTGAATGTGTGTGTGGGACCATCGGTGATAATAGGGGAGTGTTGCAACACACCACAACTACTGCAGATGGGTAGGTTAACTTCATCTTTAGATCGTGTATGGATCACCCTTCAAAAGGTAGAAGCATTTACATATGCATGGCAGAAAAATTAAACACTCAGAATTTACAGAGTTTTCCAGGGTGTGATTAAATCCCTCGCACACCAGAGCTTCTTTGTATGAAGTTGTAGGAGCTTTATTAAATACAGAATATTCATTCCTTTGTTCATGAAGCCCCTTCATTATTGCAAAAAACAAATAACACTGATTTTTTTTTTTTAATTTGTAGCAAAATTAATTTTTTGGGACAGAGAATTATATTCCTCAGTAGTTTAAAAAACAAAAAAATATTTGCATGGTCCTCCATACTGGCACAGTACTCATATAATTTTTAATTGGGTTTCCTCCAAGTAGCACAATGAAAATGATAAAAGCTTTCATTCAATATTATTACAGGAAAGTCATGTGCTTTATTTAAAGTAGTAATAGCTCATGAACTTTGTAATGTAATTTATTATGCAGCACTGTTCTCTTGTTACCAACTCTAACTTCGTTACTTGAGAACTGGAGAATTTTCAACATATTTTGAAAGTATTGATTCAAAGCAAAAAAAAAATAGACACCAGATTATTGCACAAAATATGAGGACAACTAGCCAACATACACTTGAGATGCTGCAGAAAACAATGCATACTCGGCAGCAAATGGGCCAGAACATCAAACACGTGCAGTGACATTAGAAAATACCAAGTTTCGAAACTTTCTAAACAAGATTTAAAGACAAAAAAAAAAGTGAGCACGTTCCATCGCAACATAGCCGAGAAAATACGAGTGAATTATTCTTGAGAAGTTTAGCGCCTGCAAAACAAATGGGGAACAATTCTGACAGTCCAGCAAAGGAGTGAAGATTAATTCTGACAAATCAGCAACCTGTAACGTGTAACCGAAATCTCAGTTACACGACACCTGCTCCCTAACGAGCCTTTGCTGGATTGCAAGCAACCTCGGCTGGGACTTGACCCAGTCGGCTGACTGGGAGTCTGTGGATTGATCTTAGCCTCAGAACCACCGAGATGGCTAAGCCGCAAAATTTAGCATACGAACATGAAACGAACCTCAGCTTTGCACACCTTATTGTCCCTACAATGAAGATTCTATTCTTAACTCGCAAGCACGCCACGATTTCTTCGTCGTCCCGGCTTCACTCTTACCATTTGGGACTTTTCAAACCAATGCACCGCGTTTTTCCTTTCAAGCCCTCAGCTCCGCGACGAAGTATGCACACGCCGTTTCTCGTCTTTCAAACGGTCAAATCCCGATGAAAAGTACTCACAGCTGAGGGCCCTTGGGGTCAATGCCGGCAAACAGGATGGCCACTCCGAAGGGACGGCTCATGGCGTTGCCGTCGTCGTCGCTGTCGCCAAACTGGATGGCCAAGTTGGACACGGCCTGGGCCACACTCTCCACCTGCATCTTCTCGTTGTACAGGAACCAGTGGTTCTGCAGCAGACGGGAAGAACAAACGGTGTCCGTGGAGTCCTTGCCCGCTGCTCGTCCCAAGAAAGGGCCTGACCCGCGATGGAGAGCCATTTATTTGTGGAGCCCAAGGTTCAGCGGCCGACGTCGCCGCGGCCGTTTTTTGGTCACCGACAGAATAAAAATGGCAGGGCACGTCTTTTGAACGCCTCGACTGCGGTACGCGCTCCGTGACTTCTGCCATCCTCTGGCTACACACATTTGAGGTGCATGAGACATTGAAGCTTTGTCGAAGGAGGAAAGCTCGCGGCGGAAGCGGGACTACCGACACTCCTTCCTGCCGTTCTCACCTTGTCGGTGACCATTATGGTGTTCCTCCCACGCAACTTGCGTCTCAAGCATTGACCCTGGTACTGCTCCTCGCGGATCTGCCATACCCCAGCCAAGTGTCCAGATTTCCACAAATCATGAGACACAAAAATCTAGAAGAAACCGCAGCTGCCCCTTTGAATTTCGAGCTTGCATGTGAGAATGAGAAGACTATTTCGTGCCCCTGGGGCACAAACACCGTCTTCTCAGAATGAAAAAGTATAGAAGAAATGGTCAAAGGGATGGAGCCGGAACGGGCATGACTGCAACGATGCCTCCGTGAACAACGAATGAGAACTTTAACTGTACATATGCTTGTAATCGCTTGTATATCGAACTCAGTTTACACAGTGTATTTTATTTTGTAAGAGTTACCCTGACCCGTATATCGCTCATTCAGCTGAAGTTCTCCAATAGTGTTTTTGTTTTAAACAGAAGGGCACGGAGCATGAATTTTAAGAAATTGTCTTTGAACTTATACATACTAGAGCTAAGTGTTCGCTTTTAAAGTTGTTGGTTGATGCGAGTCTGGGTACAAGAATGTAACTTCAATTTTTGTAACAGTGATGCTGGCGAGTTGATCATCATTTTCTGCAATGAAAAACTCTTTCCTACCTCCAGGTATGAAAGAGATTCCTAAAGCTTTGGGTCTAATTGCTTCTCATAGTTTGTGTACAGCGTGCTTGCAGACTCCGCTCTTTTTGTTTCTATGTAATATTCTCTATGGACAACGAATAGAAAAGTTGAAGTGATGTGTTTGTAGTAACGGCAATCGCAATAGAAGAAAGCTATTCAGAGAGACTGCAAATTAAGGCTTAATGCTAGCAGTGCGGCACCAAACTTGTGCCAGGCACCAGCGGTTCCTTCGGGCTGACAAAGAAAAAAGGCACAGAGAACTCAATTGCCACGCACCTCAGCGACGCACGTTCCAACTAAGTGAGAACCGTCATCACGAGATTTCTACAATGGCTAGCATGTTCCGCTTTTTGCAACAAAGGAGACCCATCCGAGCAGAATTTACCACAAATTAAGGGCCACTGACAACCACAATATATCTTTCTTTATTATTGCAGATGACCTAAAGTGATTCCCAGGAGCCACCCCAGGAATATTAAGTTTGAGAAGTGCATCTGCAGAGAAAAAAAATATTTTCAGAAAGCTGGATTTGAAATGCCCACCCGAATCTACGACATAGTTAGTGAAATGTTGTGCTCCCTGCCTTTTTGAATGACTTCAACTGGGAAGTGTCATTTAACTTTCCCTCTTTCCCTCTCATCATTCGTGGGCATGTGCCGCCCAACCAACAGCAAGAGTATTTCGCGAGACCTTCTTTCGCGTGTAGCCGACACATCACTTTTCAGTTCCTCATTTTTTTTGTTGGTTGGTCTAAAACGATTTTTAAGAAGGTAAGGAAGAGTACGACATGTAGCAGACCTCGATGAGCGACAAAAGAGGTGATGTCGCAAAGGTGCTGCGTAAAGTTTCGTCCCACCAGATCTAAAAGTGCCATGCTACGCAGTTTTTGCAAAAGATGATGTGCAACGTTATGCGTGGTAGGCTTCGAATAACAGCTGCGCGTGCCAGTCTCATACCCACTGATCTGTTCTCGCCACTTTGTTGTAGAGGACTGTAAGAAAAATGTCAATGTATCCAAATCGTCAGGAGCTGGATTCCGACCTCGACTGAAATGTGCTGTCGTTCCGACGAACATTCCGGTACCACACTATTTTGAGAGCATGAAGAAAAAGCTAGACGACAACCAATGTTTCGTCGTTAACCTTTCTGGTCTGATTTTTGTTTCTCAAACTTGGCGGTGTAGTGCCTTTAGAGTCGTCATAAATAACATATCTTAGGAATGACAATATTATTTATTACAAATATGCAACTTGCAGCACCTCTCGACGTTTTCAAAATTACCTTCACCAACTACGTCATCAAAAAAAGAAGCGAGGAGATCAAATCTGGAGGGAGAACACAAACTTTGAAAAGCTCTTTCACGCACCAGAAATTTTGCTTTGCTATGATATTTTGTGTGTGTGTTTTGCCACGCGCTTTTGAAGCGTTTGAGACGGTACAAAAAGTATTAATCTTAGGGTTGTCAGTGGCCCTTTATAGGAATACTGAACCAAAATTTGGATTTCGCGGAATAAGTCCGCAGAAGCATTGAATGGGACGCTACTAACTCCAAAACCTCACTCATACATCGATAACTCGAACAGATGGCCGTATTTTTGGAAAAGGGCGCCATCAAGCGAGGACTCTGACGTCGCGATCCTCCTGGAACAGTCGAGAATGAGGGGACGTGGCGTTGCTTCTCTCCTCCTCGCTTCGGTTCACCAGCTCGACAGGACGAAGCCAGGAGGAGAGAGAATGAGAATTGCGATGTGAGTTGTCTCGTCGCCCTTGTCGGCTGTGTTCAATCGTGGACTTCTTTTCCAAAAAGACGGCCATCCGTTAGAGATATCGCTGTACGAGTGCTGTCTTTGGGTTCTGCAGGGTCCCGCCTATCGCTCCAGCCCTGTTTTGTGAGCTCGAAATTTCGGCTCAGTAAGCCTTTAAGGACAAGGTGCTTCTTGTAATGTCTGATCATACTTTGTGTTACTCGAAGACTGAAGTGGAAAGCGCCAAATGTGTTGCATTAATGCTAGGCAAGCCCCGAGATTGCAGAAAAAATATCACTACAGTAGTTCAATACTTCTTCCACTTACGAAAGGTCCCCCGGATTCTGAAGCAGAAAACCTCATTGAAATCCAATGTGCCTTCTCTCCCAGTAACCTGCTATAGGCAATATATAAATTCTTGTATGTCCTTTAATGTGGATATTTTTACTTTCTTTTTTATTTCACATACAAATTATTTAGGGCAATATTTTAATTAAAATATGCAAATGTAACATAGATGAGTGGCACATTCTTATCATAGGAATATAACTGGAGCGCATTTTTTTGGCACCAATAGAACTTGTGGCGGGAGCTCATTCCAAGATTAAGAAAGAATGACGAGAAATGAGCATTCATTCCTGTTTTAGAGGAACATGTACAACACTAATAGGAACTCCTGTTCTACTAGCCACATTTTCTACTCACCTGGGCTTCAACTCGTGCCCTGTCCACCATTGTCCTTGAGTCTGCCATGAGACCACTGACAGCACAGCCTTCAAAACAAACAAGGAAGGAGACATAAATTTGCACAAAGAGCTTTCAAAGTTTTCAAGCAGTTTCAACTGCAAGGGTTGGTGCCACAAAACTACTACAAGCATTAGACTTTGAAGAATTAAATAACCAAGTTTTCCTTCCAAGCCGCATGCTTCCACAAACAAAAAAGTCCATTTAAGGGGATACTGAATTGAAACTTAAAATATACAGAAAACATCTAGAGGTAAGTCCAAACAGGATCAGATAAACCTGTAATTGATAATCGCATAGTTATATTTTAAGCAAATGGCTATATTTTTCATTTTAAATGCCTGGATTTTGGCGAGAGCTTCAAAATCAGCCATCGAAGAGCGCGATGCATCTCGGGAGATCCGGCTGATCTGGCGCAGTCTTGACATCATCATGCCTCGGAGAGCCAAGCGTACCGTAGTTATGAGTCTTGCAACTTGGAGGCGTCAACGTGTTACAATCTCGCTTAGTCGAAGTACCCGGGGGCCGTAGCATATTGCGGAGCCGGCGGAGCGGCCTCGAGTGAACGGTCGCGGACCAACGCGACGAGTGCAGACAAAGACGCCGCCACACCGCTACATCACCAGTGACCATGATGGCCGAGAAGCAATTTGCCCTAGAGTCGTATTTGTACGACCCGTCTGCCTTGTCTTCGTTGCCCACAACAGGTAACAGAGCTTATTCATAAAACAAACAAAACATAAGAAGAGATCCGTACACGTTTTTTAGATGTCAATTTTATTCCGACATGATGGTACGCCAACACATGTCAAGTTAGAGCAGTTTTTGGGAGCAACTCGATGCCGGTCCAATATTTCTCTGCCGAGCGTCACGTAACCATCGAGTTGCGATTGTCTAGAGGCCCAGCGGTTCACAAAATCGGCTGTAAAAGATTGTTCCCAAAGCGGTTACCTACTGCTCGGTGCCATAGTACGTCATGACCGCCAAAATTACGCCTCGGCTTGTTTTGCGCTGAGTTGGAGAGGAAGAAAACCTTGATATTTCAATAATTTCTCGTGTAGAAGTTAATAAACCGAGACGAAAACAGATGCCTGCTTGGCGTTCAGTGAACATTGAAGGTTTAATGTAAAAGTTATTTGGCAAAAGCAAAAAGGTCATTTAATGGTCCCTGTAAATACAACACATCAGTAGATGTTAACGCCACCTCACACAGTAGTATTTGCTACTAAGTGGATAGAGGTAAGTAGAGATACAACTGCTAATTGCCAGGACGCAGGGGCGGACTTAGTATCTGGCCATACTAGGCAATCTTTAAAAGTGTTGCCACCTCACCCTCACCTTCACCTCCCCCCCCTCCCCCTCCCACCAGGCCATCAGAAGCCAATATGTTCACATATTTCTGCAGTCTGCTGTTGATGAAAGTTTTACAGTGAGTCCTGCTTTCTTCATGCTGTGGTTAACTTTAAAAAGGTTGGCATCACACTGGCCATCCTCCAAAACTTGTGCCTTCCTAAATCTGCTTATCTTGCCTATTGGTAAGCCTTCCCATGCTGAAACATATGTGCTTCATAAGTAGCATTTGATGCTTCATACAAAACATAAATGCACTGGTAACTTGTGGGCATTACAAAATGCAGGTTACCAAAACAGTCAAACGCTACTGTGTAAATAGGCTTTTTAGTTACACGCCAATGAACCCCAATGGCCAAGTCTACTCTAAACCATTATATTCAACATGACAGAAACATCATACTATATGACAGCAAGCATCCAACTGAAATACTAACTTTCAACATTGTGAAAACCCAAACCGAGGAATAAAAAAAGAGACGATGCACGCAAAGGCCTCCTTTTGGATGTGGTGTCTCCTTTTCGTTCCTTGGTCTCGGGTTTCCACAATATGGTTAATTATCTATGTTTTATATTTCCCGAATAAGTCTGAAAGTTGTGTAACTCAACAGCAGGCATCTGTTTAGGCTTGACAGTATGCTTGGACCATAGGCATAGACTACGGGGGGGGGGGGGGGGGGGGGCATTGGGGATTGTGCCCCCCCCCTGGTGAGATCTGGGGGAGGGGGGGGCAGAGCCCCCCCCCAAACCATGGTTCTTACCGAGACGCTGTTTACATGGATTCCTGCTTCAGAAGCACAGGGGCCTGGGTTCTACCCCCCCCCCCCCCCCCAACTTCACAGCTGGCACAAGCATTTTCTTTTTCAGTTTTGTGCTTCTGAAGCACAAAACTTGTGCCGGCGCATGCGCTGTGGTACCGGCGAGGAACACACGGCTACGCTAGCACGATGATTGACACTGACACACAGCGACGGACACCTGGCGATATATATACGCTGTAAAATGTACCCCCTAAAATAAACTACCAATAATTGCCGGCAGAAAAAAAAAAAAATTGCGTGGAAAAGCACCCCCCCCCCCCCCCCCCCTGAAGAACTTCTGAGCCTGCCCCCCCCCCCCCCCCCCCCCTTCCCGGGAAAATGGAAAGTCTGCGCCGCTGGCTTGGACCATAGTAAATCATGCAGCTTTCCTCACAAACAAACTTAATGCTGTTTGGCATGGCCACAGTATGTGCATTGATCCGGTTAGGAAGGACGCTAAATGTATGAAACCCAACTTCCTCACTGCACTTAATTGCCCATGCAGTGGAAAGCTCATTTACAGTTTCACCTTGCCCAGTTTCAAACTCAGATCAAAGCTTATGTACCCTGGCATGAATATGAACAGTCTGCGTAGGCATCAGAAAGTAATGACGGTTTTGGCAGTGCCTTCCTCTGACACTGCTTTGAGAACATATTTTAGAAGGCAACTGTTTCCTGCCTGCTCACCAGACTAGGCAGGCAACAATTAGACCGGTAAGACACGAGGAAAAGCAGTGGTGAGTGGCATGGTGCTGCATGGAAGGCACTCACCAATGTGGTTGTCAATCTCCACAATCTTCTCAATGGTGGTCGGCTCCATCAGGGGGGACGTCACCCTTTTCTCCACGGCCAGGACGACCCCTTCGGCAGTTTGGATTCCGATCGCCGTGGAGCCAAGCTGAGATCAAATCACAATACACTTTCAAGTCACCAGAAAGAAGGAAACGGAGACAACCACAAACAGAGAGAGGTAAGCTATTGGTATCTTGCCCCTGTGATATCTTTTTCGGTATGAACAAAGCTATACGCACTCCGGAGTGCATTTCAGTCGAAATGGCTATACGCACTCCACTAAACTCGTATAAAAGGAATGGTCACGAGTTTTCTGAGCGAAGGCATAGCATAGGGGTTAAGGTGTCAGCATTGTACGCAAGTGGACGCGGGTTCGATCCGTGGTGGGTCTACTCTTTTTTTTTTTTCTCAAACATTTTGTTTTGTCGAGGCATTGACAATATTTACGACATTTATTTTTTGCGATGATGTTGTCGACGAAACTTCGCAGAACTAAATGGTGTGGGTCTCCCTTTTCGGAGTTGCGATTGGAGACAGCGGGGCTTGGATTGCCGGCTGGACGCCGCGAAGCGACGTGTGCTGGTTAAGTTTTGTAATTAGCAGCCGATACTGTCGCCGCGAAGCGGCGTGAACGCAGGCGAGGGGCTGTGTTAACGAGCTCCCCAGTGATACACGCGCCGTTCGAAAAGGGTGGCCCGAGCGGCATGAGCTCTGCGCGGAGGAGTGCGTATAGCCATTTCGTCCGAAATGCACTCCGGAGTGCGTATGGCTTTACTCTTTCGGTATCGAGTTTTCGTGCAACGCTCAATTGAGCAGTCTTGCCGTTTACTCGAGTCAAACTGGCCGCTTCTTTTTTACAAGAGTAAAGCTATATGCACTCCAGAGTGCGCTTCGGACGGAAATGGCTATACGCACTCCTCGGAAAGCTCATGCCGCTCGGGCCACCCTTTTCGGACGACGCGTGTATCACTGGGGAGCTCGTTAACACAGCCCCCCACCTGCGTTCACGCCGCTTCATGGCGACAGTATGCGGCTGCTAATTACAAAACTTAACCAGTACACGCCGCTTCGCGGCGTCCAGCCGGCAACTCAAGCCCCGCTGTCTCGATCGTACCGCCGGAAAGGGGTCCCATACCATTTAGCTCTGCGAAGTTTCGTCGACAACATATTTTTTTAGTGTTCATCGCAAAAAAGAAATGTAAATATCGCCCAATGCCTCGACAAAACAAAATGTTCCAGAAAACGAAACAAAAAAAAGTCGGCCCACCGCGGATCGAACCCGTGTCCACATGCGTACAAAGCAGGCACCTTACCCACTATGCTATGCCACCGCTTAGAAAACTGCTAGTGACCATTCTTTTTATACGAGATTAGCGGAGTGCGTATAGCCCTTTCCGTCCGAAGTGCACTCCGGAGTGCGTAGAGCTTTATTCTTTTTACAAAGCAGCCGGTCCCATCGACTGAAGCTACGAGCTGTTCAAAGGCTACGTACCTTAATAGCCTCGATGGCGTACTCGACCTGGAAGAGTCTGCCTTCAGGGGAAAAGGTGTTCACACCCCGATCGTACTCCGAGCGTGTCATAAACATCTGCAAGGGAAAAGTAGCGTTGACCGGCTGGTGAGTGCTGTTTTTGTTGTACACTCGGAGAGTTACACAGCATAGTACCCCTCGTTACGATCTCACAAACCTTCTCCGACTGACGTACCAGACACGTAGTTCATTTCTAATCGAAAGGCCCGCTTTATGTCTAGGGTCACAGCATTCAAGAAAGCGGCGATGCCAGGAAAGCCAGCGCGGAAGCGTCGGATGACATGCAACTCTTGGGTACCACGGAGGGTTCTCGACGAGAAGAGTGCATAGCGAAGAACATTTACATGTCTATGTTGCAGGCAATGAGGTTTAAGGTATTTCGGTTCTATTTCGGCCAAAAACGAACGGTTCTTACCTTTACAGAGTGTTGATTTCAGCCACGGGATGAACACACACAAATCGCCAAACTTTCCGAAAGCTCGTGCGAGATGCAGCGCCACCTGGAAATTTGTATCACTTTTGTGGTGAAATCGGCGAAATTACACAGAATGTAGGTTTTCTGTTGTTACGTATACATATAATACTTATTGAGATGAAATAAAAATAAATTCAAACTATTTTGTAATGCTATTTCTTTAATAATTTTAATATAACTTTGACGGTTATTAAACGAGCCACAACTGAGACTTTATTCTCATCAAGTCAAATATTCAACCCAAGCCAAATCAGTTGAGCGAGTGTGTTTCTTTCTTGTCGACGTGAGCTTTTTTTGTTCGCTCGAAATATCGACTTTAAGGTTATATTTCCAATTGGTTTTATCCACTGGTTTTATCGTGATTTGCACAAGTAACCTCACCCAGTTTAGATCAAAGTACTTTTGCCAGCTTGCGCACGTCTTCTAACAAAGCAGCACCCTCGGAAAGCATGGTCGGTGTCAGCACCGTTGAGGACACCATTCGACTTTGAAGTTGTCTCCTTGCATTCGATGCACTCCTACAACGCTGAAACAAAGTTTTCAATCTGAGGTAGCTCCCGACCTTGCTTGTCAACTTCAACCCCGTGATGAGCTGAAGGCGAAAATGATGGCGCTTGATTTCCCGCCCCCGGGCGGTTGAGATCGCGCATGATATCCCCCTTCGTCTGAGGGTTTCGCGGCATTTCGCTGTAAGGCGACTTGCTGGTTCCCGTGATGACAAAAAGCAAGCTATGCGAGTTGTTTGTGAGCTGCTGTCATGCGCCTGTCGCACTCATTAGTTTAAGTCTGAGGAACCACAAGCAAGTGTACCATACCTAGTGTAAACTTTTATTTTTCGTAATCATTTTCAGTGACTCGCACGAAATTATATATTGGCGCAACCGCCAAGCCCTAGCTTTGGGGGAAAGGGTGGCCCTCAGTTGGTCAAACGACGACTTAGCGAACGCCGACTTTTCATCATAAGACACTAGCGAATAGTCGGCCGCCGCGAAGCGGCGTTTACGGGTTGGCCAAGTGGGTCAACGTTTTTGTAATGAGGCGCCGCAAAGCGGCGTGAGCTAAAGCCCCTTCATACGGAAAAGTAGCGACATCCTTTGAAGAATGCCGCCTGCTATCTTGGAGCGATCCAGGCGGCGCTACCGTCGACGCGCGAGAGCGAAAGAGCAAAATATAACAATAAGAGTGTGCGTGAGGTACGAGGAGGGAGAAGGAATGCCTATGCTGTCGGAGTGCAGTGCATGCTATGAGCTTATGTCGCCAATCAAATAACGCCGACTGTGCAACGTCAAGGCTTTCATCATCTTCGCTACTGGTAGACCGTGACAGTGCGCTTTTAGCCTGTGCACATGAATGTGCGTGTCTTTCAGCCTTTGACTGCGCTCCGACTCAAGCTTGGGAAAGCCATCTGCTATCTTAAAGCGATCCAGGCGGCGCTACAGTCGACGCGCAGGTGTAAAAGAGCAAAACATAAAGATAAATTGTGTGTGCGTCAGAGGAGAAGGGAGATGTCCCTACCTTCCTTATTCAGGGGCAGCGTGAGCGCAGCGTGGGGGAGTGGGTTAACGTGCGCCCCCGTTTTTCGCTAAAATGATTCCCTCAAATGGCGCTGTTCGCTAAAACGTCATTCAGGCACACGTGCTCATCAAATTTATCTTGGTGTAGTGAAAGGTGCAAACATATATAATTTAATGCTATTAACAGCACAACGCTTTCTTTTTTAACACAAATGCAAAAATTTCACCCCATGATGGTACCCGAATCAAAAGGCTAGTTCTTGGAGAAGCACTGCAATACATACCATTACTATGGTATGAATCATAATAAAGCAAGCAAATCTTTTGAAGGGACAAAAGTGCTGCACAGATGTGAACGAAAGTTATGAACTTGCCTACTTGCAAGTTGCTGCCGGATATTCCTTTAGTTGATTTACGACTTTACCCTTTTCTGGTCATCATGCACCTGCACATTGACCCACAGGGCTCCGTAGCACACCGGAAAGGCTGAAGCAGCACAGAAAGCCAGCTGAAATGCCTGCGACCTTTTCTCTATGCAACATGTGGAAGGTGCATGCACACTTTTGTGCCTCTGGTAGTTTATCCCATTGTCCATTTCCAGATCTAAACACTCGCAGTTCTGCTTAGGTGAACCCGCTAGAAAAGAGTGGCAAGTTGTTGTGCGCAACCCTTCAATGTGCGCAGAGGTCTAAGCATGTCCCAATAAAGAGATAACAATCAATGTTGACTTTTCATTTATTGGAGATCGGTTCCATTTTCTTCCTTGTTCACAGTCGTGGCGACTTGATGCAGCAGGCATATTGTTGCCAAGTTTCAGATGGTGATAATCGTTCTTGACGTGTTACACAGGTGCTTTTCTTTTATTACCCGAACACCAGAAATGCGAGCGGATCTATGTACAAAATGTCTTTTTCAGAGGGCAGTGGAAGCATGTTCAGTCGTGGTACGAAGTATCCCCGACATACTCCGATATGCTGTCGTAGTCGAAATTCAGGACCTCCTTATCGTAGAGCATCTGAACGGTTGCACAACACCGGTCCCTATCCCGCTTCAGCACGAGGCCGACCTGAAACGACAACGAACTCCGTCAGCTCAACTCTCTCCACGGGTTCAAGCGTTGTTCCTGTACGACCCATACTGACCTGGCCACAGCGACTTCCCAGCAGCACAAGAACATAGCTCGGTGTTTTTCTCGGGATAACTGTCTCCAGCATCGACGCCTTGATGTCTGCAAATCGAGACGTTTCGTATGGGTTAATCGTGCCGCTCGACCAAAAAAATTGCTGCGCTCGCTCACTTTGATATGCCTAACATCATCGTGTTTTCAATTTCCCCAACTTAATTTGGAATGTCGTGCATGTTGTTTAACAGGCTACACATAAATGAGAGATGCACGGAAGGAAAATGAAGAGGACACAGCTTTCAGTTTTTCAAAGAACATTTACTAATTTCCGCAGGTCGCAACAGGTTCAGCAAGGAGTGAGACTAAGGGGGAGAAAACGCAAGCATCTACGTCGTCCTGCGCACTCCTTTTGTGTAAAAAGCCCTCGGCTTGCTTTAACAAAAGCTTCCAGACCTATTTAGACTCACTTGGGGGAACGAAGATGTCTAACATGTCATAAAACCGCCCGTGACTGGTGTAAAAAAAATTTTTTTTTTAAAGCTTTGAATTTGGAGGGAAAAGATGTGGGAAGGGTAATGTCTCAAATGTTCTACATAGGGCTGCAAAACATACCATAAAGTACTGGCAAAGCACCCACTGAAGATTTAAAGATAGTCACGAAAAAATGCGGGATGGGTGCTGTCCGGTCAACAATTTTACATATAAATGTACTGTGCATATTTTCTCCGATCTTACAAATTTGGGAATGGGCACTTAGTGTGGAATGGATGGATGCACGGTATTCTACGGTAGGCTCGTGGGCCGTGTGCAAGTGGTGTTTCTGCAGCCTGCAATGCCGCTAAAGCGTTAAGCATCGAACTTCATATACGTAGCTGTAAAGCTGTAACTAGATTGGTACAGGATGAGGTTACCTTCCTTCATCACACACCATAGTGCACTTCTTACCGGGCACATCTGACACTCCTCCAAGCTCAAGAGAGAAAAAAAAGATTTGTATATTTGGAGTTTTTAACGATATATGCGCGACTCTGACTTGTTGACAGAACTGCTGCTACAGTGAATAGTTTTAGTCGGGTCTTTCAAGCTTGCATACACAAAAAGCACCCAGCGAAGTAATTTTCTTGTTAACCATAAAACAAGAGTGCAGGTGAGCCAGTGGATGTTTGCCACTATGTAAATTAACCTGGAATGGGAAGAGGTATGACAGACTGGAAAACAAAGTTTAAAAGTGCCTTGGGCTTCTGCAGAGTGCAAGTTCATCTGCTTCTTTTGCAGGGGTTGTGGTGACATGAGAATGCCGAGCTTTAATTGGCTCTGATTGAAGGATAGTAGGTAGACCTCAAAGGAAGCTGCCTCTAGGTCTACCCCCTATCCTCCAATCGGAGCCAATCAGAGCTCGACATTCTGCCATCACAACCCCTGCAGAAGAAGCAGACAAACTTGCGCTCTGCATTAACTTTACAGAAAATGTTTCTCACAAGCATACAAGCTTTCTCTTTTAAGGGAGGGCACTATCCAAGAGGGTAAACTTTTTAACGTATGGCTTAATATGAATTAAATTTACAATATATGCTGGCAGTTGCATGGCAGAATGCAGTGAAAAGTTTTATCTGTGTACATAAATTGTGAAATAAATTATAGGCGTTTCTATCAGGAACACACTGACATTGTTTAGGAAAATTATCAATAGAAAACTAATGTAATGCTCAACATTTTTCTTCACTAGATACACAGCAGAATGCCTGAAGAGTGCAAGTTAAAAAACAAAATCTCCCTAAAGTAATTTATTCTATGCTAACATAATGCTGAAATATCTAATAATTTTTTTTTTGCCTTGTATGTCATTGACAAAATCTTAACATATTTTATAAAAGACATCTACAAAGTAAAAAACAATGCAGCAGTTGCATTGCCCATTAAATTCCAGATAGGAAAAAGAATGAGTGAGCCTTTCTTTTTGTCCCGTAAATAAACAATAGTTTTCCTAAAGTGAAATCTAGGCCAAAAAGTGGAATGGAGAAAAACACGTTCAAAAGGCTCAAACCTCTACCTTCTGTATAGCATTCGTAAACATAAAATAATTAATTAAAAATTAACAATGTAGTGTAAACAAATGAAACTTTTTGGGAATACTGTCTAGGTGCTAGTGGATGTAAATATGGCATTTTTCAATATCAACTGTTTTTGCAGAAATTTATTTTTTCTGGGTAGTGTCCCCCCTTAAAGTCTTCCAAGGTTTTGGCGAAATTTCCCCGATACTTCCCAACCCTCCCCGGTTCATAAACGGCACTGCCGATTACAGCGTGACAATTCCAGACAAGACGCCTGCACTGTCTACTTCACTGCAGAGGACGCTGAGAACCAGTCGTAGCAGTCTGTCAAAGGAGCCTGAAGGCCCACGAATTGTATGAACCCAAAACTGCACAATATTTCGGAAAAATTAGGCGTGTTAGGCCAAGAGTGCCAGTCAAAGTATCACTCGTGCACTCAATTATCATTGCAGTTTGGACCCTTCAAAAAACCACACAACAGTAAACCCTTTCCAAAAGTCCATCGAGCGAAATTGGCGGTCGCCGTTGCTTGAACACAAAGCGCGCGATTGGACCAGAGTTTTCGCCAAACACTGATGCAGTGCTCGTTTTAAATGCGAGCAGTGTGGAGTTCACACCGAACACTGACACAGCCTTCGTGCCCAATACACGCTCAGAATATGAGATCAAGCAATGGCGGACAGGCGATGGCGCAGACTTTTGGAAAGGGTCTATTGCTTGTAGCGCACTTGTTCTCTAACTAGACGACGAACCATACCTTCGAGAATCTTTCCGTCTTCCGTGTTGCACATGCAGGTTGTTTTTGAGGTCACATCCTCGATGGTCATCTGGAAAAAAAGAATGCAAGGGGAAACATGAGGAACAAGTCCAAACTTGTTTATGTTGGGGTTTAAAGCACAGTCAAAACCAGCACGTATTCCAGATTTGTGTGCCAGAACACGTATAGATGCCCGCTTCCGGATATGACGTCACTGATCCGGTTTTACGTGTTCCGGCACCAGTATTTGGAGTTAAAATATCTCGACTTTTTTGTGCCCTGCATTGTGATGTAGGCGTCCGTATTGAGGAAGTGGCTAACCATGAAGCTCACTTCCCTGCTGCCGCTGGTCATCCCCGAAACCGCCAACACCAGCAACACTGGTGTTGGCGGCTTCCCCGAGAGAAGCTGCTGGCTTCTCTCGGTGATTTTTTTGCACCGCATCACGTCCCTGCTGTCGCAAATGTATGTCAGTATTTGTTTTTGTGCACGGTAGTTTTGATGTCATGACGTGAGAATTCGTCTGTTCTGCCGACGACTGTTCAACACCCGCGCTTGGTCAAGTCGAGCGTTGCGATGAGGTGCGCTTTGATACCAGAGGAAGGTCTGTCGGAGCCGCTTCTCTGTTCGTCAAGTTGCGTCGCAAACTCGGGGTGGTGTGAGCTTCCCTTGCGGTAGTTTCTCCGGGTATTTATTTCGGTATTCGCTTTTGTGTGTGGTAGTTTCTGTTTGATGATGTCGAAATTTGCCTGGTCTGCCAAGGGCCGTTCAACGCTTCTGCGCTTGGTCGAACCAAGCATGTAGACGAAGTGCCCGTTGAGACCGAAAGAAGGTCTGTTAGCGCCGCTTCTTCGTTCGTCAAGTTGCATCACAAACTCGTGGTGGTGCGAGCTTCCCTCGCGATGGTTTCTGCGGGCAGTGTGAACATGCTGTGCTGACCACACGCTCGAGTGGCGTCACCACCGTGCTGCCCCATCGGACTCGGTCTACTCTGCTGGCGTTATTGAACGAAGGATGCCTACTGCAACATCGTCTTCAAATAAGTATTTATATGTCTGTGAAATGTGGTGTCCATGTTAAGGTTGTCATGTCCATGTTAAGTCATGTCTCATAACCTAAATTTTTGCTGAATTGAATAATTGCTGTGTTTCGATTTTGTTCGCCTCTTATATAGTCGCAGCTTTTTTGTAATATTGTCCTGTTTGTTATCTTTTCTCTTGGTTTTCTTTTTGGATTACTTGTGCCACTGCTGCCATGTGTAAGGAAGGGAAGCCGAGGGCCCGTCAAGCTGCATGATGCAGCTTTTTTCCTCGGTCTCCCTCCGTCATTTGTGTTTTGACGGAAATAAACATTATTATTACTATTATTAAGTGTCGTAGTTTGCGAGCAGTAGCGTGGTAAATTAGGTAAGCAATGTGATTGCCTCGTCCTATTGTCGCACATTCAGGCTTCGTGAGACAAAATTACAATTGTGTCCTGCCGTCATCCTCTTAGTTTTCACAACAGAAAGTAGAAAGTTTTAAAGCGCAGCTCTTAGGCGCCCGTTTCCGGCTTGAGCGGCGTCGACGTCGCCGTCGGCATAACCGCATGGTGCATTGTGGGAAATGTCCCATAATGCACTGCGCGAGCCCCCCCCCCCCCCCCCCCCCCCGGGGTCACGTGACCCCTCCCCCTGCCGAGGTCACGTGACCCCCCCCCCTCGATGACGTCATCGTCACTGATGACGTCACCGGCATCCGCATCGTCATCTGTGACGTCACTGGCATCCCGATCGTCATCATCATCATCACTGATGACGTCATCAGTAACGTCACTGATGACGTTACTGACACCCGCATCGTCATCATCACTGGTGACGTCATCAGTGACGTCACTGATGAAATGATCGGCATTGTAATCGTCACGTGACCCCCCCCCCCAGTACCCTTTCTCCTCCTCAAGAGCTGCGCTCTAATTCGGCGTTACAGGGAGTTGTGAACGGCTTTCACTTTTTTAATCCCCTTGTCAGTTTGGTGCCAAGTAGTGAAAGTACTTTTGCCGCCTCGCAAAGATATCATTCCGCTCGATCGGCGCCAAGCTTTGCGCCTAAAACCGGTTGACGTTGCCAATGTCGCCACTCCGCAGAGCAGACGACATGCTATTTTCTCGACAGCGAAGGCACATTGTTACCAATTGAATTTCACTTTATTTCATCTCGATTAATTGACCCACACTAATCCCCAGCGCCATCTAGGTACTATACATTCCTTTGACCACCAAGCTGACAGGGCTGTGAAAGCTATATGCTCGCAGCACAACCAGCCGTTGGTCTTGTGCCACATGATTACACTCTCAGCGCACACTCGCATGCAGAGAGTGAGGTTGGATGATGAAAAGCAGGCATATACATAGCTTCCAGTGCCCTGACAGCACAATGGTGGATGCAATACCAATGCTTGTTTTGTTTTTAACAAAAATGTGCCTTAAACAGAAGTTGGAAAGTAGACTAATAGACTGAATAGAGTAAGTAAGAAAAACCTGCTTTGAAAGGGTCAAAGGTGTTGCAAGCGAGCTCCAAAGAGTTTTTCTAACATCTGAGCTATTGCAAAAATAAAAAGCCACAAAACTGTCTACTGGTGCCGCGGAACCCATCATTTATTTAGCACAAAAACAGAAGGGTGGTTTCATTTAAAATTGAACATGCTTGTCGGAGTGGGTCTTTTGATTTTTTTTTTTTTAATATATGTAATGGCCCCATTTCTGGAAAGAACAAAACCGCTTCCCAAAATTGTTTTAAAAAAATATTTCGCTTCACAAAAAATTATTGAGTGGAGCAGGGTGAAAATCTGTTTTTTACTCCGTGATTTTTCTACCCAGTTCTGTACGCTGATATGAATACGGGAAGCATACACAACTAACAGTAATTTTTTATGCTCTTGTATGTTATTTGGACTAGTTTTTAGTTTAAAGGAAAATACTTTTGTAGTTTTGTTTATTGAAGTAAAAAAATGCCAAACATTGTCTCTTTGACAGTCCGGTGACATCTTCAGAGCCTTGTAACTCATGAGTTATTATATTTGTCACTTATTAAATACTATGCGGGTGTAGCCGTATACATGGGCTGTCGAGGGGCATAAGTTTAGTTTATTTTATTTTCACTGAATTTTTTATATAAAATTTGAAATATCGTCGAAAATGAAATCAACCAATATTTTGAACCGACTTCTTCGAAAAAGGCCATTTTTTGATTTCGTTCAATTTTTTTATTATTGCTGCCGATCATATGAACTTTCAATTTGTTTGATGCGATTTCCCCCTTTTTTTGTTGTATCTTCTCTAGAAGTGATTGAAATCGCTCCCACGTGACAATGCGGTGACAACTTCAGAGCCTTGTAACTCATGAGTTATTATATTTGTCGCTTACCGATATTTTGAACCCACTTCTTCGAAAAAGGCCATTTATTATTTCGTTAAATTTTTTTTACTATTGCTGCCGATCATATGAAATTTCAATTTGCTTGATGCGATTTCCCCCTTTTTTTGTTGTATCTTCTCAAGAAATGATCGAAATCGCTCCCACGTGACAATGCGACGACAACTTCAGAGCCTTGTAACTCATGAGTTATTATATTTGTCGCTTACCAATATTTTGAACCCACTTCTTCGAAAAAGGCCATTTATTATTTCGTTCAATTTTTTTTATTATTGCTGCCGATCATATGAAATTTCAATTTGCTTGATGCGATTTCCCCTTTTCTTTGTTGTATCTTCTCTAGAAGTGATCGAAATCGCTCCCACGTGACAATGCGGTGACAACTTCAGAGCCTTGTAACTCATGAGTTATTATATTTGTCGCTTATCGATATTTTGAACCCACTTCTTAAAAAGGGCCATTTATTATTTCGTTCAATTTTTTTTAATTATTGCTGCCGATCACATGAAATCTCAATTTGCTTGATGCGATTTCCCCCTTTTTTGTTGTATCTTCTGTAGAAGTGATAGAAATCGCTCCCACATTCTCAGAACAGCCAAACGCAGTTTCCGCTGGTCGCCTTCGCTGCAAAGACTATACTGCTTATTTGTGTGTTCAAATGCAGCGGTTAATTCATTTTGATTGACAACACTCATGCTTGGCTACATTTATTTTATTAATTTTTAATGATGGCAACTGACATTCCTTAGTCTGATATTTAGCGGTGCAGCAGATGTTCCATTATCCGATGTTTTAAGCCAGGACACAAAGGGCGGAGAAAACGGAACGAGCTCTTCACGTAGCCAGACCAGGTGTCATGTATCTGTTTGTGCTATACACAGCTTGTAAGGCACATACAGCACGCCCAGCCCTTCGCGCTAAAGGCCCATCTTTGTTACACCCAGGAAGCATCCAGCACCGGGCGCCAATCCATGATGTGTCTTGTCGCGTACGATCAAATAACCATGTAATCGCCTGTTCTTTATTGTCAGCGTGTATGTCAAAAATATGTAATATCACATGCCCCTCTTTAAAAAGCAAAAGAAGTTTGCAGAAAAAAAGTGAGGAAAACGGACTGAGTTTACATGAAGCGAAGACAATTTTTTACAGAGCACAACACCAACTGGCGATAAATAGTCACTTTTATTAATTAACGCTAATATATTTAGGATGCACTCGTAAAACAATATGTTGTTGTGCTTTAAATAGTCCAGTTCACGAGCAACGCAGTATTGGAACTTTTTGACAACGGCATTGGCTTGCCTGTGGAGACGATCGAGCGCGGGGGCGAGCTGAACTTTGTACCGCAGCGGTGGGATGCACCCGAGAAGTTCAACAGCGTGGTAAGTCGAGGCGGACAGAACGAAAACTGGAGCCAAAGCAAGCGAGCGGTGAACCGCAGTTAAAAATAAAAGTGTTGGGTTTTGTTCAAGACTGGGGATCGATATCTCTGATGCCAAAAAGCAAGGATTCCCACATGCCAGAAGGCAGCGAAAGCAGTCACTTAATGTCTCTGTAGACTTTTAGTTTCTCCACTTTGTCGCACCGAGCTTAGTGCAAAGATTGTGCAGGTATATGACCCCGGTCTGGCTACATGAAGAGCTCGTTCCGTTTTTTCCGCCCTTTGTGCCCTGGCTTTAAACATCGGATAATGGAACATCCGCCGCACCGCTAAATATCAGACTAAGGAATATCAGTTGCCATCATTAAAAATTAATAAAATACAATGTAGCCAAGCACGAGTGTTCTCAATCGAAATGAATTTACCCGCTGCATTTGAACACACAAATAAGCAGTATAGTCTTTGCAGGCGAAACCGACCTGCGGAAACTGTGTTTGGCCGTCCAGAGAACGTGGGAGTGATTTCGATCACTTCTTGAGAAGATACAACAAGAAAGGGGGAAATCGCATCAAGCCAATTGAAAGTTCATATAATCGGCAGCAATAATAAAAAAAATTGAACGAAATAATAAATGGCCTTTTTGGATAAAGTGGGTTCAAAATATCGTTAATTTCATTTTGGACGATATTTCAAATCTTATATAAAAAATTCAGTGAAAATAAAATAGACTAAACTTATGCCCGTCGATATTCCATGTATAGGGCTACACCCGCATGGTACTTGGTAAGCGACAAATATGATAACTCATGAGTTACAAGGCTCTGAAGTTGTCACCGCATTGTCACGTGGGAGCGATTTCGATCACTTCTAGAGAAGATACAACAAAAAAGGGGGAAATCGCATCAAACAAATTGAAAGTTGATATGATCGGCAGCAATAATAAAAAAAATTGAATGAAATAAAAAATTGCCTTTTTCGATAAAGTGGGTTCAAAATATTGGTTGAGTTCATTTTCGACAATATTTCAAATTTTATATAAAAAATTCAGTGAAAATAAAATAAACTTATGCCCGTCGATAGCTCATGTATAGGGCTACACCCGCATAGTATTTAATAAGTGACAAATATAATAACTCATGAGTTACAAGGCTCTGAGATGTCACTGGATTGGCATTTTTTACCTATATAAACAAAAACAAAAGAAGTACTTTCCTTTAAACTAAAATATAGTCTAAATGACATAAAAAGCACAAAAAATTACTGTGAGTTTTGTATGCTTCCCGTATTTGTACCTGCGTACAGGAGTGGGTAGAAAAATCACGGTGTAAAAAACAGATTTTCACCCTGCTCCACTCAATAATTTTTTGTGAAGCAAAATATTTTTTTTTTTAATTTTGAAAAGCAGTTTTGTTCTTTCCAGAAATGGGGCAATTACAGATATTTTTTCAAAAAAAAAATCGAAAGACCCACTTCGACAAGCGTGTTCGATTTCAAATGAAACCACCCAGAAGTAAAACGCTAAACTCACCAGATCACGTTAAAGCATGCTCAAGTTTGCAAGGACCCTGAACCAACCTACATCTCTACCTCAATTTGGATTACAATCCGTTTTAAATGAAAACAAGTCAAAACCCCTGCACCTACTTTCAAGATGGTCTTACCTTTGTGTTGTAGTATCTTCCGTTTTGATACCGCTTGTCTACAAACCGCACCCTAATTTGTGGTCGTAACCAGAACTGTTCTTTCGGCTTGGGCGACCTAGAAGGAAGAGAACAAAACACTGTCAGAAGAGAACTTGCTTCAAAATGCGCAGCCCTTTCGGTTCTGTGAAATCCCGTATCAATGCCTGCCCCCGAGAAACCGCCCATACCATTTTTTGGTCTGAATATCTATGACAAAAAGTCTGATATATCCCCTTCCCTCTCCATCCCCATTCCAGTCGTAAATCGATTAGGCAATGTTTAACGGGATTGCTATCAACCATGCAATACGCGGCACCGGTATATTTGACAGGCGAGTTTCCTTGCCTGCGGTATCCGTTCCCGTGGCATGCGAGTTCGTCGATGGTTCCTGCGATTTTTGTCCGTGATGTATGCACGCAATATCGGTTACCATGATACAAGAGTTCATATCAGTTTCCCACGTGTTTATTACACCATGAAACGTGAATCTGCTGCACCTGCAATCTGCGGTATCTGTTCCCGTGACATGCGAATTAACAGTGTGTTTCTGTGCTTTTGTCTACGATCTGCACACGTGATATCGGTTCCCGTGACATCTGAGCTAGTAGCAGGTTTCTGCGAGTTTATCGTACCGTCAAGCATGAATCTACTGCATATGCGTTCTGCAGTATCCTTTCCCTTAACAGGAGAGACCGTAGCAAAGTCCCACGTGTTTATCGCACCATCGAAAGCAAATTTTTTATTAAGATGGCCTAAGTTAGTTCTTCGTCACCAAAAAAGACGCCAAAAGACACGGACAATGCAAAGAAACATCTCGACAGGACGGGGCGTATTATCGCCTCCTCCTGTCTAGATCTTCCTTTGTAGTGTATATGTTTTTTGACGTATTATAGAGTAAATCTTTCATGGCAACAGTCTGTGGCATCAGTTTCTGTTCACATGGTATGTACCAGGGGGAAGGGGAGGCCGTTTTTTAACACTACCTAACGTACAAAGCTTGCGTCCACCCCCCCGCCCCCCCCCCCCCCCAACCTCTCCCGCACTTTTGAAACATTTAAAAAATGACCAAAGGATACATTAAAGCGCCCACTCCTTGATTTAAAGCGAATTCAAAAACACACAAATGAAACATCAAACGCCCAGTTGCCACAGGCAGCCGTTATCTTCATGACCGGCGAACAGCACAGGGCGAAAGGGGCAACGCAGGGGAAAGGGGACGAGGGGTGCAGAACCGAAAAAAGATAGTGATCGGAGCGTAGGGAAAGAAGGCGTTAGCATTACGTTCACTTGGTTCAATCAGTTCTATGTTTATTGCACTCTGGTCTTTGTGTTCGCTTGCTTCACTTCTCAAGTCCGGACAATGCACTCCTATACGATTGCTCAGAAAGTCGAAACAGTACAGTGGCACCATAAGCACGGAAAGAATGTGAGTTGGACATTACGGGAATTTCAAATTGACTGCAAGAGACTGCACGAGTGGGACTCAAAGTATGAACTTCTACACCGAAAAAACTATGGACAATTGAGGCTCAAACGCAAGCTGAGTGAAGGAGCGCCCGTCTTCAGTGAAGACGTCAACTACTCTTTATACGAGTTTCTGGAAAGCGAACAGAAAGCTGGGTGTGCGGTCAGTAACCGGCTTCTGGAAGAACAAGCACTGAAGATCGCCGACGCACTGAGCTTGGGAACTTCAATATATAAAACGCTGGAAAAAGCGGTTTAGCATCTCTCTGCACTTGTGCACTAACAACAGCCACAAGGCATCATCAGACTTTGCAGAGGCTGTGAATGCCTGCCGCAGTGGAATCGCATCTTTACGCACTCGTAGCGACTACACGGATTTTTATATTTGTAATATAGATCAAACAATGGTCAGGATCGATAACCCTGCCAACAGAACTAACAATGTAGTAGGCGAAAGCAGCATTCGCATAGCAAACACCGGTAGTTCTCGACGGGGCTTCACAGCAGTCGTTGCAGCCCGTGCATCGGGACACAAACTTCAGGGAAACGTGATACTGATAGAATCGACTGGGAGGATCCCAACAAGAGCCTATTTGCAGCTGCACATTCCTAGTAAGACGGCCAAGGTCTTAAATTGGTTGCAACCATATGCAGAAGCATTTATATAATTGTTTTATCTTTTCATTTTCGCAGACGTGTGTCTCAAGTCTACAGAAAATGGATGGATGAATGGGGACGAGTGTTTAGAGTGGCTAAGGGGAGTTTAGGGCAGTAATTGCAACTATGTTCGGCGGTTGCTTGCGATCAATCAAGCGCCAGATGCAATGGAATTCGCTAAAGCACTGGGCACACATATTGTGTACGTCCCTGCAGGCTGCACTGCCATTTTTCAGCCAGCCAAAGGTTATTGAAATGAACCCTTCAAAAATTCATGGAAAGGCATTGGGAAACCTATTGGCCTCGAGATCGACCTAGAGGTGGCGCTACGGTCGCGCTATCATCATCATCAAAGCGGGGATAGGAGAACGGCCGCCCCATAGGCTCTCCACGTTCGCGCGCGAGACGGCGTATATTCTTGCGTTTAGGGAAAACAATTCTAGCGGAAAAGGATTCGGTTCTGTTCGGTGCTTCAGTGAAGATCGAATCGTGATGCCAGCGTGCGGCCTAAATTTATATATCGCTTTTGTGGGTGCGTCGTCTGCTTTAGGCAGATGTTGGAAAGCATGGATCACCACGACTGATGCCTATCTCCGGCTGAACTGGAATATTTATGTTAAATATTTGTTTCTTTTAAAATGGATGTATCGGTTCATCAACGTAGCAATTAAAAAAAAATTCCAACCCAGATAACATAATACTAGTACTATGAGCTGTGAAATCGCAGCTTGTATGCTTTTTTTTTTTTTAATTTCTAGCTTTTGCAGTAATATAAATATTTAGAATGAAGATAAGTTAGCGCTGTATTGGAAATTACCATGCTATTGAGTTCCTCTGCCCTTTTACTGTGCCTTAGTGTGGGTAAGTTTTTCGGAGTCTGAACAAATCTACTGCGTTGCGATCAGGACAGGGTGTCTCTACTAGTTAAGATCTGCAAACTGCACGGTTGGCAGGACAACTGAAAAAAGTAAAACAAACTGTTCTAATATATCTGCCGTGACTGTAATAAACGGGTGTAACCGAGCAACGCAGCAATGTTCCTGTTATTAAATGCCTTTCTCGGTAGTGTGGTTCACCCGCTTCAATTTTCTTGGTGAGGGCCGCGGATGTCAATATTATAAATCTCTGGCTAAATAATCTTCTATACAAACACAGTAGAATCTGCAACCCCAACAAACGACGCGCACCACGACACAGACAGCATCGGCCGCAGTGATACTCTTTTACTGGTGAGGGCTAGCGACCTTCACGAGACTTTCCAATCGCTCTCCGCCCTCTGAATATCAGGACTGGGCAGCTCATCAATTAACTTTCAGATTATTCAAGTAATGCTTTAATTGCAATTTTTTTTTTGCCGGTTAATTGGAGTCTTGTGGTGGAGAAAGTCAACAAGGAGTAAAAAATGCTTGCTTTAATATTTTTGACGTCTTTATTTCTTTTGTGACACAGGATTGCACGGAAAACCACTTCAGCGTGCTTCTCATTTCACCGAGGGTGATTATACTGTTTAAATAATAACTTAAAAAATACTTCATTTTAAAAGGCTTCCCGGCGGTTAATATTTATGTAGGACTCACAACGTGAAGTTTAGAATGGGAATGCAATATGCCATTTATGACATAGTAAATCCAGTAAAAAATGTGTGGTTTCAACGTCTTTCACGCAATATGACCGGCGAAAAATCAACATACGGATTTATTGATTGATTGGTCTATTAAAGGGATAGCGATCAGTCGGGTTAATTTTCTAATCAGACCACAGACCCACTCAACATTCAATGCATTATGAAAGCTATGGTTTGTGCGAGATAACAAAAATACGTGGGACCAGCGATTCTATAAAACCAACACACTAAGATTATGGAAGCTTCCGACTTAATCATAATCGCTCTGCTGAATTTCTACGCATGGGAAACGATACAACACAACCTTTAGTAAGAAGAAACGGCAACAAAAACATAAAACATTTAATAAGGAATGTCAAGCTCAGCCCGAAACGGGCTTGCGTCGTCGAGATTCATGCTTCTGAGCGTGCGCCCGTAGCAGACGACGCACGGCGGTATCCCCGCTTTCGCGCGTTTCCAATTTTGGCCGCATGGTGGCGACACGGTTCGATCTCGAGGCGAATATGTGGCGTGACCAAAAAACTGCAAAAGGGCACCTCCGAAAGCCCTCCCAGCAGGACGTTTTCGATTTTGTCTAATCTGTGGGCCGCAGTAACCGAGGGAGTGATTCACCAATCCTTCAAAGGCTGCAGCATCAGCACTGCACTCGACGGCACCGAGGACGGGGAGCTATGCGAGCGTCTGGCGGACGTTGGATCCCCATCGGTGCCCCATGATCACGCTGCCCTAACCGATGAGTGTGTCAATCTACTTTTTTGTTCAGACTCAAAAGAGTCATTTGACGGCTTCAGTGACAAAGATTAGACATGCAATGTTCCACACCTTAGTTTGACTCAATAAACTGCTTATGCACTTTTTTAGTTTCGTTTTGACAACGGCCATTTGCCGGGCGAGCGAAATGGCCATTTTGATTTCGATGGTTGGACTAAGCAAGGGCACACCCGACCCTATGCTCTTCCTACATTTTCGCCCTTGGACCTGGCAAGCACCCATCCCCCGGTTTTCTATAATTATCTCCTAACTTTGAGTATTACGGTAATTTTTTATAAAATATTTGTCAGATCCACAGAGATCACCCCCACCCCACATTTTTCACCATTAATCTCTTAAGTTTGATTTTACGGTAGTACCTTCGAAGAAACAGTCGTACCTGGATCGTTCTCGTCTCTTGCTTGAGTCTTTGCTCGATCTTGATGACTCTCGGCCGTTTTCGACAAGCTTCTGTTTCTTTCTGGAAGAGTCTCTGTCGCTCCTCTCCTGAACCTCTTCCTCTTGTGGCTCGTGCTTGCGCTTGTATTCGTCATACTTGCTTTTGTCTACGGAAAAGCATCCCCGCAAAAATGCTCTATCAATGTGTCGGCGGTTGTAGCGAACACTCTTTCTTTTAAGTGCAAGCATTTTACTATGATGGGCAGTGGTAGTACTTACTCAGCAACTTGCCATCCCTTGCATACTCCTTTTTGCTGACTAATGTGATGAATGATTCGTTGACCGTGGCCGCACTTCCGCCGAGAGCGAGCTTCACGATGACACGGCCGTTGTCGTCATCCAGTCCTTCAACCTGAGAAGCAAAGACAAAGAAACAAGATGTGAGAAGATGATGCAGCCTTCACTGCACAGGGAAAAACAAAATTGATGTCCCCATGTATGCCTCTGGGCTTTGTGCATTCCTTTGCATATTCCTACGTCCATCTCTCACACCTGTTTCCTCGGCATAAAGAAAGGTGCCTCTGGTTCGATCAACTGCAATGAGCAGTGGACTTCTACAGCCCTGGCCTGTGTTTCTACTGTCAACAGAACTAACTCCAACATTGGGGACTCAACTTGGATTTACGTACGAGACTATCAGAGGAGCACGGTAGCCTTAATACGGCCTCAAGGGGGCACAAAGCCTAGTGCAAGCACAAAACAACCTGCGTGCCTATTTGCAGAACTTTTCCCAAATCTGATTGGAGAACCATAACAGGTGCCCTGATTGAGTATGGTCCTGGCAGTACAGCAGAACCTATCTATAGTAGTGAAGACTGTTTTAGTATGCTTGTACTACTACAACAGGCAGTAAAAATATACTGTTATGTTTTCATATAGAGATCTACTAACATTGCCACTGACAGGATGAGATCTGAAGGAAGAGCTTCCCTAGTTTCCACCCTTCACCCGCTGATTGGCTCACAGACTTTACTAACTTTGCTCACGGTAATACTAGGACAACAGATAGGTGCTACGAAATCCACCAAAATGTAAAACTATCAAGTGTTTCAGGGGTTCCAGAATTCACCCACCCCCTCCTCTATAGATCCTGCAGGCCACAGGCTTCATGAACATAAGAGAAGAAAAAGGACAGAGTACAATCAGGTTTTTTGGGAAGTAAGTCTTGATAATTATAAAGCTTTGTTTTTATGAATGCTGAATATTTACTAAAAGTTAGAACTTAACTAATTCAGAATTACTTCTCCAAGGTAACTTGTTCTTTTCATTCTCACTAAAAAAAAAATGAAAAAAAAGCCAAGTTACAGGAAATTAGTGAGTTCATTGAGAAACTGAAATTCAAAGATCTAAAAACAAAAAAATGAGTAGTTTATACAATTTTTCATGGATGATTAGGGTTGATGACCCTGGCGACCGGTAAAATGCAAAGTACCTGTCCATACATGCCCTTGTACTGGCCCTGCTCAATCCGAACGTAGGCACCTCTCCGGAGGACCAGGTCTCCTTCCTCCTTGGCCACCAGGGGGGGAGGCTTGCTCAGCTTGCTCTCTGCTCCAAGTCCCAGACCCCTGGGTCTCAGCACTGCCTCGATGGGCTTAGCCACCCTGTCGGGGTTCCAGTGATGTGATTGGCCTAAGCCATTTTGGAGCACTTTTTGGAGCAGCAAATGTGGCCTTTGGAGCAGCCAAGACAGTGTTTTGGAGCAGCAAAAGTGGTTTTTGGAGCAGCCAAAACAGTGTTTTAGAGCAGAAAAAGGGACTTTTGGAGCATATATTCTTAGAAAAATAAATATTTGTTTTAAGTGCTGGATAAACGAAGGCCACTTTGTGTTGTGTTGTGATGTGACGTGTTGGGGCAGAACTCACTGCTTGCATTTTTGGTGCTGAGACATCCCACAAGTATACAAAGCTGTAAGCGTTGCCAAGCAATTACAGAAAAAAAACAAAAAAAAACACTTGCTGTCGTTTTACTGGTTCCCGACGTGGCAGATTTTTTATAAAAAGTAAGCAAACGTAAAACAATGAGTTACAAGCGTCCCGGCTGGTTGGTGCCTTTCGTGCAATCATGTTCACATGCACGTGAGGGCAACTTCGGCAGGCTTGCAGTTAGACATGATTCGCCGCGCGAGCGGAGACAACGGCTGTTTGACCGAAACCGAAACCATGCCACTCCGCTCCGTTGCCAACTGGTTCCCAAAATAGTATGCAAAATGTAACTGTCCAGCATACGACAATAAACAGTCCAGCAGCGCGTGCTTGCCAGGCCGGGAGGCGAGGTACAGGCCTAACACACAAAAAAAAAAGAACCTGAGTGTATCGATGCAAGACATTGCGAATCAAGGTCCAAGAGTTCTTGGAGCACTTTGTGCAACGACTAAACTCGAGACAAACAAGCGCGGTGTGCGGGTTCAGCGTGCAGACACTGCCTTTGTTGCTTTAGCTCGCTTCTCGTCATCAACTTTCACGGTAGATTTTTCACGTACTGGGGTCCCTCTCGAAAGAAAGCCCACCGAGAGAAACCTAGGTAATCAAAACTTCGCCAAGCAGTCATTGAGTTAATGAGGGGTTTTTATAGCAGCGTATGATTTAAACAAGAGCAGGAATGTTGATGCGTTTCAGTTTAGAAAGCGCCATATCTGCAGCGACGTGGGGACGGCAACACACGACGTCGCGCGACCACGGCGACTGTGGTCGCGCGAGGGCTTCAGCCAAGGAGAATAGAAGGGTAGGAGAGGGCGTGACGTCGGTCGCGTAGCCTCCACAAGCCATGCTCCCTTGACGCCTCGCCTCTTCCTCATTTTCCTCCTTACTCTCCTCACTTACCATGCCAACGTGACCACATCACATGACCGTAGCTAGCCTTCGTCTTGCTATGGGGTACTAGAATACACCACAGTGTAGCCTTCGATCTGATAAAACCTACTGGACGGAGCGCGCGCAAGCCTGCAAGGAGTCCTTCTACAATCAACCATCCATCTCACACGTGACATGTCACGCGCACCAATCGCCTGAGAGATCTGCGGTCATGCTGAGCACAAAATCGTTTAAACTTTTTATGACTAGGCTTCATTAATATTGCAACGTGCCCCCTCCTAGTACTTCTAACCTCCTTAGCTTCAGCTCACAAAGTAACTCTCGCCGCGCAAAAACATGGTTTTGTTTCACAGCATGACGGCTTGTCTGGAACCCGGCACACTAACGTTGGAGCATCCGCACACGCCCGCGTCTATCGCTAAAAAATTTAAAAAAAAGAAAAAAAAAAGGCGCGAGACGAGATTCCCGAGACAACGAGAACGCGAAACGCAAGACGACGGGAAAAATCATGCAAGACCGAATAGATAATTGATGCAGGGTACTTTGTGTCGGGCGGCGTCTTGTGCCACCTAGCTCACGCATACTCAATTACGGTTCTTAGTTTACTTCCGTTTCTGAAAGGCGACCAAAATTGGTCCTTCGGCGCAGGCTTGGCGCAGATTAGCCATATTTCAGCAAAATGTAGCAGGATGTAGCAGGGTTAGCCCCTTGGCGCAGTTTGGCGCAATTGGCGCAGCAATCACATCACTGGGGTTCAGAGCAGGGTCCAATGAGATCAAGATACCGTAAAGTCGCTGGACATCCACCGAGTGTGAAGTGTGAAAACACCCCATTTTCAGCATGAGTATTGAAGTGGCACAAAGCTTACTAGCAAAAGCTTCTACACAGTTACGCAGACATCTTCGCCATGCCTCCATCCTAAACACTCAAAAGACACGAACGACGTAAGCAGCATTGACCGCACCGCGAAAACAAGAGGATTTCAGCTGAGCAGAGACGGTGCCTCGGAGAAAAGTAGAAAGAATGAGAATACCTGACCTTTCCTATGATCTACAAATGGCCAAAAGTTAGCGAGCAAAACCTCGCAGCTAAGCTAAACACTAGTCATATAATTACGAGTGCAGGTACCTAATCGTAGAGGCCAATCTCCTTCCAGGATCACTCGGTGAGTCCAGTTTTTGAATACGGCCTGCTGCTGTACCAAGAGTGGGCTAGATGGCCGTCTGGCCGTTGTCCCTATGCAGACGACCAAACTGCATGGCTGTATGGTCTACAATTGCCTTCCATCAACCAGGAATGTGGGATAGAACTGATGCTAGTCTCCTCTTGTGGCCGTTGGCGTTACCATTCAGCATTGGTTTCAATTATGTGTTAAATGTGAGGGAAGAAAAGGAGTGATGCCAGCCATGGCACTAATTGTTTTCTTGTCGGGTTGGTGTCCAACCGCAGTGTTGGACCGGTGCCGAGCCTCGAGGGAGAAAACTCTCGGGACGCAGTTTCTAAGCGGTCGTAAAAACTCCCAATCCGGTCTGGGCTTCATACACGAAAGTGGGACAAGGGAACAAGAAGCTAACGAGGCCACTCACTCCGTACACCGGGCACCAATCGGCTTCCCAGGGTGCCAGCCCATGCCCCTGAGCATGGCCAGGCCGTACTCCTCGATGGGCACGCTCTCGTAGTCCTCCTGGCTGGGCTCCTCGGCGCGCAGGGACACGTCCACCTTCTCGTCCGTCTCGAACCCCTCGGGAACTTTGTTCTGGACCAGCAGTGGGATGTTCAACTCCTCGCCGTCTCCGGTGGCAGAACTCTGTGTTGTCTGGCCGGTCGAGTCTAAAAAGAGGAAGAGTTTCAAAACACACCTTAGCGCGGGTAGGCGCATTTAGCATCCCGTTTCTCCCGCACATCGAAAGTGGCAACGAACGACGTTGCAAAAGCCGGAGTGTGATGCTGTCTGACGTTGCAATCCTGGCAGTCAGCCGTAAGAGTTCAGGCGAAAAGCACGAGCAGATGCGGGCGTTGCCGTTGTCGCAGCATCCCAATTCATGGCTGGCGAGCGACCCGCAGTGGATCATCCGTCTGCAAGATTTACCACTGCTGTCACAACATCGCCAGGATCGCTGTTGGCGACAGCGTGACACTTGTACGACTTCCGCTTGACGTCGTCAAGCAGAATTTGAGGGACCGCTTTTTTTGGACGCGGTAAACACGCACGCGCCAGTCAAATTCGCGTTGCGGGAGCCCCAGTGCGGGGGTCCTCAAGCCTTTCTACCTAAGGGACGCCCATCCTTGACCGATACCGGGGAGCCTCTTCTGGTCTCGGGACTCGGGCGGCGATGTGGTAAGATTCCTACAGTCCTTGTGAAAAGTAATGCTTGTCACTGGTAAGTGTTTGGCTGTGGTTGCATATCAATGGAGAGCTCGGGTCTGCTAAAATAGCACTTAAACCTGAAAACCTCTTTATCTAGGGGTGAAAATAGTAGGAAATTTGGGAGCCCGAGGAACCCCACCGAGAAGGGTGGTCGGGGGAACCTGGTTTGGGAGGCCACGCTTTGGCATTTGATTTAAAGAATATGCTTAAACCGCAAAACAAATGCTGGACGTCGGGAACCGGATGACCCTGTTGGTAAGACAAACCTCTGTTTCGGTGCAGCATTAGCACCGTGCTCGGAGTGCGTAGGAGGAGTCTGTGGCACAGCCAATGCTGTGCTGCCCGAGTCATACCCATTGTAGCCTTTCTGCTCTTTGACTTTCCGAGGCAAAGCACACATGTGGTGCACTCAGCACTACTGGCAATAGTGGATGCAGCAGAGTTTGTGAAGCAGATGATTCTTGTATGTGCCAGTTCATGTGATATGAGGGGCATACCACATTTATTTATACAATCTACTCCTTTTGCAGCAGATACCGGTCACTTACGAGTCTGTACATTTGTTTTCCTCCTCTATAACCACCTCCTGTAGCCGAATGCCATTGTACCACCTGTGTGGCAGCCTCTCCGTGGCCTGATGGAACCACTGTGGGGGACTGCCTCACTCCCAAGCCTGGACAGCTGCTTCCAGCTTATGAGTGACCGCAAAATGACGTTTTCGCAGGGGTTTTCTCATACTACCCAACACGTGATAACCATTGAGGGCCGGTCAGGCCATACACACGCACAACCATACGTCTGACCAGTTGTGTGTGACGTCACCTACGACATGTAGGAAAGACGACCGGACCGAATCCGAACAGGCACCAGTCAATCACTGCATCGCGTGCATTCACATGAGGTTGCGATCGTCCAGCAAGGTTCAGTCGTCTTTTTGGCAAGGTGGTAAGACCAGTCAGATTGTTTGATTGCACATGGGCATGGCCTGACCGTGCCCTCAGTGGCCATCAACTGCTGGATGCAACGAAAAAAAAACCTCGAGGACGTCAATTCGCGGCCATTAGTAAGTTGGAAGCAGCTGTCCAGGTGTGGGTGTGATGCAATCCCAAAAAGTGGTTCCAGCAGGGCATAAAGAGGATATCACACTGCGTGGTGCAAAGGCGTTCGGCTACAGCGGGTGGAGTCTGTTAAGAAGAAGGTAGACCCATGTACAGACCTGTAATGGCTGGTTCGTGCAACAGACTCCGACCGACTCCGACACGGAGGGTGTTTAAGCCGCTTACGACAGCCGTTGCTGCTGCGTGGCCAGTCGTAAGCAGTTCTCGAGAGGCTTAAAAATTGGTTGTGTCAGAGTCGGCGACAGAAGCGTGAAATGGCCTTTAGGAGGGCCCACTAAAGGCCCGTTTGCACACTCGTGACTTCATAGAACCGAGTGCCTTAAAATTTTAAGATCTTTTACGACGAGCGAGCACGCTGGCATCATTGAAGCGGTGACCCTGGAACTGCATTTCACTAGAGCAGAGCTTCTTGCGGTATTTGCGAGGTCAAATGTATGTACTACTTACAAGAAATGGTTGTTTATAACATTGACAAAAATTGTTCATGCCAAAAAAAAACATTTATGTCTGATAAAACTGGCAAATATACGGGACTGCCAAATGTTGCACGGCTACCCAATAGGTGGTGCCAGTGTCTTCTTTCGTCGCAAGAGATTTTAATAAGTTTCACGGCACACGGTCCTAAGAAGTCATGAGTGTGCAAACGTGACCGACAGCAAAAAGAATTAATTGTAAATCGATAGGGTAAACCCTTCATAGGTCACGCAACTGTTTGTACCATTTAGGTACGCTATGTCATAGACAATGTGGGGTTAATGCTGCCAATCGCGGCCAAGTATTTGGTTCCAGTTTGCAGTGATGTCTAGAGCGAGAGGGCACGAGAATTATTTTACCTTTTGCGAAACAAATCACATGGGGCCATTCGTCGAAACTTCTTAATGCAGAATTGAGCGCTACCTATATTTTCGAAATTGAGGGAGGGGGTAGAGGGGGGGAATCGGGCAATACGCTCAGAGATCAAATCTCCATTAAAACAGAACCCTGCATTTATTTACCTGATTCTTGTCAAAAAACAAAACAATGTTCAATCTCCTTGAACGGAAAAAGACGCCTAGCGCTTCAATCAATGTGGTTGAGAGGTTTGAACACGGTCAATTAGAGTACCCTGTTTTAACATCTACACAACTGCATTGGTTCCCAATTAACTAAACGAACATGACATGGTAAACAAAACCATAAAATTTAGCGACATTTTTAAACACCTTTTTGGAAGGTTTTGGTACAACTTTGGCTTAGGAGCATGCTGTCACAGCGAAAGTGGAATGGCAAAGGGTGGCACAATTCGTGAAGTGCTTCCACTCTTGCTCTTAAAAACACCCTTCAAAATTCACAAGAATGAACTCCAGAAACATGCGATCCTATTTATGACATATACAACTTTACATCGTTCCACCAACTGCTACCACACATTTCTTTCTCAGAAAACACTACAGTAAGTGCATGAAAAAAACAAGTGAACTAGCCTACGTTTTAAATATTGCGCAAACTCAAGACTGGAAGCATAGCAAGCGGACAACGCGATCAGAGGTCTCCCAATGTGCCAGGATCTCGTATTGACACAGCAACCTGTAAACGATTTAAAAAAAAAAAAAAAAAGACGTTTGTGTTTGAAGAACACACCTGCTATGATTTCCTTGATCGCCTGTTGCTCCAAGGTGAGATCCGCCGCGTTTTCGGGCAGCTTTGGTGACTCGGTCGAATTCTTTTCCTCTTGTTTTTGTGCCTTCGGAACTCTCCATATGTTGTTCTTGATCAGGGGAATAACCAGCTGCTTCTTTTCGGCTTTGGGAAGTGTGCTGCAGAAAACACGGCATTCCTTGAGCGACTTTGCTAACACATATCTGGCGGACAATCAAAGCGAGCCCGCCATATAATACGTAGGCTGCAGGTTTCGAAGGCAAAGCGGCACACAGGCCGATCATTCAGTTTACGTCACATAAACATAGACTGCCTGAAAAAACGGGTTACGAACGTCTAACGACTGGCCATGACGTACCTTTTAACGACGCTCCCATCCACAGAAAGGACGTAGTCTTTCTCTGCAGTCTCCTCGGGATTTCCTGTGGTTTTGTCATTCTCCAATAATTTCTTACTTTCGACTGTTTTGGTGAATTTAAAGCTGAGACCAGCTTTCTCCGAGGAGACAAGGGCTGCCATTTTTGTGAAACTGCGCGATGGCGTTGCGCATTCTCGAATGCGCAGATCCTAAAATGAAGTAAAAATAGCACTTACTTGTTTCAAGAGTGTAAAAGTTACTGTTTTCTCTTATGTTTTTTTTTTCATCTTACTAATATATTGAGCCCTCAATGAGACATTATGTACCTTTGTTTTTACTAATATGCCTAATATGGCGATCAGAGATTTGAGAGTCGACAGAAGCCAATCCGGAGCTGCGACTTGGGGACTTGGATGGCTTGTGTCTGTGCGTATGTGTAGTTTCATTTTAAATTCTTACACGTGTGTCTGATTTTCGGTACGTGAAGCGTCATCAGCCTTTAGAATGGTATGATTTTATAAAATTTATGCACCCTTCCGCCCATGCTATCACACACTCTATACTCCGATTCACACTTAGCGTGCAACGCTGTCAAAGCTACTGGCGCGAGCGCGTGGCTTCATCTATGGTTTTGTTTGCGCGAGAACGCGTGCAAATGATGAACGAGGTCAAGCCCCATGCTCGCGCCAGTAGCTTTGACAACGTTGCACACTAAGTATGAAACAGAGTATATCAATCAGTCATACAATCGGAGTTTTAAACCCCTTAATTTCCTACACAGTTGCGGCGGCTTGCCCGAGAGCGAAGAGAATATCTGTACAGAAAGTCTATCGAAGACAAGCGGAGAACCATCGAAGAGAAAAAGGAACGTTTAAAGCAAGCTCTAGAAGGTAAGGACGTAACCTAGTTAATGCTCGTCGCTCGAGAGCCCGCGTGACGAGTTCACGATGCACCATCGACCACAGCGTACTCACTCATTAAGCGATCGTTTCTCTTTCTTTTGCAGAGAATCGGCCTATCCCGTACGAACTCCGGGCTGAAGCTCTCGCGCTTCAGGAGCAACTCGACTGGGACGATCCAGGGGGTGAAGGTAACAGAGTGCAAATCCTAGATGTCTTGCTTGCAACTAGTGCTACGCCGATCCTGTTGTGATCATTCTGAAAACAAAGTACGCAGCCAGTTATCACAGTGCTTCCATTATGTGGTGTGTTGGCTGGTAGATGATGTACAGATGGCATACTAAAATACAACGTGCGATTGTTCTTTTTACGCATACCAGACCACTGATGCGACATGCCTATCTTGTGCCACAGAACCTGTTTACAGAGATAATATTTATGCATGCTTAGCATGCCACTTTGCACGTTATATCGGAACCGGCTTTCTTTCTTTAATACTCACCGAAAGTTATAGTTTTGGCGTTCTCAACTGTGTGAGTGTGGTACCGGGTGACATCTTCAACAGGTGTCAAATTATAAAAATTGTGCAGACCACTTGGGTGTCTCAAACTTTCGAGTGGTTATGTGTGTCAATTTCTTTCGAAGGCGTGGTGAGCCAGGAGGATGACGAGTACCGCTGGGCGGGTGTGCGGGACCCTAAGATTGTCGTCACCACTTCCAGGGACCCCAGTTCCAAGCTCAAACAGTTCGCCAAGGTACACTCTTGCTAACTTGGGCGATGGAAGCTGTAATTGCAACCCCTGTCGTCTGTGCAGGAGATGCGTCTGATCTTCCCCAACGCCCAGCGGATGAACAGGGGTGGCTACGAGATGAAGCAGCTGATAGAAGCCTGCCGGGCAAACGAAGTGACCGACTTTATTGTCGTCCATGAGACCAGGGGAAATCCCGGTAAACACGTTGTACATTCGTTTTGTAATGTAAGTTCAAAGGACCAAGTGACAACCGACAAACTTTGGTGGCACTGCCTTAATGTAAGAAGTGGAACTATGAACAAGAGATAGCATGTGGATGGGAGTGTGGCAGCCACTGTTATCTGACTAAGCCTGTTCCTTTTCAATGTTTCGAGGCAGTTCAGTGTGACTGGTCTTCATCCCTTGCTCCCGCCTGTTTGCCCTTGTCACTGCCTCCATTATCCGGGCATGTGGACTTGGCACCATTTGATGAAATCATTCGTCAAATGTATGAACAAGCAAAAGTGACGATAACTGCGAATGTGTGCAGTTCTTAAGCACTATCACATTGAGTCAGATAGAAGTACTATGTCCACTGCAATATTGTGCTATCTATCGTTTCCCGTTCAACTTCCCGCATCAAGGCGGCACCACCGGTATGTTCCAGTCGTCGCTCGGTCTTTTCATCTCGCATTGTTCACAATATTCATCCATGCGCCACTTGGTATCAAAATTTTATGCTTTAAATTGTTTTAAGAAGAAGCATAAACTGGTCCAGATGCTCATAAACATTCTCATCGGCATCTGAAAGAGACATTAACTCGCATTTGAACTAGCGCCTCAAAGCTTTGGAGTGAAAAACCGATGGGTATCAACTTAATTACTGACGCCGCTTTGTCTGCTAACTATTGTATGCTAGTTTGTTGGCCATAGTTCCACATATTTAGTCTACGTTATAATCAGTGTCTAGAATTGCAGTGCATATTGGATTTTGCCAAAGCACTACAGTCTACAAGGCTCGTTACACTGTTACACAGGATTCGTGTGTCTGGTTTTATCGAGCTAATTTTGCTGAGGAGTCAATTTTCTTGCACGCGATAAATCGAGGGGAATGCAAAGGCTGTCACATTTGGTGTAGAATCTGTAGCACAAACCCCCACTATAACCTTTGTTGTCCAACAGACGGGCTAGTGATTTGCCACCTGCCGTACGGACCCACAGCCTACTTCACCATCCTCAACACTGTGATGAGGCACGACATCCCCAACATAGGCACCATGTCCGAGGCCTACCCTCACCTCATCTTCCACAACTTCAAGACGAGGCTCGGCAAAAGGGTGAGGGCGCAGAGCTGTAGAATAACTAGTTGGAGGTATTTAAGTCGTTGTCGTCGTCGATTGTAATTTGAGTGACATGACACTTCTTAAATGACATTTCAGTCACTGTAGTCCAGTTGGAAGCTGAAATACTTCTCGAAAAAAAACGAGGCAGAGGTGAATTTTGGCGTATTTTTATCCCGTGAATCTGAATATCAGGTTTGTTTACTCCGAACATGCAAATGAATGCGAGAAAAAGCGAAAAACCTCCGACCAGTCATGACGTCACACTAGGATATTTTGGCTGTCAAGCATGTGTCGCTTATTTGGGCAGCACGTGCAAATGCAAGCTTGGCAGGTATATTCCCCTGCACTGACACCAGTCGTGATGTCTCCTGACTTTTTAAAAATATCAAGAGTGCGCTTGCAAAACTTTGATAGGCGCTGTAGATGCGCAAGAGCAGGGAATTTCGAAAACTACTGATATGACATCACGTCCCGGGAGGGGGGGCTTCAGCGGTACTTTGAAAATTAATTTCAGCGGCCTCCGTGCACCATATAGAAAAATAATCTCGATATTCGTTATTATAGAGGTCAAATGAAGACAATTGATCTGTTTTTCATCAAATACAGAACCACAGTTTCCCTTTAATGAAGTAACTCCCAACATAGTTCAATGACTATAAACTTTTCAGAATCATGTTGACAATTTTACATTGATTTAGTCTTAAAGACAAATTAATGTGCTTCTGTATTTGTCAAGAAAACACTTAAATCGTCTTCATTTGGCCTCCAGGATAACGAATCTTAAGATTATATTTCAGATTGATACACCAACTAGCCACGACGGCGCTTTCAAAATAGCGTCAGCCCCTCCTTTCAGGCACAATCGGTGGGAAAAGGGAATCGCGAAGTATTATACAGAGTTCTCATTGTCCTTCTGCACACGAGCAGTCAAAAATGCTGCACGCATTCCCTCACAAGCAGCACGCGCAAAGCAGTTGAAACCTCTGGGTATGACGTCGCACATAGTGGTCGGTTTTTCGGTTTTTCTCGTGTGTAGTGGTATGTTCATGTCAAACGCTCTTGATATTCAAAATCATGGGACATAAATACACTAAAATTCACCTCTAACTTTTTTTTTTTTGTTGAGAACCTCGTGAGTTATTATTTTTTTTTTTTTTAATTTGGAGCTTTAGCAGTCACTGCCGCAAGTTTTTGCTTTGAGCAGCATGCTGAATTGAAACAAAACTGTGCCAATATCTTTCCAGCGTTACAGATTGAATCGTTGATCAGCACAATTGCAACACACCTCGACGTCGTGAGATACCTTAGAGGTGTTATTGAAACATGGTCAATGTATATGTGTAACTGTAAATTAGGTACAGTCGGGGACAAAAGTCCCCCGGACACGCGAGCTGTGACTGAAACGCACTGTTCTGCCATCTGCCGGCAGGCCGCCTGGTTTCGAGATAACACCAAAGCGCATGCGCGTCCTACTGTGCCCGCAGACATGTCTGTTTTCCCGCTCTTCTGCGGCGCGGCACCTAACTCGGAATCGGGCACGTGGTACCGCCTCGGAGATAGCGCTGGCGGCTGACGAGCGTCTGCTACACATTCAGAAACTGGAGATACCGCCTGCGTCAGCGCGCTCCGGCTTTCGAGCCCGTTCAGATTCAACTTGGCTGATACTTTTTTGCAGCGGGTGCTTCCTACATGCTATCATTTTAAAACTGATGTATACATTTCTCAGGAACCCCAATACGGCTCACTCACACTGGCGACTGGTAAAAGCCTTGAGCCCAGTTGGTGAAAGTAGGTGCGGGGCATGTGCTCAGGGATAAAGGCGGGAGAGAAAAGCAAGTGCGAGTAATTTATTTGCATAAAAAAATAATTGTTAGGACATTTGAAATACATCACTATTGGAGAGCCACGACTGATGGGCAGTGAAATCTTCCTCAACGGCAATCACTTGCTGTAGTCGCCGTGGTATTGATTCATAGAGCCGTGCAACCAGCTCTGGACGTGCACGCAGTGCGTTCCATTCTTCGTTCACCACTTCCCACAAGAAGTCAGCGGAAGCGCGACTGAGATGTCGTTTTACAAGATTTTTATTCATCGTGCCCCAGATTTTTCAATGGGGTTGCAGTCAGCACCGTTCGGTGGCCACTCAAGCTGGTGTATGGTGGAAGATTCCAGCATCGTGCTGACTCTGCGCGCCTTGTGTACGGGGCTTCGGTCCTGCTGCAGGAAGAAGCAGCCGTCGGGGAATCGTCCGTCCAGGACTTAGGGAACGAGCGTGTTCTCAATGATGTCGCAGTAAGCTTCGGCATTAAACCGGCCGTCGATTCTGACGAGGGGGCCTAAACCCTCTTTACTTATTGCCCCCCCACACAGCGATTGCGCATCGGCCACTTGACAGCACACTTTGCATATATTCTGGACGGTATCTGTAAAGGAAAATGCAACAAGAGTCACTATATATATATATATATATATATATCATGCGCGCAAAATGACGCACCCTAAAGAGAAAAGAAAAAATAAGTGGAGTGTATACAGAAATGAATTCAACCCAGGTTATTCGCGAACCTCTTGCATAGAGTTCCAGTATTCATTTTGAATTAAACCTAATTCATATATGTAACACTAAATATCTAACTCTTTGAATATTGTCGTTAGAGCCTAAATGTCACGTGAAATGATAAAAAGCGCCTTCAGAAACATCCGCAACGTGATACGGTTTGCATGGCTCTATTTTTCGGCCTGGAAGAAAAGCTCGCGTAAGTTGAAATAGAGTATGTAATAGCGCGAGTGCATTGCAATGTGGTATTTTTATATATTTCACGGGCTTTTTCAAAGGCCAGGAGCAAAACAGGCAAACCGTTTCACGCTTCATGCTGACACCTATTCGGGGTGTTCCTCAAAGCGCTCGACAGCTTTCCGATTTACATTTCGGCCCCCAATACATTATTTAAACAGTTAGCTAATTAGTCGTTATGAAATAATTATTTTGGATGCAAAAAAATACTGCACTCTCGTAAGGCGCGTGCGAACAACATACGGTGTGTTTCATTCACAAATAGCGTTCTCCTTTTTTCAAAAAGAAAAGTGGATGGTTATTTGGGACAGCCGGTGCACATACAACTGGGTCTAACAAGCGAATTCGTTACACTCATTAGACGTAATTTACGCTACTACATTCAATGAAAGTTTCACACATTGCTGTAAACGAGTGTATTTTTCCGGGCTCAATTTTTTGCGAATTCTACAAAGCGCTGGTTTCAGAAATATTGATCCGGCACAAATATCGCGGTTGAGAGTGGTATGCTAGGTTTCATAAGCGCTGAGAGATGGGGCAATTAATTGTTCGCATTTCTTTTCCAAATCGCGAAATTCGCGAAAATTAGGCTCTGGCCAAACTTAACCAGATTAGAAAAACATTACCGTAACGAGTCATTACACAGCAAAATTACCCTCTTCATTAGAATGCCAGAACCCTTGCTAGAACTAAAGAAGCCGCCCCAATCGACACCACTGATACTCGTTCTGCAACTATGCAGATGACAAATAAGACATTCCGCTGTCGTTTTTGAGCTCAGACCTTTCTTTAGTTTTATATTTATTAGAAGAGTTACAGGTGGAGTATACACAGTAGATATTTCGTTTTAATTAATATAAATATTGTACACTAATGTTTCTCATTTGTCGTTTTAAAGGAACACCTTTTCTGTCGGGAGTTTCGATGCGCATTATTTTTACCTGCAATTCATTGGCCGCCAAACGCGCCGCTTTTGGTCCCACCTTGTTGAAAAAGTGGACTCGTTAGTGAATATTACTTTGAACCACTCCATTACCGTCTAGTGCTCCAGAGCGCTCACAAAAGAGAGTCTCGCCCGGCACTGTGCATCCGTGAGGTAGGGCTTTTGAGCAGCCATGCAGTTTTTCATCCCTGCTTCCACCAGTCGCCTTCAGATAGTCTTACTGGAGAGGCTCAGGGAAAGTTCCTGTCGGATTTCTCTTGCGGTCAGAAAATGGTCCGTAACAGCTGCGGCAACAATCAGCCGGTCTTCTTCTTCATCTGTGGCCCTGGGCCGGCCGTAGCGAGGAGCGTCCACAAGTCGACCACCATCGTCACGGAAGGCCTTAATCACGCGGATCACAGTCCATCTCGAACGACCAGTGCGTCGAGCAATCTCCCTTTGCGGAACTTCCTCAATAAAAAGACGTGCGATTAAACGCCGTCCCTCGATAGGAACCGAAGGAGACATCTTTATTAAAGACTGGGTCCCGATCGACGAACATGCTACTATACGTATACTGCATATGCTGGCCAATAGTGAGTCTGGTTTTTAATATGCAGTGATTTTACGTTTTTCTCTATATTGTGATTATTAGGGCACGGGCGCGCTTACTGACATGGCACCTATAAAGGAAGAAGTCACGGCAGCTCAACTGGTTATGGTAATAAAGCAAAGTGCGCTGACACGGTGAAATGTGGCACAATGACGCAGGCGGTATCTTCAGTTTTGGAATGTGTAGCAGACGCTCGTCAGCCGCCAGCGCTATCTCCGAGGCGGCACCACGCGCCCGATTCCGAGTTAGGCGCCGCGCCGCAGAAGAGCGGGAAAACAGACATGTTTGCAGGCACAGTAGGACGCGCATGCGCTTTGGTGTTATCTCGAAACCAGGCGACCTGCCGGCTGGTGGCAGAGCAATGCGTTTCAGTCGCAGCTTGCGCGTCCTGGGGACTTTTGTCCCCGACTGTACCTTTAAAAGGTGTTACTGCATTTGGAACTTTAACTAAATTTTAAGAATAGCTCATGCAAACCTGGTTACAGGTGCCACTACTTCAGATACGTAATACCTTAAGGCATCACCCGCCCCACTTTTTGAGCAAATATTGATTTCCAAAATAACACAGAGTGATTGCCCACCCCTACAAATACCTTAACACGGACTCTGCGATCCGTGAACATTCATACTACCCGAATCGTGCGGCCGCAGACCCTATGGTCGGAGGAGGACATCCGTGACAAACTAAATTGAAGGAGGAAAAGACACCACCCCATAGTCGAAGTACATGCAAGCGAAAGGAAAACGACAGAGATAACAAAATAAAACCTTGTTTTGCTTACAAAAAAGTTTGTTCGAACAACAAACAAAAAAATCTGAAAGATAACACAAGCAGTAACTCATTCAGGGATCGCAAGCTCAGCGAATGCCTCATATCCTGGAATGTAACCACGGAGTGTAAGGTCAAACACTGTCTCCACCGAAATAAGGTCAGCGCAAATACCCAATTATTCTCCCAGAACGTCGTGACCGCGGTTGGTAAGCTTGTGCAATGTTTCAGACAAAACCAATGGGTGGAGTTTTTCTAAAACGCCGCACACAGATGTTTGTAAAGCGTTTCATTTCGAGCCCCGTGTTCGTGGTGCCGTCCACGCCAAGCAGCAACGCTGCCTCAACCCTTGTTGATAGCATGCCGCGTACAGATGCAAGCATGTATGCACCAAACAAGAAAGTTCCACAAGAGCCTGCTCCTTGTGATCGACAAGGCATCCGATTTGGCACTTCGCCAAAGTATTTGTCAACGCAATCACCGGCTTGCCTGCTTTCCCAGCATTTCTCTTCATCGCTTTCTTCGCCCGCACACTAGCTTGTTACGCCTGGTTAATTTTTCTATATTATTAACTTTTTTTTTAACTAACAAAGAGAACATGGGAGTTTTAGAAACATGCTTTCACGGAACAAATGTTTGTGCTGTATGCCGATTGGCAGTTTTCATCGCACGTTTGGAAGATGCAAGCAACAGACTTCACTGTAGTAAAACATTCTTTCATGAACATTTCTTGTATAAAACAGTGAAACTTTTTTGAGTTTTGAGTGTAATGTATCTCCTGTGCAAGATACGTTCAGAAAAGTGGGTGTGTTTTAGATTTTTCGCAACCTTTTGTGTGTATCCGCTTTTTTAATGAATTTTAGGCACCAGGGAGTGGGCAAGGACTCTGAATATTACGGTATGCTAATTGCACTAATTTAGTGTCACAGTTTTGGTGGGATCGGTGGCGGAGTGTGTTAACACTGCAGCTCGGAGTGCTTGGAGCAAAAGCTCATACTGCAGAATCCAGGGATCCTGAGCTTAATCCCCACCCTTGCCTGTTTCGATCTGTACGAGCTTCGTACCGGCGTGCGGTCGTGTATCACTACTGTGTGATATTTGTTGAAGGCTGGCTGTAGTACTGCAATTGCTCAATTCCTCATCTACAGCTGAGACACCAGATGCCCACTGATGCTGACTAACATCTCACTGTCTAAACATACACATAACACAATTTTGCCATGGTTTGCTTCCCCCCTCTTCTTCGCTTTTCAGGTGACAAACATTCTCAAGTACCTCTTTCCAGTCCCAAAGGAGGACTCCCACAGAGTCATCACGTTTGCCAACCAGGATGACTACATTTCTTTTCGGTGAGCATTCCGTCTTCATCAGTTCTCCCAGGATTGTTGCCATAGCATTTTCACATTCTGTAACAGACTGTATCTGTCTCTTTATTGTCGCAGGCATCATACCTTCAAGAAGGAGGGCAAGGACTACAAGCTCCAAGAGGTTGGGCCGCGGTTTGAGTTGAAGCGTAAGTTCGACATTGAAGGGCCCTGGTTTGAGAGTCCTCCGGCGATAGCGAGACATGTTTGCAACCACGTTGTGCATCTGTAGGCATTGAAGTGATTCAGTTTGGATAGAGAGAGGGGACACTATCTGTCTCAACTTGGCCTGTCCCAGTCTTAGTAGAATTTGAAACTCCTTGCAGAGTTTTGTATAGAGTATACATTCTCAAAAGCTCCGGCGTTTCATCCTTTCATTACAACAGAGAGCTGCTAACAGTGTTGATATAGGTATGAGCATGAGTGGGTAACATGAGTAGGTAATTCATAAACTAGAAAATACTGAGCAGGTGTCCACCCAAACTCACGAGACTTTTCTGACAGACTTGCTTGCTTTATATTCTCTGCCCAGCTCTTAAATTTGTAGAAAGGGTGGTTGCATGCTCTCTAAATATAAACATGTTATCTAGTCTGGAGACTGACTGAAACTGTTGTTAACCATTTTCTAATAATGCAAATATGATGTTCAGAAAACTGCATTATCAGAGTTTATGAATTACTGTTTAGGTAGCTAATGTAACAATTGAGGCCACAATGCAGTCACAATCCAAAGACCGGTGTAAAAAAGACAATAGTCGAAACTCACCCCAGTGGCTCGGTTATTACCTAGAGGCTGAGATACATCTTGCACTTCCTTTCACTTTTCACCGAAAGGCTCAATCCCATCCCGTCTCACCCTTGCAGTTGGGAAAAAAAGTTGGGAAAAAGGAGGAAGCTAAAAGGATCATCTGACTTGGACAATTGTTTGCATGGCCTTTAAGCTCAGAACAAATCGCACCTTTCTTGCAAACTCGATAGTGGCCACTTCATTTCATAGGGTTCCTGTGCAATTGCTTTGATGCAAGCACCCACCTTTACCGATTCACCGGAACTCAAAGCACATATAAATCCCGTGTGAGTCAACGTCCAGCCCCCAAATTCTCATGAGTGTGGGTGGAGGCTTGTTTGGCATTTCATGTATTCCTGTTATCTTTTCTTTTAATTTGGGGTCGTTTTTTTGGGGGGGCTTCATTATTTACCAGAGATTTGGTGTCAATTTTCGGTGCCAGACAAATTGTGGCTTATATCAAAGAAAACGGGACACTGCCACGGAATTCCCGAACACGTGCATCACCAAAATACTTGCAAAACTTCCCTGTACCAACTTGAGAAATGAACCAGATCAAGGGCGTAGTTCCGAAGAAAGAGGCAGCCTTGCAGACAGTTCATTAAGGCAGTGTTTTGGTCAAAAAGAAAAATAAAACAGCTGCAGATAGAAATATTTTTTAATGCGAAAGCATTAACTGGGTCTTATAGAGCGAAAGAGCCAAACGGCTTTTTTTACACCGCTTCGATTCCATTGATTAGCGCGCGTCCAAAGCCAACGGCACCTTTTGCATCAATGCGATCCCTTTGGCTAGCCAGCGACGACCAGGCACCTTTTCGCTGGACACGCAGCGCCATGGGGTGGCCGGTCGTTGAAACGGACGCGCAGCGTCGGTTTCAATGACCGGCACCTCATGGCGCTGCGTGTCCATCAGCGCCAATCAGCATGCCAATTGCGAAAGTCGAAAGCCTGTCCTGTCTGTTTGTCTGCAGTGTCCCTCTTTCCTTATTGTAAATAAGAAACAAACACGCTCACCCATCTACAGCAAGGTTGATGTACATGCTTTCGCATTCACAACTAATAAGAAGTGCTTAGGTGTACCTCAATCTTTTTTTTTTTCGAAACTCTGGATTTTTTTTAATTAAAGGGCAGCTCCATAAGGAGATTTTCTGTTTTCCCCAATTTTTTTACAGCTGGCTTGGTGGTTGAATTCTGGGGTTTATCGCTATTTACTAAATATACAAAACACAACTCATGAGTCAAAGCAGCTGTGTTGTACAACCATTTTCCCAGCATCCAATTTCAAAACAAAAAAATTACAGGAGAACACTTCAGACTGCTTATGTGTAGGAATGCGAAAGCATTCCTACAAGCAGTGCACCCTGCTGTCTTCCGCCGAGGCCAGCCGGGCGGCGCGACATGGCTGAGAGCAGAACACGTCGTACAGTAGCGTAGAGAGAGAAGGCGGGAATTTCCCGCTCCTCGTCCCCCCCCTTCCTCCGGCCACGCCTGACACGTGATCCGAGGGGGGTAGAGAGCGGCGGCTGCATGCGCGCCACCCTCTCCCTTCTATTGGCGCGCGGGCCACAGCGCCAGGAGGAGAGCTTCTCTGCGGGGTGGCATTCCTTGGAACTATGACGAGTGCAGCCAATGGCTCCAGGTGTCGTTTCGCTCAGCCAATGGGAAATTGGGAATTTAGGGGCCGTTTTTCACAGTTACCGACGCCTTCGCTCTATGGGACAGTTAATGTTTTCGCATTTAAATGTCAGTTTGGTGCAGATTCTGTATTCTTGTATGCATGCAGGCAAATATACACCCGTAAAATTGTTCTCTAAGCTGGAAGTGTGAGAAGGAGTGTCGTGGTGTGCTGCTCATGCAGTGTACGAGATCAAGCTCGGAACCCTAGACGCTACTGCGGCGCTGGATGTGGAATGGAGCCTGCGTCCCTACATGAACACCGCTCGGAAGCGAAAGTTCCTCAGCGACGAAGACGCTTTCGACAACAAGGACGCTGCACCCGAATAAAGATGACGCTGGCTGTTCCGGCAAAACAGAAAGCTCTGGTCACTAATTATTCCCATCAACACCGTGGCTGTACTGGTTCTCAAAAGAGGCCACTTTTGTTCCCCAAGAAACACCGTTATCCTTTCTTTGTATTGCATTGGTGCCCCCACATCCGACAATAGCAGACTATCTTTGCACAAGATTTTACTATATTGTGTCATAGTACTTTCTCAGGGCACGTCTGGCGAAGAAATGTTTTAAATGTATTAATGAACAAGTCTTCACAAAGATAGTCGTAAACATAGAAAATGGTTTCAACAGCTGTAGAGGCTTCATTACACGACGTTTTGGGAAGAGGCTTCCCTTCTTCAAGTGGGAAGCCTCTTCCCGAAACATTGTGTAATAAGCCTCTACCGCTGTTCAGACCGTTTTCTAAGTTTACGAAATATTTATGAGGTTTTGCTTCCTGCTCAAATCATAAAACCATACTTTGTAGTTTAATTTTACTTTGGCTTCTGCACCTTTGGTTCTTAGTAATAATGTTACTACTAATGTTTCGGGGACCCTTTCTGTATCGGTGGAAGTGATGGGATGGGGAGAAGGCATATTGGGTGATTGAAGTCAACTTTAAAGTGGAGAATAATCAGCCCCACTCACTTACTGCATATGGTCGAGTCTATTTAGCTCTCTGTGCAACTGCCAGCATCAAGAATAATAAAAAGTAATCTATGGCATATTGCTAGGCAATTGTGTATCATACACGAAACCTTATAGCATCGCAAACGTTTAGCGATACTCCGAGTTTCCAGAAGCCTACATTCGCGGCGCTCTTGATCAGATAGTTTAATGCGTATCACGTGTACACTTAATAGTTGCTTCTAGAATGAAGCAATACTACCGGTAATCGCACTGATAAATTTGGTGATCTTCCAAAGCCTTCCATACTCTCGAGCTCCTCTCCCTCAGTGCGCACAGGTGGTCCTTGCCTACCCCTCTGGTCACATGACCTCCCCATTAACCAATCGGCGTCAAGCGCCTCACTCCTCTTGAACTTGTCGACCAATCGGTGTCGAGTCTCGCGCCCATGCTTTTATCTGGGCTTCGCAAAATACCAAACACCTAGCCAAAGAATGTTTTATGTTAAAGGTTTTATTGCTTGAAATAATGTTTGGAGGTGGGCTAGTCGGTGATGCATTGTAAACATAGAAATAAAACAGCGCAAACAAACACAAGGACAAGTAGAAGGAGGAACACAGACACAGACACAGCGCTGTGTCTGTGTCCCTCCTTCTACTTGTCCTTGTGTTTGTTTGCGCTGTTTTATTTCTATGTTTATTGCTTGACTTGACTAGTGATCAACAGCTTCAGGGAACCCAAAGGATCTGCAGACCCCCATTTGAAAACCACTTGCCTGTCGACTCGCCTTGCTCATTTTTATGGGTCTGGTTTCTCTCCTTAAGCTTGGATTACCCGATAAGATAATGAAGTCAAATCAAGACAAGTTCTACTGCAGCTTATAGTTTCGACTGGGGCAAAGGACCTGAATTATCGTACTTGTTGCAATTGTAGCAAAGCAAATTTGCCCACATCAAATAAAGACTACAGTCAAATGAAAAAAAAACAGCTTCCCACAGTGCTTGAATTAAACTTGCATCCAAGCATTTTTCTGGCAAACACATGAAAAAATAATACGTTTCGGACTCTCAGTAATGCCGATTTAGAGCGCAGCGCTTGAAGAGGAGGAGGGGAGGGTATGCCCTTCCTCTCTTGCTCCCCTCCCATTTCGTGGGGAAATGTTTCTCCCAATTTTAGCGGGGAAATTTCCCACTAAATTTAGCAGGGAAATTTTCCCATCATGCAATGCTCAGTCACGCCCGGTTGCATTATTCCCCTAATGCAATGCACATGGTGACGCCGAAATTGCTCAAGCCAAAAACGGGCTCTAAAACATAGAAATATAATGCAGTTCCATAAGCAAGTGCTTCCTCGCTACACAGCTCATGCTGCCTACTGCAGGCTGGTTACAACTGACCAGGCGCTATTTAAAAACCAACATGAGAAATGCCAATTAAAAAAAATGGCAAAATGGGGCATTACGGCATCTTACGTCATTTGACGACGTATAGACAGTCTCCTAAATCTCCAAGCACCCCGGTCCACACTCGAGGAATCACGGGAATAGTGTTCCTACAGTTCCGTATACTTTGTTTCACCTTACAACGTACTGCAATGGACAGTAGTACGAGCTACACGAGGCGGTTCATAGTTTGTAGCGAGTCCCACAACTTCACGTTCCCCAAGTGGCTCCACACAACCGAAAGGACACGCGATACCCTTCAAGCTGTGAATAGTCTCCGGTGGCTTGTAGGGTCCTTTGCGGTCCATCGTAAGGTGAAACAAAGTATAGCGATCAGCAATTTCAACCAGTTCGTTGGTAACACAGTATCGAGTGGAATTTGGAGTCACCCTGAATAAGCGTCGTGTTGATTGCAGAGACCTGTCGTACCACTTTTAAAATTTCTCGGCAATGTCGGCGTTTTTGATACTGTGCATGCAATTCACCCTTCAACCTGGCCGAGCTGCACAAATGTCTTACAACATTATTGTTCACACAGAGCTTCAAAGACACCAATATTTACTCGCAAACGCTAGAAAACCCCGCCGACTCCGAGCTAAATCCTGGTTTTGGTTGTGAATTCTCGGCTTTTTAAGCAACTCCTCCTAAAACAACAATGAAGAGAATGATAATATTGTAAGAAATGTCTGCAGCCCATCCAGGATGGAAGGTGGATTACATGCAGTGCGAAAAACACCGACATTGACGAGAAATCTCAAAAGTGATGCGACAAATCTCTGGAATCTACACTTATTCAGGATGACTCTGGATTTCACTCTGAAGTTTGTAAGTATTGAAGTAGTCGAAATTATTCATCGCAAGGGAACTGTAGAAACACCGCTATCCACGATTCCTCAAAGGCAGGCCAGGGCACTTTGGGGATTTAGGAAATGGTCTATTGCTGCACACGACAGCACGCGAGGCTAGTCGGACAAGTTACAACTAGGGGCATCTCTATACTGGTTTTCACTGCATAGTGCTGCTACAGTTGTCTTAAGAGTACAAAGGCAGGTCACAATGTGTCATTGTTTAGTTGTGAAGCTACCATGACTACACTATTCAATAAAAAGCAATATATCCAGACCTCAATTACAACTTGTGTGTGCCTACTGGCTGGTCATTGCATGCTGTGAAGAGGGGGGGAAATTCATTGTGAAAATAATGAGATATAAAGAGTACAGAATTTCTTCTGTATTCATGAAGTCCTAAAGTTATAAATTGTGATGCTGCTGCATTTCACCTGTTCAACACTTCCAGCTGTAATTTTGCCATCCAGAAGAGAAGAAACTTAGCGGAAGGTCTGTAGTAGTCTGGTTACTATTCATTCATTAGAGGCATGGCCTGTTTCAGATTACCAGCTCTTAGGAGAAAACCAGCACAGATCAGCTTGTGCATGCCACTGACAAGTCTTTTCAGTCACCATAAAATAAAACAACCAAAAATACATTTTTAGAAAACTGTTTTTACTATCAAAAAGTAATGTGTACAATACATTCCCAAAGCACTAAAGGGAGTATATAGACTTGGGCATTACAAAAATATTGCAGATTCTCTTGTTTCTTCGCAAAACTTTACCATACACTGGCAGGCTCAGTGCCAGCATGCACATTCTTGTCTGGCATACCGCACAGCCAACTTCGATCGGAAAGCTCCCCCTCAAAGAGAAGGCACGAAAAAAGGCAGCACGCTATGAAAAGGCCACAAGCGCATAGTTCATCGGCAGAAAAACTGGTTCATTTGGCTGATATTAGTGTTCTACATACTCAGATGTAACTGCTCTTCCGCTACACATGCAAGCAAGCACCGGAAGAGGAAGGCAACAGTGAAACCACTTCCTACCCCACTGGCAGGTTGGAGCATTGTTCATACGGGAAAAGCATCGCTGAAGACCAAACATTCGAGCAAGTGGCTTCTCGCGAAGAAACAACCGTGTGACTGCTCGGATCTGTCAGACCTTCCCGCACCAGAGGGCACCTCCTACAGAATCACGCTGCGACCCGGAAACCATGCTGAAGAAGTTTGCCTCTCCCCTGACCCTGAGCACTGCGAGGGCAGCAGTCATGAGGGCCTCCTTGAACTTGACCAGCTCATCCGTGGGTACGACCACCAGGATGCCGTGAGCCTTGAGGGCTTCAGACAGACGCTGGACAAGGAAGGTGTTGCGGGCGCCGCCGCCCGTGACGAGCATCTTGCATTCCTTGGGCCAGTTGTCTCTGCCAACACGCTCCTTGACCAGCTCCACAATCGTAGCCACCTGGTTGCAGATGTGTTCAGTGAACGTCCTCAGGGCATCGCACGTGGTCAGGTCCCGGGCCCGGATGAGGGGATACAGGATCTCGGGTCCAAAGTCTACGCCCAACGACTTCGGAAACGAGGCCTTGTAGTAGTCAAAACCATCCAGGTCCTGAAGCAGACGACAGTTGATGGACCCCGAAGATGCCATCTCACCCTCGTTGTCATAGTTCTTGGATTCCCGTTGGGCTAGGAGGTTGAGCAGTTGATTTGCAGGGCATACGTCTGCAGCGAAGCTGTCATCGTTCCCTTTGCCGACGTAGGTGAGGCAAGCCATCCCACCGATGTTGAGGAAGAACTGGTACTCTGTGCCAAAGAGCCTGCGCTCCGCAGCTATGGAGAAGGGCGAGCCCTGACCCATCAGTGCAACGTCTACGGAACGGAAGTCGCTGACTGTCGGAAGACCGGTAACAGCTGCAACGGTCGCACCGTCTCCCAGCTGTGTGGTGGTCATCTGCATTGGAAGATGAAAGACGGTGTGGCCGTGGCATGCCACGAGATCGATCTTGTTAGTCAGTTTTTTCTCGCGTATGAAGTTGTTGACGTGGTCGCCCAGGGCGCGGCCATACTCTGTGTGGACCAGTTGGTACTCGAGCGCGTTCATGGCGGCGACGTGCCTCAGCTTGTCGAGCCAGTACGTCTTGTAAGGCTGACACTGCGTGTGCTCAATGCTGAACTTCCACGTGTTGTCGGGCTGTACGTTGAAGACCGCGTAAATGATGTCCAGGCCGTCGAGAGAGCTGCCACTCATGACCCCGATGACTCGGTACTGGGCCATGTCTTGAGCGCCTCCGGTCATGGCTCGCCGCTTGTCGTAACCTGAAAGCAGTCGGGAGGCCGTCTTACGAGAGCTCTAAATGTCACTGTCCTAAGTGGCGCCCGCTGACCACCTGACCCTAATTTCCAAACGAGGTGAGAAAAACGAAAAGAACAGGCGGTTCTGCGAGCGGTCGGAGAAGGCAAGATATTGCTCAAACAGGTTTCGACACACAAGCAATAGCTTGTCAGTAGCCACTTAGCGAAACCCTTCCGGTTCGCAAAATCGTTGGGTGCGAGGACGACACTTCCCAGTAACGGCAATCTCGAAGTTAAGCCACAATAATGGCACCTAAAAACAAAGAGCCCGTCAAGTCGGGACGAGAAAAAGTTGCTTTCCCGCCTCAATCAAAATTGACAAGGAAAGTCGCAAAGCTTACTGTAGTGTCTACGTTATCGAGTGAGTCAAGTTGGTCAAGGTCAGCAGTGTCAGAGGGCGTGTTCGTGACGTGCTGTCACTTACTTGGGAAACTTGCTGCCGACGAGTTGCGCCAACGATAACCAAGGAGCCGGGGCAAGACACACGTAGACCCACAAGCGCCGAATGCACGAGTGAAGACTGCAGAAAATCGGAGAAGGGGAGCGATCAACGCACCGAAAGCACGAAAGGAGGCGCCGAAATCGGCGTAATGATGATGGCGATCACCATGGCTCACCGTGGATGACGGGAGCCGCTGGAGTGCCAAAGTGAAAAGTGGCGAACACATTAGTTGACATCTTGTAAACCCTGAGATGGGGAACGATAAAAAAACGGACGAAGACAACAAAATCTCAAGAGTTTTTGTTGTGTTCGTCCGTTTTTTTTATCGTTCCCATCTCGGGGTTTACAAGATGTCAATTAATTACCAGCTCGCCTGCACACTCTCACTGCTTTCAACACATTAGATTCAAAGGATTCAAATAACTGACCTTTGATGGTTCAAACGAACTACAGTAATTAAAGCCATTCAACAAAAAGTTGATTGCATAGATGTCTATACAACTAGCCATACATCAAGGAAGAAGTTTTGGTAACTTGGTGCTCGCTGCAGGGTCTAGAAAACTGCCGAACTTGCCCCTCTATTGACTTTACAGGGGGCGTTTCTCTAGCTATCATCATCATTGTTTGTGACGTCACGGGTAGGACAGACCGGGACAAACCGCGCAGATCAATTGAATCCCTCGGCTCGTTAGCTCACTTCGTGCGCTGTTTGGGTAACGCGCGGTTGTTTATTTGGTGAAGTGATATTTGTAGTAGGACATTTTAACAAAGCTTGAAACCGTTGCACGCGTAGTCTTTCGAACAAACACTTTTTGCGCTGAGGTATCGAAGCACTCGGTTGGTGGTGCGCTGTTCTGTCTCTACCCCAGTACAAAAAGCTGGATTATGAAAATACAGGGTGAAACAAGGAGACGCCAGGCTCTTTAAATCAACCGGAAAATTCGGTTTCTGAACCTATCGCGCTACGACTTTGTGCAGCGTTGCCCACAGATGGGGCATTATTATTATTATTTTTTTTTTGCAAAATTTGCGAAGAGCGAATTTACCTGAGGAAAAAGTAAAGAAAGAAAAAGGCTTAGTTAGCTCCTATGGAAACGCAGCGACGCCACCGGTCTGCAAGCAACACGGCGCCGTTTCGCACGGGAGAATAGAGATGGCGCAAGCGGTCGCGACGCCAACTGCCGCCAACGAACGAGCAGACGACGCAGAGAGCCGGCCCTTTTTCAGACAAGGAACTGCAGTTCCTTGCTGTTACCTGCTGTTACCGCGCCTGTCTTTTTTGTTTCAGCGACTGTCGCCGCCTGCGGAACGCGCGCTGCTTATGAGTCGAAAAGATCGTCTGCTAAAAAGGCCTGCTCTCGGCGCCGTATGCTCGTTCGTTGGCGGCGTTTGTTGCGCCATCTCTTGTCTCCCGTGCGAAACGGCGCCGTGTTGTTTGCAGACCGGTGGCGTCGCTGCGTTTCCATAGGAGCTAAGCCTTTTTCATTCTTTACTTTTTCCTCGGGTAAATTCGCTCCTCAAAAATTTTACAAAAAAAAAAAAAAAAAAAAAAAAAAAAAAAAAGCACCATCTGTGGGCAATGCTGCACAAAGTCGTAGCGCGATAGGTTAAGAAACCGAATTTTCCGGTCGATTTAAAGAGCCTGGCGTCTCCTTGTTTCACCTGTAGAATATCAAGCGCTTTACCTTACTGCAACATATACCACCGCAAATGAAGCTTTATTATTATTATGAGTATTGTAATTTAGACAAAATAAAACTGAGAAAGAGATGCCTCATCAAATTTAAAATAGGAAAGCGAAAGTCGAGAACCTCTCGTATAGTAATCACTTCAGTGAAAGCGACTCTGTGTACCCTGTTGATTCCAACGTGTTTTTTGAGTGCTTGTTTCTTATTAGTTCCAAGTTATTTCTTTCTTTTAACTTTGTAACCCAGTAAATAAACATTTCCTCAGGATAAATGGCAGGAACATGTGGCCGCTGTCTTCCGGAGTCGTTTCAATATAAATCCCTGCTTATTCACCCGGTCGACACGAAACGTGCGAGACCCCCTCGCGATCAGTGTCCCAAAAAATTAGGAGTGGACTTTCTATGAATAACTACCGCTTGTATTAAATTTTCCGGACCCAATTGCGCATAATGCGTGATGCGCTTCTCAGCGAGTAATTTTAAATTTGTAAACAAGTCTTAGTAAAAATTTAATGAAACAAATTAATCAATCGCCTGAATTTGCAGGGGACATGTACGACTATTTAAGAATTTATGAAAATTTCTGGTTTTCTTTCGAGCAGGAATCGCCATGGGACAAACTTTTTTTGCCAAATATTCAATGCGGGAAGAGCTAAGCATCAGTTGCTGACGAACATTTATTTGCTCGACAGCAACTGTCGAGGCACACTTGGATAGAAGCGTTGTTATCGAACAAGCTCAATGTAACTAAAACAACAAGTGCGCGGCGCTTGCGGAAACAGCTAAGAAGACAGCACGTCATTTACTCTGGTTAATGCAAAACCTTTTTCTACCAACCTCGACAAATCATTAAAAAAAAGGGAATTAGAGAGGTTGTGAATAGCCCTAACGCACGCCGCTCAAGCTGTAATGTGAGGTTCCGGACTTGTTTTTAAACATTTTAAAGTTTTTTTTTTTTTTTTTTAATATAGAAAGCAACCTTGAGGCACTAATATTCATTAGAAAGATCGCACACGAAAACGTCCTAGACGTTTCTTTAATAAATAACCTGTTTTTAATCGGCATAGATGCGAACTAACATAGCCGCTCCGCCTCGCCTGCTCGCATCCTGCCAGCTCCGACACAGGAGGGCGCCCGCTAGGTGGTGCCACCAAAACATCTCGTCGCCAATAATAGTACTCATTAAAACTTTGGTTTGTGCTAGTTGGTCCATGGTAGGTATAAGGTTTAAAAGCGCAAACAGACAGGTACAATAGAAAATAACACAAACGACAGGGACAAGGCGCCTTGTCCCTGTCGTTTGTGTTATTTTCAATTGTCCCTGTCTGTTTGCGCTTTTAAACCTTATACCTACCAATAATAGTTTTCTTTTACTTTTTTTTTTACTCTTTGATTAAAGTGGCAGTTTGAGTAAATGATGGCAATCAATCTCAGTAGCAAAGCCAATTTTTTTTTTTTTTTTGGGGGGGGGGGGGGGAGGGAGGGGGGCAATCAAGCAGCGTTTAAAGCGCAAGTCATTAGGACTTTTCTGTTTATGATTTCTTCAGCGATGATAAACCACGTACAGAAACACGACGAACACCATGAGGGTGCCCTTTCGACGCTGTCTCACAGTGAGTCCGTATTTTTGGAAGTTTAGTTTTTCGTGAAATTCGAAGGGTGTCTTTCGGTGTTTATTTTTCACTGAAAATTCAAAGTCAATCGAAGTTTTTTTTTTTTTTTTTTTTTTTTTTTTAGATCTCCATTTTTTTTAATTCGGAAACTATTTTACTGTGCTTCCTATAAAAAGAAAAAAAGAAAAAAGAAAGAAAGAAAGAAAGAAAAAAAGAAACGCCTGGCTGTTATGGTTAGTCGTCCTGAAGGAACTGACAAACAAAGAGGCAAACCTGGCAAACCCCTTTTGTCAGCAGTTCGGGATTGTAAAGGAAACTGAAGTGGTATCTCCTCAGGTTCACTGACCCTGTGCCGGCCCCCCTGTGAATTTTATTTAAAAAAAAAAATAACGGAAAAAAAAACATGTTTTTGCTTTTTTTTTATTTTTTCGCTGTGATCTGGAAATTCTGAGTTTTTGGATAAATCCGAACTGGGGGACCGAAAATTTACCGGCGAGTGTTTTTTGTGTTTTTTTTTTATTCGAAAACATACGCTTAAGTTTGCAGGGGTTGTGATGACGTCAGGAAGTCGAGCTCTGATTGGTTCTGATGGAATGATAGTGACCAGACCTCAAGGCAGCTTGCTTTGGTGTCACCAACCCTCGTTCAATCAGAGTCAATTTCAGAGCTCGGCGTTCTGACATCAGCAGACGAACTTGCGGTCCGCATAGGGTACGTCGGCTCCATTTCAGGGAGGGGGTACTGAAGCCCCGTCAGCTTCTCCCCCCCCTCCCCCTCCCCCTTAACTATGCCACTGGTTAGTCTTTTTCAACGGCGGGGTTGGCTGCCGTAAAGGGGGATCGGTGGCCGAGTGTGTCAGCTAGTGCACCACCGCTCGGAGCACGTGGAGCGAAAGCTTGCGCTGCGAAACCGAGGAATCTTGGGCAGGGGCGCATTTAGGAAAGAAGGGGGAGAGTGGACCCCCTTTCCCTCTCTCCCCTCCCCCTCTAATGCTCCCAAGGTCAAATTTTGTAATTTTTTCAAGAAGAAATAATTAGGCTTTTGGCGGCATAAAAATATCAGCTCAACAAAACAGATCTGGGCAACGTATTGCCACGAATGACAGACGATAAGCCAGGAGAAAATAGAATGAACTAAAGGTTCAATGGGGGCGAATTTGCGCCAGAAACGAAAACGAGAAACAGACGTCGAGAAAGCAGCAGCGAGCTTCGGCGGCGGCGGCAGCAGTAGGCGACGGAGAGTCGGCGTAATAGTATAACTGGCTATTACACGAGAGAACCAGGGAATGAATCGGCAAATACGGCGCTCGGCTATTATGCTCGTCATCTCGAATATTCGACCCCGACCCAGTAAGTTCGAGCGTCAGGGGTGATAATGAACACGCACTTTTGAGAACAAGACATTAGGACGAAATTATAAAAGTTACGTCCCGAGTAAGAATACGTTGATTCGGCCCTGCGCGCGGCAGTATCGCCAGTACTGTGATCGCCAGACGGATGTATGCAAAAGATGTCACCTCTAGACGGATGTATGCGTGACAGCAGGCCCGCAGCCAAGACTACCCCCCCCCCCCCCCCCCCCCCCCAGTGTTGGGTAAAAAGTACTTGAAGTAAACTTCAAAGTAAATTAGAGGTTATGTGCTTTAAATAAAGTAGTAAGTGCACCGGGCGCAATGTAAAAAATTCGACAGAGACACTTAAGACTGCTTACGTGTAGGAATGCGAAAGCATTCCTACACGCAGTGCACTCCTACGAGCAGCGCACCGCGTCTTCCGTTCTGACACGGCGCGTCCCCCTTCCCAATGCGCCGCCAGCAGTTCGGCTGGCTCCTTAGCAACGATGACGCCGCTGCTATGGAGCCACAAGCGCTCCAATGGTGGCATCAGGCTCCCCCACTGAAAAAAAAAAAAAATTGGCTTGCTCTTTATGTTTATACAGCCTTGATGGACATGCGCCTCAACGGGTAATCGGTCTCTTAGCTGTAGATTAGAAATTTAGCCAGTGCGGTACAACCGCTAACCTGGGATTTTTAACGTGCATCACGCAGTAGTGATCACACGAACGCGTGCCGGTACGAAACTCATCCATATCGAAACGGGCGGGGGCGGCGGGGATCGAACCCAGGAGGTTCCCAGCGCAAGCTTTCGCTCCACGCTCCGAGCTGAGACGCGTTAGCCCACTCGGCCACTTCCTCCCCTGCTTCCCCACTGCGGAGGCGCGGCGAACCTCGCCTTCTCCACGGCTTCCGCGACGATACACCCGCGTTGCTGTGCTTTTCTTTGTGTTTTACCTCAGACATCCGCTTCAACCTTGGGCGGCTCTGCCGGCTACCGCGACAAAGCATCTGATATGACGCGTCGCAGCCGATGGAAAACCGGGGGCCGTTTCGCTCCTATCAGGCGGTTACAGACAACGCCGACTTCGCTCCATGGGGCAGTTAACGCTTTTGCATTAAAATAAAACGTAGTTTCAAAGAAAAGTAAAAGTACTTTTTAGCATAAACGTTCATAACGCCCTTGATGTTCTTTTTTTTTTTTTTGCTTTTTATAGATATATTGCTTTGGGGGTGATCGGGGTGCATCAGTTATTTATTGAATAAAGTTGCCAAGTAAAGGCACTTATTTGCATCGGTCTTATAGTCACCATTACTTCACTTAGGGAAATTCCCAGCTGGCGCCTCCCTTGGAAACGATTGCGGGTTTTCGCATGACGACACGGCATTTTTTGTTAGAGGCGTGGGGAAGCCAAAGGCACGAGCGCGTGTCTCCTCGCTTTCGCTGGCCGAGCGAGAAGAGTTCAAAATGGTGCGGGAAAGCCGCCACCAGTACATAGAGAGTGACGCGTCATCGCCTCCCGTTTCTAGTGAGAGTAGAATGTATGTGAAGTATTTCTTCACCGGTATTTTTTCAGAATTGACAAACATCTTGTGAAATAAGTTCAACAAGACCAATAAATTTGGGGAGTGTACTTTGAACTCGGGAATTTACTTTTCCCGGAAAGTGCCTGAAGACAATTTAAATAACGGTGAAGCAGTGGCTGCGTCACTAGGGTCACTAGGGTCCGCTCTCGTGGCCCGCAGCAACCCCCGCACTCTCGTGGTCCGCCGCGACACCCCCCCCCCCCCCCCTTTCACTGCCCAGCTGCACCCCCCTGACCGCTGCACCCGTCTAGGAGTACTACACTCCGCCGCCCCCCCCCCCCCCCCCCCTCCCCCTTTCTCATTGTGACGCCACTGAGTAGAAGTACATATTCAGAGAGTGTACTTCAAGTAAAGCAAACGTTTTCTAAACCTACCTGAGGTAGTACCTTAAGTACTACTTCTCAAAACTGACAAAAAAAAAACAAAAAAAAACAACCCCCCCCCCCCCCTAAAAAACAAGGGCGGGAGCCGAGCTATCTAACTATTAGCCTGCGTAATATTTTTTTTCTTATTTCTTTTTTGATGACCGCGGCGAATTTTATTGATTAAACGGCTGCCCCATTCCTAAGACAAACACCTTGCAGTTCGACTCGAATTTCGCTGCAGTTTTGAACAGCTCGGTTAGGTGTTTGTCCGTCAGGGTTGCATGCTGTTTTGAGCTTACCGCCTACATTGGCGAGGACAGTGCCTCACAGCGAACGTCGATCCGAATATCGACTTCAGCAAGTCATATATGGTGTCACGAGGCTGCCAAAGCCGGACCTGTATTTTTTCTTTATCCCTCTCCTTCTGATATTGTTCGGGGGAGGGGGGGGGGGGGGTACGCTCACTAAGGAGCCGCGAGCCGCACGTAAGCTCGTGAAGAGCCCCATGCGGCTAATGAGCCGCTTTTTGGCCACTTAGCGCATCCCAGGCCACTGTCGCAGAAATGACCTTTAATCCGATTTGTCCAGAATGCGCCAGAGCCGTCAAGGTACAATTAGGTCCGGGCACTACCCCTGAATGGTCGGAACAAATTGCTCAGCCCTAATATAGCCCCTGGATGAACAAATTCCAACGATTTCGGAACAGACTCATGCGGAACACAACAAAATGCTTGCTCTCCCGCGTACTTCTAAAGTCCCTCTTGAGGTCCGTTCACACTCTTGCGACCGAGTACGACTGAGAGAGACCAGACCGGTTTTTAAGCCTCTTGCGACTTCTTAGGACCGGATGCGCTACAGCGGAGCTGGTCCTAAGAGATCGCAAGAGGCTTAAAAACCGGTCTGGTCTCTCTCGGTCGTACTCGGTTGCAAGAGTGTGAACGGGCCTTTACACGAAAAAGTAACGACCGCCCTTGAAGAGCGTCGCGTGCTATCTTGAGAGACAATCATGATGGCGGACGAGCACCGGAGGGCAAGAATGTACGCGGTGCTGGAGGAGGTAGGAGGGAGGGGGGAGTGACAGGAGAGTGGAAATGTCCACGCCTTCAGAGTGCAACGGATGGGCCGCAGGTGCCGCCAGCAGATGGCCACAATCACGAAACGCCAGAAGCACAACGTCTTCGTGGCATCCTTCTTTGGGCGTGGGTTACGCGGCTCATCCGATCAAATCCAGAATGTGCATCGTGGTATTGTGCTTTCAGCCTCCGACTGAGCTCTGAGTTGCAGTTACGATGCATGAAGCACCACCTTGCGATTAAGCCAATTGTAGAACTGCTGCTACCCTAGAAAAATCATTAGCGGGGAAAAAAAAGTACAATTAAGCGTTGGAGGAGAAAGAAGATGTCGTTATCTTTCTTATTCGTGTGCTTAGGGACCTTATTACGCGTGCGCCCACAGCGCGCTGCCGGGCTCCCAGCAGTAACTTGGCGAACTGCGAAAGCTAGGTTAACAATTCGGGGAAAGCTCCTCCCACCTCTCTTCCCTTTGTCGGAGTGAACGCTGCAGAGGAGGCGACCTCCTCCCCAGCGTTCGCTCTGCTAAAGTGGAAAGAGCTGCGAGGGGCTTCCTCTGAACTGTTCACCTCAATAGCAAGTTTTAGAATAACGCACGCTACAGCTTTCCGTACGCAAAGAATAGCGTTGTCGCCACTGCGCATGCGCCGAATGCTAACCACGTTTTTCGCTTTGCGTGCGCTATTTTAGCGTACGCTATTTTTTGGTAATTGCTTGCGTACGTAAAGAGTCTTTGCGCTTCTCCAAGGAGGATTCGCCATGAGAACTTGGCTACAGCCAAAACAAGCACAGTTAAAGAAATAATAATAATTTTATTTGCACATACTGGAAGGTGCACATGAGATGGTGTGCGGGGGCAAGGCAGATAGGTACAAACCCTTACGCAGAGCGCCTGCCAGCCCGCCACCAGATGTGAAAAAAGAAAACGAACATATATATGTACAGAATATACACACTACAGAAAGTACCTAAAAAGGAAAGAAAAGAAGGGGGAAACAAGTATCACATTACGTCGAGGATGTCAAGTGCATCTCATACATCCTGGCCAGCTCTCGTGACACTGCCCCGTTTGACGGCAGTGGGTTGCGCACACTGAGCGAAAGTTTCAGAAATTATTTTATAGCAGCTGGGAGCAGTCAGGAGCTGTGGCGGAATGTCCTCCCCGCACCTCGTCAGGTTGTCCAGTTCTCTTGCCGATTCGAGCAGCTGTAGAGAGGTAGGTGCCGGTTAGGGGGGAGCCGTCCAACACCCGGCAGGCGAAACGCACACAAGACACTTGGCGCCTATGAATTGGAGCGGGCACCACCCAAGCGCCTTCAGCCGGTCACAGTAAATGGTGTCCAGCCCAGAGACATGCCCAAGTACCATGGAGTATATTGTCCTGGACGCCCTTCGCTGGACGCTTTCAATCCGCTCAATCAAATGCCGCTGGGTTGTTGACCACACGGAGCAAAGTACTCAAGTGATGGGAGCACCATCGCCGTGTACAATGTACGCAGTGAAGCCGGCTCACAGGGCCTCGTCACTCGTGCAACGAAGCCCAGCATACGTCGAACCTTCGCAACCACACAGGCGACATGAGCAGAACAATCCATTATGAACATCACGAAAAGGATGGATAGCGACTTGGAGGGCACCCAGCTTGCTCCCATGAGTGTGTACTCCGGTAGGGTCACACTGTTCCTGGCACTGAAGCGGACTACAGCGGTCTTGTTGGGGCTAAGCTGCAGGTGATTTGCAATGAGCCCAGTGCTGCACTTCCTCGAGGTAGTCCTGGAGACAACTTTTCTTGGCAATGCAGTGGAAGGTACGTCCCGCGTCCCCTCTCCCATTTTGAGTGTACGCAGGCTCTCCTCTTCTCCCCGGAAATGGGGGAGGAGGAGAGCCTGCGTACACTCAAAATGGGAGAGGGGACGCGGGCCTGTACCTTCCACTGCATTGCCAAGAAAAGTTGTCGCGGAGTATAGCAGCTCCTTGTGTCGAACACAGGACACAGGACCAGACTTGCACGTAACGCGAGTAAAATGTAATCGATTACATATTACTGTAATTTTGTAACGCTTCAATTTCTTCCTTTAAGGAGTAACGATCCTTGTAATTGAATTAATGTTTTGCTGTAATCATTACAAAATTACTTTTCCTTCATTTCTTTTTCTTTTTTTCCTTTTTTGTGTGCGTGTGGGGGGAGGGGGGGGAGGGGGAGGGTTAGATGGGTGGAGTCACTCAGCTCTCGGCAACAATCGATTTTTTTTGTCTTTTTTTTGAAACCACTAAGCACGGGACCTCGAGGATAGTATGCCACTTCACTATGCTTCGTTTACAGGGTACATTTTTTTTTTTGCACACCAGAGACTACGTCCGGTATCAAAAATGATCTTATCCAGCTCCTTGTGAGTAGTCTATTTAAACAGCGCTCTTCTTATTTTGTTTATTTTTCCATGAGAGGGATTTGGTGTTTTAACGTCACTCACTCGGCTCTAAACAAAAACGGGCAAGGCTTTTTTTTTTTTTTTTTTCGGTACAAATGAGCACGGGATTTTCAAAATTATGCTACCATAATAATAATAATAATAATAAAAAATGCACGAAAAGTAACGTGGGAAGTAATTGATTACTTCAGAGTAATTTTTCGATTATTTTTTTAGGCTGTAACTGTAATTGTAATCGGTTACTTTTTACAGTGAAGCAATTGTAATTGTAATTGGTTGCTTTTTTTCAGTAACGTGTGCAAGTCTGCACAGGACTGAGGTGTCGTCGGCTTACTGTACCCCCAGCTGTCGCTCTGCGGCATATCGTTAACGCACACAAGGAACAGGGTCGGTCCGTGGACCGAGCCCTGGGTTACGCCCGACACATTAGGGAGTTTTAGTAGACCGTGTTTCCCCCTCCGCTAGCCCTCCGCTACGAAGAAACTGCCACTGCGCCTGCGCGCCGATGGCCTTGGCTGTACAGTTCCGGGTAGCGGAGGGGAGCGGGAAACACGGTCTACTAAAACTCGCTAATGTTTCGTTCATCCGAACGTGTACCCCGGTATACCGCCTGCTGATTTCGGTCAGCGACAAAATGCGACAGCCAGGTTAACAATGGGCCCCCTATGCCTGCATCGTGCAATTTTTGTTTCAGGGTAGTCAGATTGAGGATGTCAATAGCATTACTCAGGTCCAATTGCGCCGGGTCCGTTGCCACCGACTGTCCATGTGGTCGCTGATGAAATGTGCCACAGTAGCGAGAGCAGTCTCTCAACTCTTGTTCCGGCGAAACCCATGCTGCGATGGCGTATGTATCGACTTTCTTCGAGAAAGTTCAGAAGGCGCGCTTACAGCTCCCTCAAACGTCCGGCACACAATTGACGTGATGGACACGGGACGGTAGTGGCGGGGGTCATCGGAGGGCTTCCCATGTCCCTTGTAAACGGGGGTAACCATGGCCCGTCGCCAAGAGTCTGGCACGACGCCCTGATCCAGAAAGCCCTGGATGGCTGTGGAGGGTGAGGATAGAGCATGGAGGGAGATGAGCTTGAAAAAAGCAACAAATTATCCCGTCTGTTCCTGCACCCTGGGTGGGTCTGATCTTGCTGACAGCCTCCCGTAGCGTTTCCGATGTGAAGGCGATGGAGGAGAATGCAGTTCGAGAGCCGTTGTGCGGGCTCACTTGAAGGTGGCCATGCAGTTCAGAGCTATCCGGACTATCGGTTGCAGAGGAGCTGCTGACCGAAGAAAACTGGTCGGCAAAAAGCTGGGCGATTCCCTGGCATGTCCGTAACTCGGTTCTCGTAGTCACAACAGGGTCCCAAAACACCTTGGGGTCATCTTAGGTTGGCTTTCATTGCGAGTCCTTGGACATATTGCTTGTGAGCCACATAAATGGCTGCCTTCAGTCGTCGTTGGTGGTCCTTTGCCAACTGGAGTTGACAGTGCACTTATTACGGGCAGCCTTTTTTTGAATAAAGTGCGCTTGACCCTAGCAGCTTTGATGATGTCAGGGGATATTCAGAGAGAGTGCCTACGCTTTGTGATCCTTGTGGAGCATGGCACGCAGTCCTGCCTAATTGCCAATGCAAAGACGCACCACAACTCATAGCTGGCCAGGCTGTCTTCGCCTGATATCAAGCCTTGTGGTGCAAGATGGGTAAGCATGGCCAAGTGCCCCAGGTCTGCTTGGTCAAACTTCCACAGCTTCAGTGCAAAACACCCTCTGCGGGGCAAAGTCACTGCGGAGGCAAGTTCGACAGCATTATGAACACTGCCGTGCATACCGCTGGAGACCTCGCAGGATGAAAAACGTGTTGCATCCGACGTGAATATAAGGTTTAGGTAGCTGGGTGTACCACTCCGGGTTGCATATGTTGTCTCCGTACAAATTTGGGCGAATCCAGCAGTCGTTACCACGTCAAACAGAACATCATCAGTGTTGTCTCGAGGAATCGGATAGTACTGTGTGAGTCAGTCAGTGTGACAATTGAAGTCGCCAATCACCAGGATGTTGGCATAGCTTTTCTGTGATGCCGTCTGCAATGATCTTTCGAGCAGCTTGTGCGATTCCGCGCGAGACGACGGCGGGCAAAAGATACAACATGAGGTCCCGAGGAAGATTAGTCCTTCCAGGTCCTGATGCTCAAAATCTGTTCGGCAGTGAACGCAAAACTGCACCGGAATCGCCATCATGACGCCGCCGTCAACGCCCTTTCTGTCGTTCCTAAAGATGGTGAAGGCGTCGAGGCTGAGTGGCTCACCATCAGCTACGCTAGAGTCCAACCAAGTCTCCGAGAGAAAGAAAGTTGTGTTTACTGGAAATGATGCACAGAGAGATTGAAAGTTTTGCAACTTGTTTTTCAAGCTCCGACAGTTGTTATACCAGAACTTAGCGGTCTTGTTAATGCTTGCCGGGTGTGTGATTTGAGTTGAAGTGTCAGCAAAGCGCAGGATTGTCAAGAGATTGACAGACACCGCCGCCTCCAGCGGAGACCAAAGGGGGGTCTGCTGTTTTTGTGTCATCAAAAATGTCGGAAAAAAAGGGGAGAGTGCACTGAGAGCAGTGCCACGTCTATACTCCGGGAGAGGCATGTAGACACATCGTCGGTGGCACCAGCGATCACACACGTCGCAGCAGGTGGCCGCTTTGTGATCATACACACGCTTGTCGCAGCGCGCACAGGCCGGTGCAGGAGGGCCGGGATTGGCAGCAACATCCCAGCAGGGACGGGCTGTGCGACAGGAATGAGAGCAGCAGAAAGGCGGTCCTGGCGGTACCGGCGGTGAAGCGGCGGCGTACCGGGCCCGTTGCTGCTGTTGGGAGACTTAAGGGGGCCCTGCAAGGACTTTTTAACAGGTTTTTAATTTGCACCGAACCTCAGCGCACTGAACGTAGTAACCTAGTGAAATTTTTCTTTTCTCGAAATTCGCTTTATTTTAAAAGTTATAGGCAAATTAAAATTACAAAAACAAGCAAAAAATAACCTCCCTCATCCTTGGTTGCTTGAGTGGCCGTGAACTAGAGGAGGGGTAGTGGGCTCATCCCGAGCGCTCACGGCTGCCGCACTCCGTGTCGACGGCGCGAGAGGGCGCCACTAAAGCACGTTCTGGATAGGCTGTATGCAGCGGGCGGCCAGAGCGGCTCTCATTGCATTTGCTGCGCGATCAAACACTAATTCGGCATGACACTTCATTAGCCACAAACGACAGCAAACACGGGGTAAATATTAGTTCAGAATGGAAGCCACTTCCCGCTGCCATACCGCGAAACGGCCAAACCGAAAGCCAAAGCTTCTCGCCGAAGGCCTTCGGAACGCTCGGAGCCTGTCGGATCCTCTTGTCCATACGACCGCAGCGCCGCCGCGTACATCCGGGACCTTTCCGTGTCGGCGCCTTATCCCACTACTCCTTTCTAGTATTCGCCGCCTTTTCCACCGCTTGGTGGCGGGTATGTCGACGAGTCATTTCTTGTTCCCGTACTTTATAAACTGCATTCGTTTCTTTTCTTATCTAAAATACGGAACAAAAACTACTTTTATAAATAATTAAAAAGGGTTCGCACCAGTTATATTTTGCATTTCGACTAAAAGGAAGTTCTTAGCGGCTCTGACCAGTAGTAAGCCCAGGACCAAAGACGTCACATTTTGCGCGCTTTCGGTACCGTGGGTCGCCCTCGTCGGTGGAGGAGGTTTCCGCGTCGTCCGGTTAAAATATGACGCACTGATATTTAGTTACTCTCTCCGTGCCCGCTAACTTGCCCGAACCCCAAGAGACGTGGAAACCGCAAAAAAGATAGACGCTTAAATATGATTGCAGGGCCCCTTATGCCTTGCAGGTTGAGTAGAGGCCAACGTTGTAGCGGAGCTGGGACAGGTGAGCACGAGACGAAGACACCGCAAACGCGGCGTCCAACTGCTGGAGCATGGTGCGAATACAGGGACAACGGGATAGCGCATAAGAACGGGAGTATCGCCGCTGTAAAGCGAAATTTTCCGGAGCAGCCGCCTCGCAGTTCCCTGCCGGCCGCCATGATGCTCCTTTGTAGCCATGACTGCGGCCGCTTTGGCGTCGTCGTGAGCGTAACGTCGGCGGCATCCTCGCGACTGCGATTTTCAATACGAGACGACATTACACTCGGTTTGAAAAACCCAGTGATGTAGGCAACGATGAGCGGCAACTTGATGGTATACGCGCCAATATTTCTCGGCGAAGGTACTATCGCGGACAATATGAGCTGAAACAGCGCTCCGGCCGGCGCACGGTACTACCTGCGCCGCCTGTCGCCTTGCTCCGCGCACATGACGCACCCTGAGTACGAGATAAATTGTCACTTGCGCTCGCTGCGCCACTGCGCTCTTCCGGCCGTCTGCAAGCGAGACGGGGGGTGCGACAGCGGGCATGTGTGTTGTAGGGTGGCAGGGTGAACAAAGCATAACACTTGTCGTTCCTCTTTTGGTATTGATTGACTTTACTCTATCACGCAGAATCCCGTACAAAAAAACGCTGACTGGTGAAGAAAAAATATTGAAGTGTCTTAAATTTCAGCTTCGATTATCGTTCTTGAAAGTCGCATCAAAAGACGTTGGAGGTTGTTCTTGTTTGATTATAGGGGCACGCACAGAGTAGGACATTCTAAGTTATAGGCCAAAATCTGTATGCCGGATATAGTCCGGCCTCCAAGGTATTTACTTTTTTTTTTATCTCTTTCATTGATCACAGATATTTAAAAAAATGGTAAGCATACACGTTACTAAGAAGGTTTTGTAGCCTTGATTGGTATGAAAAGGTTCAAAAATATAATTTCTTTATTACAGGGCGCACCTGTTTGTTTCAAACAAAACAAGTTGCTGACAAGACACCAGTTTTTTTGTTTACAAATTCATAGTCTTAATAAAGTGGGGCAAACAGTCATATATTTTCCCGAAGAAGGAGATGCAAACTTAATCGAAAGAAAATTTCCAGACGACAATGTAAGACACAAAAGATAATGCGTGGTTAACGGCGTTAAACAGTGTGTCGCAACCGTAGCATCAAGCTTTGTTCCAATCGGCAGAAATCCGGTTCAGGGGGTCCTGAGGCATAGTAAAACCTAAAAAAATAATTTAATACCGCGTCATTCTCCTTTGACCCGCGACCACGGCTCTCCTCCTGTCAGGAGCCCTAAACTCGTCATGCACAAAGTTGTAGCCGAAAGTTCGCGGAGCGCGCCCATTGGACGTCGACGAGAAAAACGCCAAGTCATCGTCGTGATTGTCCAATCGGCGCGCTCCGTCAACTTCGGCTCCAACTTTGTGTTTGACGAGTTTAGGGCCCCTGGTAAGAAATCATAGAGCGCGGCCACGAAGTCTGGCTCAGCCCGACGCCACTTCCATTCACCTCTGATTGCTTTCCACAGTTTGTGGGCAGTGGCGTGGTGGAGGGGACGACGTGACATGGCTACCTTGATGCGCCTCCAAATGTTTTCGATGACATTCAGATCGACTCCTCTTGGGGACCAAGGCAGCTTCGTCAGGCAGCGCTCCTCGAGGAGATACGAGCGTGACAACGCATTTTCCACTTCGGCGCTTCCTTGAAATGCACTGAAATGCACGTTAGCTGAACACGTAAACATTGGGCTACACGGCACACGCATCGTGATGGTGGTTCCGTCGACCAATATTTTTGCTAGCAGACGGCCGGAAGAGCGCAGCGGCGCAGTGAGCGCAAGTGAGAATTTATCTCGGCCTCAGGGTGCGCCGTGTTTAGGGAGCGATGCGACAGGCGGCGCACGTAGTACCGTGCACAGGTCGGAGCGCTGTTTCAGCTCATATTGTCCGCGATAGTACGGGGTGTGAAGGTGAGTATATATACCAGGCTTATCTTGCCGAGGCGACGCAAGCGAACACGACCGGTCGACCACTAGCCTCGCATGCTCATGTTTAAAGGGATACTACAACAAAATTTCGGCGCTCATTTTTTGGTCTATATGTGTTCAAAAGAGCAGTATCACATGGAACATACCAATATCTTGTTAAAAAAGTCTCGAAAAGGAATTTTAAAACGAATTAAACGATTAGCAAAGAGCACCTGGTGGATGTCGCTAACGCCTCGTTTGTAATGCTTGTCTAGGAACCTTGACAGCTAGTGACGGAGGTTGTCTCGTCTCCGTCCACGACGAGAGGAGGGGGGAAGGAGGAACTCCCCTCTACCCGAGAATCTCTTTTGCGTGTCGCAGAAGTCGCTATTGTCCCCCTAGAAGATTATAGAAGATTAACCCGTCACTCAAAATTCGTACAAAAGCAGCCGCTTCGGTGGCTGGAACGACTAGACCATCCTCTCGACGTCAGCCTTGCCGTAGCTTTGCTCGTCTTGAGACGACCTACGTCACGATTGCGTTGGATGTCACGTGCTCTAAGCTGGGCCTTCTCCGAGCGATTGCCAGAGCAGGCCGCTTATAATGAAAAATACAGCCACCAGGATCAAAATACGAACGTGCGATTGTCATTTACGGATATTGTGGATCATATTCAACCTATTTTTGAACACGACGGGAATATTTCAAATTTCGTTGAAGTATCCCTTTAAACAAAGCTAAAATGGTACTCTGGACCAAAAAAAAAAAAAACTTGTTTTTTCCTCAGGTTACACTGTATCTTGGTGGTCTCTGTACCAAAAAAAAAAAAAACTTTTCTCCTCAAGTTACACTGTATCTTGGCGGCGTTGCATGTGCGAGAAGCTTGGGCTTTTCCGTCGCGGCGGAGAAACGCTATCTAAAGCTAGAGTTTTAGAATAGCGTAAAGACCCTTGCGTCAGCACTGCGTACAACGCACGCTAGCTGTCGACGTAACGTTACGGAGCGCGGAAGGCAAACGCATACGTAACGATTCGTAAAGACTTGCAGCGCCATCTTGATGTGCTCCTCCGAACTGCTTCAAACAATCCAAGGCGGGTATTCGGTCAAGCCAATTTAACACCGCAAATCTCCTCGCTTTGCTACGAGGTGCGTGAATCTCTTTCCAGTTGCCTGTTGTGAACGTTTTTTGTTTTTTCTTTTAGGGCTGTGCGACCAGCAGTTCGGTGTATGGTTCGCTCCAGTCTGTTGTGGGATCCCTACTATCTTATGTTGGCCTCGTCATTTGCTTGGAAGTATGCAAGCAATAGGTCACACCGCTCGCGTACCGACCGCACGGTAAACACCCTTTTGGATTCGGCGGCATCGCCAACGTTCTTGGATATCGACGCCCTTCTTTGTGGGCGCTCGAAAGGGTTCGTCGCGTTTATTTCTTTGAGGAGGTTGTGGGTCGCCTGTCAATACCGCCCAATCAGGCCGAGTTCCACTCGCTCCGAGGAAGTCACACGGGGAAGCGCTACCATTAGGAAAGGTTTTATCTGTACTTAAAGGGACCCTCCGGAGCGTTCTGCGATGGTCTATTTATTGCGGTAACTCAATCTACGGGTCCTAAGGATCTTAAAAATCGTAAAATTACGGTCATGCGCGGCGGATTTCCCTATTAAAATTGCTATCAAAGTCCCCGGCACGCCCCCCTTTCTGAGATGACCCCGGAAAACGGGAGGGGCATCTCTTTACGCATCAGCCAATGGCAATCGAAGGATTCCAGTGTCACTGCGCGTCACCGACCGCCGACCCGCGGAGGAATCTCTCCAACACGCGGACACGCGCGGACCGTCGTCAAGGGGCCCGGACCAAAGTTGCCCGGACTTTGTGCTCAGCATTCGTCGTTCGTCGCACCGCTGGCACCGGACCGTCGCATCGTACGGTCGCGCTATGGACCTTTCGGACCTAACGTCTCTTGAGCTCGAAATCCTGGAACGGACAGCGGACATGGGTGCCATATCCTATGATTCGACCCCGATGCGCGACGTCGACGAACGCAGCGCCGCGGGCACCGACTGTGGCAACGACGAACGGCCGCGCCGCGGTGAAGCGAGTCTGGCGAGTCCGCAAGAGCTGGAAGACGCACCCGACGATGGAACCAGGCGGCTTGGGAACACGGACTGGTACGTGGTGCGCTCCATTATACCCCGCTTTAATGGGTAATTGATGCGTGTTTTCTGCGAAGGTGTCTATGTGGTTCCTGCGCGCCGATGGAGACCGTTGTCGAGTGCGTCTGCTGCCGCGAATACCCGGCCGTCGCACGGAAGCAGCAGGGCCGGCAGGGCTGCGTAACGGGCCACCCGGACTTCGAGGCCCTGTGCCTCAACCCTGAGGTGTTGAGGTTGGCCTACCTCAACATGCGGCACTACGGGCAGCAAGGGATGGGCGCAAGTGCCAGCGAGTGAGTACGATGTCATGCTCTGCGCGTGAGCAAACTCACCATGTCTCGGTGAGGACCGTGCCCTCGGCAACTACGTTCACTGTCCGATTCACAGCGTACATACGTACTTGTAATAACTTGTTGTTAGGCTAGATGAACGTTTAGCACCATCCTGGGAAGCGGTCGATGAATTGTTTGTGTTGCCGATAGTGAAATTAATCATAACCCCCCACTGTCCAGGCGCAATATAGCGCTCCAGGGAGGCTTTCAAGAGACTAAATGAGAAGCAGCCTGCCTATTTACCACCAGTCATTTGTTGAATACAGAAACACGAACACTTCCAACTGCTGTCCCTCTATAAACTACACATATTCTTATATGTTCTAAACGAACTGGTTTGATGAGACCGCCCTCTTCGAGCGTTAGGCTTCTTCCTGTTAGGCCAGATCATGGAGAGCTATTTTTCCTTGCATTTGCGGTTATCAGTTTAGATATGTCATTTTCTTGCTCTGTTTAGATGCAATGTTATGCAACAATAGCACTATGAAATATATGACAGTCACATGGCCTCGTCTCGTCGAGAGCAATAGAAGGTGAAACCTCGGATGTACATATGCTTTGGCGTTGTCCCCATGCCCAATGCTTCCTTACCTCCCTCTTTTTCAGCCTTCTCGACCCACTGACTAGGCAGGCTGGCTCGCCCCCCCCCCCCCCCCCCCCCCCCCCCCCCCCAGCTTCAACTCGTTGATTCACTACTGCTCCTACTGGTACAGCATGTCCATGCTGTACCGGGTGAGCACTGGTGGCCCCAATCAAGCACCGGACTATGGTGTAACTAATAAAGGTTCCCTCTCTCTCCCTTTCTCTTTCTCTGTCTCTCGAGAGAGCAGTGGATATCCCACACGTTTGGCTCATGGCCAGAAATTTGTGACAAGCTATTCTAGTTCACTTATTTACCGACACGTGGCGTATTCACCTTTAACTTTTACGTCGTGTGCAAATTCCCGCCAAACCGAAATGCGTTCCGCGTGCAATGAATAAAATTGTGAAAAATAGAAAACAGAGCTACGTTATCAGAGCTTCTCAAACAGTACCACAGAAAGGGGGAAGATCAATTGATGGACAGCACAAAGAACACGCAGAGAGCGTGCTAACGCGGCAGTAAAACCCGCGCCAGTGTTGGTGGTTAATTCGACGAGACGGGTTGTTTGTGTGTGTCAGTGTGTGCGTGCGTCCGTGCGTGCGCGTGTGCGTGGGAACGCGCGCGCGTGTGTGTGTGCGTGTGGTGGGGGAGAGTGTAAAAGCAGCCTGTGAGCGCATTTTGAGGCAAACAAACGCAAGACGGGCGCAAAGAGCGGACGAGCACGCCGTATCAGCGCCTCCCGGTTGCAAGAAGTCGATAACACTATTATTCCGCGTTTTCATATCTAGCGATATGGAAGCAAAAAAGTCAGATCTGCGGTCCGAACAAGTATTCGAAAAACTACCCGACGATACATATGCGATATTTTTGGAAAGTTGTTTGCGGATTGGCGAGTGTGTCGAGTAAACTACAACAAAAAGGATCCATATTTTGTGTTGCCTAAATTAGGCTTTCATGAACTCCACAACCATCGTATCGCTACACTGCCTCCGCTGAAGTCATCAGGAGCGAAATATTCTCTTTGATATGACCACTCGCTGTGCTGATGTCTGGCTTCCTTTTTTCTTCGGATTTTTCTTGAAATTGGTAAAACTGAAAAACTCCGAACTGAAATTTTTGAATTAAATGAAACCCCAGGTTAACTGGAAAAATTGCTTTATTTCTGTTGACCCCGAAAACAAACCGCCCTTTTCCGCGAGGCTGCTTCCTTCTGCTGCTATTATTGTTTCTGCATGGGCCACTTAGTGATAACTGGCGCGAATAGCATTGTGTGTTGTAAAAACGCAATAGATGTGCAATAGCTTTTACGACGTAAGCCCTGATAAACCCTGATTTCTGGTCGACACCAGAAATAGATACCGAAAACAGAGAACTTTGAAAAAATGAACACCCAAAGACATAAATTCGGAGTTCTTTGGAGCTTTCTTTCATCGTGCAGAGTTTTTCGGCTTTTTCGGTGAAGTGAACGAAAGGTTGAAAACAGCAGTTTGTGAATTTAGTAAAAGTATCCTTTTCAATGAGAAACGTGTTCGACGATTCCCCTTTTTTAAAATAGAAGCTAAACGGAAGTTCTTTGTGATCATACAAACGAAAGTTGATACTGCGAGGGCCTGAAAAAGGCCTGCAGTTTTTCAAATAAATAAATAAATATTAGAAATAGAGAAGTAGAGCAAAACTTGTTCGAAGATCCCTGGAAAATATTAAGACCAGTAGGGTTCATAGCAGTTGGCGGTCCTGAAAAAACTGAGTTTTTTGGGTAAATATAAATATTAAAATATTTTACCGGAAGTATTTTTTCGATTTTATCGAATTTGTCCGAAAACACAGAAGCATACTTATAGTACTCACGTCCGCCCCAGAAACCGGAATACGCCTAATATATTTGGAAGCCTTTATTAAGTAAATGGAGGAAGGATCTCCACGGTGACGATAAAAATAAAAAGCCGGTTTAATTATGCGAACTGTGTTAAAATAGAAGGAAATAATGAATTATTTATTTTGGAGGTACCGTTGAACTGTACCCGACCGTCATCTCGATCCTTTCAGTGCGAGCGCTCTCTCCTTCCTCTTTCTTAGTTTCTTCCGAGTCTATTTAGTCTCCGGAAGCTTGCACCTTCTTTTTCTTAGTCTACAATACTTAATGACATCACCAAACGTACAGAATTACGCATTCAGAACCCGTCTAAAACTGTACCGCGCTATTCATATAGTCTCATTCTCGATTTATTAGCGTGTCAGATCTTAGGCAATGTAAGTTCATTCATCCTTTCCAGACTCGTCGACTAATCTCATTCTTTTGCTTACTTCATCGGTTCCTTCAAAACTTCGGTCAGTCCAGTTCACCTCTTTTGGAACCACTGCCAAGCGGGGCAATGCCAGCTCCAACGGCAAGGCTAAGTCCGTCCTGATATTTTTATAGCGTTGCTCCCCCCCCCTCTCTCTCTGTCTGTCTCTCTCTCTCTCTGCCTCTCTTTCTTTCTATTTTATTAAGAACCACCGGATTTTTTTCGTAAAAAGCAGCGAAAGCTTCCAGCGAATATTTCGTTCAGCATCCATCCTTTTAAAACCTCAGCACTTCCTCGTGCCATCCAGAACTCAAACGATCTTTCCGACAATAATTGACACCATATCAGATCGCAAAAAGTTGCGCGGTGCACTGGTTAACAGTTTCTTTCCACCAGGCTGGCACTCAACAAACTGAGTTTTTTCTTCTGTTGTTGAGCTATTGTAATCCTTACATTGTGTTAGTGCTCCCAAGGGCTTACTTATCAAAGCACGTTTATTCCGATTATCACAAAACGTTCGTCTGCCGTCGAAGGAATATTCTAAACTGTATCTTTGTTTTTTGTGTGTCACTATTGGGCTTATTCACATGTCATCACTTTTTACATTAGTGCTACATACCTCTTCCGCGGCAGACGTTTTCAGCGCTCAAGAATAAATAAAGTTGTGGCTACGCTTTCCGTGAGAAAGTCAGGAAATGCATGAAGTACATTTGTTTATTGTTCATTTTTGTTTGTTTATTACCTACAGTTCGCCCTTGGGGCATTATTATTTTTGTTTATTTATTACCTACAGTTCGCCTTGGGGTATTAATATTTAAATGGCGGGGAGAAGTTCGCACAAATATGTGGCCGAGGACTCGAGATTGCCTTTTCAAGTAACCAGACACTTCGTTTGTTTTGACGTTCGCTCCCTATGTAATACCTCACCTCAGCTTTCAGGCCCACGTGACAAACTCCCACAATTCAGCTCAAAACGGCGTTATGACCATATCAGGAGTTCTTAGTACTTATCAGAAATTTGCACACGCCACCACGTTTTTGGAGCATGACATAAGAGCAGTAGTGAGGACTGCTGCACCGAGATTGTGAAGATTATTCACATTTCAAGAAACAGGCTGCTGCGCATGTGCGTTGTATATAATCAAAAACACGTACGTGTGGAAAAATACGAATGTTGTTCTGTCAACAACATGAATGATATTGCCTTTTTCACTTCCGCATAATTCCAGCGTAACTTTCTGATACTCCTATCAGAAAGGTAGTTTCAAAAGTGCAATGCAACGCCGTTCTTATTCTAATGCGTGAGTACTACTTCGCTGACACAGCGGCCACCGAGCGAGATTGGTTCCTGCTTGTAAGAAGAGGAAATCGGAGGATTTAGGAACGACTTTATAACTCCACAGTAAATTCAGCTGAAACGAGCGGAACTCCCGAATCTTTGATTTTGTCCAAACGCCGAGGTCTAGTATAAAAACTAATTCGAGTAAATATGCGATATATTCCTGAAGTATGCAATTCTTTGGTCCTATTCCTTTAATTGCTTTAAACAGACACAGTCGTCAAAATTTGATCATATAGCATTACCTCACTACAATGATTAGAGCCTGTGTTTCTCAAGGCCTTCAAATACTCTAACAAAAACGTCGTGAGCTTATGTTAATGTCTGCCCTCACACATCATAAAGTTAAAAAAACCTTTCTCAGTTTTCACGTCGGTCGGTCTGTCGAGGGGGGGGGGGTGGTTGCAACCACATAAGATATCGCACCTTCGGTGGTCGCACGGACACGTGATCATGATCATAAGGGATCACCTTTCCATCGTCACTGAGGTCACGTGACCATAGTCCGTGGGGTCCCGTCCACCACGTGACCACATAAGAAATAGCGCACCTTTGATGGCCACACATGGTCGCGTGACTGAGTCGGAAGCAACCTGACAATACTGATAATAGCGCACTTTTGCTGGCCACATGTTCATGCGTAAGCGTCGTTTGTTTGTGGGTGGGGGTCACGTGACCATGGCCCATCGGTTTTCGTCCACCACGTAGCCACACTAGAAATAACGAACCTGCTGGTCGCACGGTCAACTGCCCATGATCCGTGGGGTCACGCGTGACCGTCGACCACTACGTGATCCCCCCGCAGTACCCTTCCGGAGCATCTTCAGAATTCCAAAAAAGCACTCACGGAAGAAGCCATATAAAGGACCTCACGGAAGTCGACAAAGATTCATAGAGGTTCCATAACAGTTCCAGACCCCTTTAACGAAGAAGCGTTTACGCCATAAAAGACGGTGCAAAATGCTGCGAGTTCCATCAGAATCTCCTACACGATTTGGTTTATAATTTCTTATTTATAGCTATATCTAATTTTTCTCTTCAATGAACCGCAGCAAACGTTACGATTCATCCCAGCCAACCCAGCCCGGTGAGCGTGCCACATGACTTTACATTTTTCGCACTGCTGCGCAATACCGTCTGATCACGTGGCGCACTCTCTGTGTTGGTTTGGTTCCGAGGTTCGTGAAGTACCTTTCTGTTCATTTGTGACTGAGACAGAGTAATACCCGTTTCTTTCTCAATGCCCTTTATTCCAGGGCTAACATAATTTTCTACAGCAGTACGCTTCCGGCCACCGTTTTATTGAACAAAGACTGAGGGTCTGGCTACTTTGTTAGGAAAGGGGAGATCAAAGTTAGTGTTAAAGAAAAAACATAGCTTAGCTTATCACTTCGCGTCCGCATACACGATGCACGCACGCGCGCACGTTGCGTTTTTAGAATTGCTTTGAAGGCTCGTTGGGCGTTGTCGTGTTGTCCATGGGCCAAGCAGTTTGGCAAGTCTGAAAGGTTTCAGTGTTCATCCGCTCAGATGTTGTTTCTATGATATCTCCTCGAACCTTGGTCTCTCTATACTCAAGTGGTAGACGACGCGAAATATATAATTTTCATCCCTCTACTACATGCTGGTATCATGGCAAATACTTGAAAATAACTCTATTTTGAAAAAAAAAAAAACGCTTCAAAGTGGACCTGGTTTTTCAGTACTGACGGTTTCGCCCTACTTTTCAAATTTGAGCACACGCGCCTTCACATGGAACTTTTGGAGCACGGCTCATGCACCCATTCTGGGCGAAATATATAACTTTCATCCCTCTACTACATGCTAGTGCCATGGCAAATACTTGGAAATAAATCTGTCTTGAGAAAAACCGCTCCGAAGTGGACCTGGTTTTTCCGTTTCGACGGTTTCGTCCCATTTTTAAAGTTTGAGCACCCGCGCCTTCACAGGGAACTTTTGGAGCACGGCTCATGCACCCATTCTGGGCGAAATATATAACTTTCATCCCTCTACTACATGCTAGTGCCATGGCAAATACTTGGAAATAAATCTGTCTTGAGAAAAACCGCTCCGAAGTGGACCTGGTTTTTCCGTTTCGACGGTTTCGTCCCATTTTTAAAGTTTGAGCACCCGCGCCTTCACAGGGAACTTTTGGAGCACGGCTCATGCACCCATTCTCGGCGAAATATATAACTTTCATCCCTCTACTACATGCTAGTGCCATGGCAAATACTTGGAAATAAATCTGTCTTGAGAAAAACCGCTCCGAAGTGGACCTGGTTTTTCCGTTTTGACGGTTTCGTCCCATTTTTAAAGTTTGAGCACCCGCGCCTTCACAGGGAACTTTTGGAGCACGGCTCATGCACCCATTCTGGGCGAAATATATAACTTTCATCCCTTTACTACATGCTAGTGCCATGGCAAATACTTGGAAATAAATCTGTCTTGAGAAAAACCGCTCCGAAGTGGACCTGGTTTTTCCGTTTCGACGGTTTCGTCTCATTTTTAAAGTTTGAGCACCCGCGCCTTCACAGGGAACTTTTGGAGCACGGCTCATGCACCCATTTTGGGCGAAATATATCATTTTCATCCCTCTACTACATGCTGGTGCCATGGCAAATACTTGGAAATAAATCTGTCTTGAGAAAAACCGCTTCAAACTAGACCTGGTTTTTCCGTTTTGACGGCTTCGTCCAACTTTTCAAATTTGGGCCTCCGCTCATCCACAAGGAACTTGTTTAGAACATTCGGGTCTTTAACTGGGAAAAATGATAAGATTTAAGTCCATCAAATCAATCATGGTACAACTGCATATCCTTGAAAATAAACCTCCTCGATGGGAAAGGCGTTCGAGCGAGGACGTTACGTAGTTCTCATTTTCCAATGTTCTCCTCGCTGGATCGACCGACATGTTTTTTACTTGATATTTTGAATTTATGTGCTTGACGTGTCATGAAGAGACCATCAAGTACAGTCAGCTTCCTTGCCAAATAATCACTCAATATTCCCACTTTATTCGCCCTAAATGTAGCTTCGCCAAGGTCACTAATTTCTTAATGATTAATAACTATATTTCTATACCTTTTCTTAGCCATGATAAAATTTCTAAATGAAAAAACAAATAGTTGCTTTCTTTGTTTGGTAGTTTAGTGATCCCAGCAGCAGAATGCAGGAAACGATTCTGAACAGCTGGCTGATCGATTATGCGCCTGATTCGACAAACTGGTCTCAGGAACCCGAGCAAATAAGTTTGAGAGAAGACAGAGCGTACACTACGCTTCCTGGATGTTTTTGCCTTGTCGCAGTTATATGGCAAATCTCGTATCCTTCTGTATTTTTAAATTAGGGAGGTTTGAAAATCACTTTGTGTGGCACGTTTGGGAGAGGTGCCCCAGAAGGATGTTTTTTCTACGCATTACAAAATATCATACAAATCACGAAACTTTGTCATATGATTGGGGGAGGGTTGTATTTATAATATAAAATTAAAATTTATTTCACTCACCTAATAATATATTTTAAAAACCGATCAAACCTGATACCACCCATAGTGGCTATGCATCAAATAATTTACTCGAATGAGGAACCTGCAGTTTATGCGCTGTAATCTTGACTTTTTTTGCGGAAGGATTGGATCGTGTCAGAGATTGGACGGGTAGCATGGCAAATCTGAAAAAATGTGATGTTGAGCAAATATTGCCGTATTTCTATATTTAATACATTGCTTCTATGGGAGCGTTGCCATAATCCGCCAAGAGATGGCGCTAGCATGCGATGGCACAGATTTCTGGGGATGTTGGCGCAAACGACAAAGATAACGCAGTCCGTGTCAGAAACCCAAGTCTGGCTCGCAGCTTGCTCAAATGGTGTCTCTGAACAGAGCCGAATTAGCGCCTGAAGCCCCTCTACAAGCTCGCAGAGAGCAGGTGGCCGCAAAGGCTTGAAAGTCCTACTTTGTCAACGAGAGGCGAAGATTAACTCACTCCCGAGATTGTATTCGTCTCATGCAGTTTCCTTGCTTTTCTGTCTTAGCATAACTCAACAAAGGGTGAAAGCTACTGCCCTTGTGGGCCAGTCTGAGCGACGGAGCTAAGCACGGGCCGAGATTCCACAGGAGGAGTACACTAAGACATTACGTTGTCACATGCATTGTTCTTACACGCCATGATTGGCTTGCTGATGCCGTAGCTTTTGCATTTTCCCAAGTTCGGAAAAACGAAGAATTACTGTTTCCAGATTCTTTCCTGCTAGCTTCATGGACTGGACCAGCACTATACTACAGTCCGGGTCTTCAGTTGGAGGCCTTGCTCGGCACCGGCTCTATGCTCGTCTGTCTCCAACTCCGAACTCCGCGTGTCCTCGCCCGCCACGAGCCTCGCCCTTTTTCCCTTCTTCTTTCGCTTTCTTCCACAAGGTTGAGGTCATCTTTAAGGTGCAACCCCACCCTTGGTTAGTGTGATTCTGAACCAATAGATAGCGGTGGGATCGCCTTCCAGGCCTTTACATCAATGCGAGAAATCGTGCGTGGTGGGGCTTCGATACAAAGGGCTATTTTTATATGTCCTGAATTTGATATCCCTGGTCCCTGGCTTGTTCTTCTCTGCACGAGCCTTTTTTTTTGGAACGCGCACGGCTGCGTCAGTTCTCGTGCAAGTGCGCTAGTTGCCTACGCTCCGAGCTGACGTCTCCAACAAATGTGGGCAGAACAAAACGCGAAAATCGTCCTGAGCCAAATAGCGAGACACATGCATAACAAAACCACCGACGTGTTGAAAAATATAAAATTGCCCATGCGCCGTTATCGGAGATTTCAGAGGCCAATTACACATATTTCAATGTGATCAGATTTATATTGTCACGAATGAAGGTGACGAGAGGACGAACAGTGAAATGAAAAATAAAGGTTTTATCGGCGAACTTGTGCCAAACAAAAAAAGTATACACCAACTCATGTTTACAAACAAACCGGAGCGCCCCTAGCGGACGCCACCGGCGCCGCGCATGCGCGGTGGATGGTGGGCAAGAATCCCGCCGTCGCCCATAAACAAACCATTGAATTGCGTTGTTGTCGGCGTCGGTGGGAGTCCCCATGCTCTTTTTCGCGTTGGAATTGTTGATGCTATCTCCTCCTAACAATGTCTGACTACTTGAGCGGCTTCAGCAAAACTAACGAGGCAAAACTTTGCGTGAATAATGTGACGTGCGGCGATTCATTTCACGTGGACGCCGCAGAATGGGCGCTAAAGCCTGACTCCCACGACGAGATTCTGCTCGCTGTTTTCAGACGCGACGTTGCTCGGACTGCAAAAGCGTGGACCGTACCTGAGATGGTGGACGTCGATACTGAAAACCGCAAGTAGAATCGGGCATTACAAGTCGGTGATGGCCACTGGTAACAATAATGATAAACATCTTCTTGTATCTGTTTACACTTAGCCTACTTACCCCAACCAACCTTCAAAAGTGTTTTGAGGCCTGCACTTAGTTCTTATCGCAATTACCGGGTCAACGTTTGGTTTCCGGGCCGCTGCCGTTTGAACGAGCTAACGACAAAAAGCAGCCAAGTTTGAAAGAGCAGACGACAGTTCGAACGCATGCGTAATGGGGTACGGGCAAGAAGCACCGCGTCCCGCGTCAACAAACCACTCGAATGCCGTTGTCGGCGTCTGTGTGAGTCTGCCTACTCTTTTTCGCGTTAGAATTGTCGATTCTACGTTCTCATCGCAATGTCTTACCACTTTAATCGCTTAAGCAAAATTATCAAGGCTCGTTACGCCGCTAAACCTTCCGTAAATAATTTGACATGCGGCGATTCATTCGCATGAACGCCGCAGAATGGACGCCAAAACCATGATGAGACTCTTCCAGCTATTTTCGGTAGCGACGTCGCTCGTGTTGCAAAAGTGTAGAAGGTAGCGGCGATGATCGACGTCGATACTGAAAATCGGAAGCGGGAACAGACCAAGCGTAACAAGTCGGTAATGACCACCGGCACCAATGATCAACATCTTGTATCTACTTTTTACACCGAGCCTACTTAAGAGGGCGCGGTACCTCTATTTATTCGTCCGTTTCAGCCACCGGATGGCGCGCGGATCGAAACGTGGTTGAACGCGCAACTTCTAGACGGCGCCAGTATCGAGGTGTGAAAAGGCCCGCGTTATCCGCTGCGTGAAATAGATCCCAAAATGTGCCGTGTTCTCCCGGCGGAGGAAGTTTCTCCCTCCCTCGCGCGCGCTTGGTATGTACGCGCGGTGGCCGAGTCCGGCCTCTGCGCTGTGTGAAGCAGTGGGTGGCGCTCGTTTCTGTTCGGAGGTAGGAATAAAAATGCCGGTCCCCTTTTTTACGACGCTCGTTTCTATAGCTTGTTTTTCTTCTTTTTTATCTCAAGTGACCTACAGTACCGCCTGTTCGAAATCGTCCTTTGCGGTGAGCGATTGAGAGTCAGGTTAGCATTTTATTTGGGTCAGCACTACACGTTCAATAGAGACCTCGGGCGGCGATGTAAATATGCATTGCTCCCCAAAGTGTGTCCAAGGTGCGCAATGACAATTGGAAAGGGTATTGAAGGCGCGCGACCGTCGGTTGGTAAAATACGTGCGTTAGATTCACTTATTCAGTCTAATCATTTTTGCCAACGTCTTTTATCTGTTTCGACAAATGACACGGTCGAGTCTATTGATAACCTTAGCTAGATCGGACGTACGGAGTGTCCGGGCTTTAAATAAATTTGCTTCGTTTATGTGAATGAATAACTGTTTTCTCTTTTTCGTGCTCGGTGCTATGCAAAAATCGCTGAAATGTTATGGTTGCTCAGTGTGGCGGCGTTTTACACGCTGACTCGCTATTGCATTCGCTGTGCACAATATGTGTTCAGATGAATGTGCAAAATCGTATTTCCGATCGATATGATAGATTTACTTTGCTACAGTGTTAATTATATTTTCCTGATTTAAACTGGTTCGTCCCTGATCTGAGCCTAAGTTCAAATTCGAAGGGCAGACAGACTTAGCGTCGTAACAGCCGTAATGCGCACAAAGAAATTAGTACCATGAAAGAAAAACAAAAGGATACGAGGTGGCTCAGTGTTATAGAAGTAATGAGTGTGCAAAGGATGCCATCGTACGTGTTTTTTTTTTCTGTTTTTGTTTTTGTTTCTGCTTTTTTTTTTAACTCTCCGCATCGCTGGGAAACGCTCAAGGTACCAGCAAAGACAGCGAGCTGGCGTGAAATTTCCATCGAGCGGACAACGAGTGTCATTTTTATTTCATCATGCGCTTTCATTTTGATATGGCTCAAAATGAGCGCGAAATAGTAACAGGTAAGGCAACAAAATTTAGATGTTAGGTCTGGAGCACCGCCATACTCAGCCGTGTTGGGGGCATCTCTCGCGAGTCAATACGGCAAAGGTATTGCGCGTCGAACTGTACGTGAGAGTTATCCATTTCAGCGAAACCTTGATTTCGCAAAACTATTGTGGCTCGAGTCGTGGCTTCCAGTACTTGGAAGCCACGAGCGAGAAATAAATGACAGTTGATTTTGAAGGCCAATCGCGACGTGGAAACCCATAAAAGAGAGTTCCAACTTCCAATAAGATGACAGCTTCCCCTTCTCTTCAAGTGCCTGGGTTACGCTCTCAATCCTGCACCTGTGGTAACACTGCAGGCTCCTGAAATCGCTTTAAAAACGTTCCTGATCGCAACAACTTTTTTTTTTTTTTTTTGGTCGAGGCGCTATTTCATTTTTTTTTTCTTTTTGTCTACCTTGATACCCTATCAGCGCAAAAACTACCATGAACTAAAAAAAAAAAAAAAAAAATAGTGGCATACAACGAAAACGCATTCACTGGGACCCGAGTCAAGGCAAGAACAACTAACTACTAAAAGGGGAAAAAAATCATGTTCGCATACACAGACAGAACGCCTCCATCGAAAGAAATGAATCATGCGCTTGTACTGCCAGTCTCGTTGTGCGTCTGTCAAAGGCCACAAAGGAGGAAGACAATCAGCGCCTACACCACTTCTCCCCCCCACCCCCCTAAAAAGAAGAAAGAAAGGTTTCTTGGGCGCGCGCGCGGTCGCCCAAGCGATGACCTTGAAAGGGTATGCGATTGTAGCACGTTTGTCCCCCGGTTGTGCCCCTGTCTCAAATGCCACGGTCCGTTTCTCCCAAGTGCCCGTCTTATCTTCCCGAGTATCAACTCCGCAGTGATTCTGAATCATACCGATGCTTTCCAACGTTGCAAAACTGTTAGACGAATATTTGCACTCGCAGAACTATCTACGGCGCTAAAATTCAAAAGCGCCGTGTTGGATTCGGGAACTCGTGTAGGTTTAGCCATAGCCTCCTCTATACGGAGAAAGCCTGGCACATCGACGACGGAGCCATAGAGCGCGCGGCCGCAGGAAAAAGGAAAGGAGGAGCGCGCCGAACGGTGACCAATATGGTAGCGCAGAGCAGAAAGGGCAGACCTAGACAGCGAGCGCTTGGTTCATGAGCGGCCGCTCCCCGAACCACGCTTGTTTTTGTGTTTTCGTCACCGTCGTTTTCGTACTCCGGGAGAAACGGGCGCGGCGATTCGAAAGGGCGCAGGGAGAAACGGGAAAGGGTGGACGTTGAGTTTCTCCTCTCCGCCATAGAAACAAGAAAAGAGAAAAAAAAAAAAAAGATTGTTTCTGCGTTTGGCCGCTCGCTCTTTTGTGGCGCTAGCGGGCAAGGTTCTCTCCGCTCCCGTTTCTCCGCCCCTCCTTTCCCATTTACGGCGGCCGTCTTTTCACGCGACGCGCCAGGCTTTTTCCGTATAGAGGAGGCTATGGTTTAGCTCATTGTTGGAACATTCTTATTTGCTCGGTGAACTCCACAAAACGTGTAAATATTAGAATGAACTTTCCAGAGAACGATAGTTGTTGTCGGGGTTCCAGGCGACCGGAGAGGTCGCAATTATTGGCTGATTAAAAATTGTATTTCATAATCACAATCGTATCATCAAGGGCACGCCATTTCCTCATCACTTCTTCTACGAAAAGAGTTGCTGTATTCGTAGCATACACAGACGGAAACGGTTGAGACTGTGCCCAAATAATATCTTCTTTTGGCAGGTACTGCGCAGCGATTGCACACAATGCCTCTAACATAAACATGCTGCTCCACATGTCTATTCACAAGATGCAATACATCGTTCTCCCAACTTTGTTGAAATGGGCATGAAAGCGCGTAACCGTCACTTTTTTAAAGTTCTACTTAGAGGTGAAGTGTTTACCGTAAAAAGTCGTTAATTATTTATTTTTTTCCGTTCCACTACAAAGCTCGATTCACTTAAATTTTTGTTTTTATATCGTCTCTACAGCGCTTTTACGTCGGTACTTTCGTGTTAGAGGACATCACATAATGTGCGAAAGAAAAAAAAAAAAAAACGGTAGGATCGATGTTGCATAGCCTTTTTTTTTTTTTTTGTGGACATCAAAAGAAAAAGATAGTAGTTGTCTTCACTTCGCACTGCATGTTTTAGCACGGAAGTTCCTATTTGGTTATGATGTCTTTATTTTCTTAAAAATTGTATACAGTAATTTAAATTACCGAATTACAAAAACGTCGAAATTGTATAATTGCTTTTCGTTGGGACGCCATGACGACAGCGACACTCGTCTTCCCTCGTGGTTTTCGCCAGCATTTCAACGATGAATTGCCAGGATCGCGAGATGCAACCATACCTCAGCAAATTCATTCATGAACTCGCTCCTTCACCTTCAATCACATTCACGGCGTGAATCTGAATGTCTCTGAACGAATTCTTGAAATTGAAAAAAAATCATGATGTGATGGTGAATGACTTTGTGAATTTGAATAAATTCGTGATGTGATGGTGAATGACTGTGAATTTGAATGAATTCGTGATGTGTTGTGATTGTGAATGACTTCGTGAATTTGAATTAATTTGTGATGTGATGTTGAATGAAGTCGTGATGTGATGGTCAATGACTTCATAAATTTGAATGAATTCTTGATGTGTTGTGATTGTGAATGACTTCGTGAATTTGAATGAACTCATGATGTGTTGTGATTGCGAATAACTTTGTGAATTGAATACATTTTATTGTCATTTAAATGACTCAATGAATTCGTGACGTCATGGTAAATGCTCGTGAACGCGATGAAGTTTTGATCTGAGTGGCTCATGAACTTGATAAGTTCGTGATGGGAAGTAATACCGTGATCTTAATTCTTGACGTGATAGTGAATACGGTTATGATTTCAGAATAGGCGGAAACATGTTACGCAGGTGCTTGCTTCCTTGCTGGTTGTTTTCATCCTTCACCGCAAACGACAAGGACCCATTTGACTTTAGCGGTTTGGGCATGAGTCTCCCTGCGTAGCCGTGCGCGCCTCAGCGCGGTGGCACTTTGTCGAGCACTTTCGCAGTATCAGCTGTTTATAAGGGAAGTGCGGTGGCAGTGGCAATAAAGGGGAGGAGAAGGGGGGGGGGGGGGGGCTAGTCATTTTCTTTCGCACTTGATATTTAATTTTGCCGCTGCTCTGAGCGGTTCCTCGCGAATCAATTCAGCTCCTTGCCGACCTTGTACGTCCGTGTATCGGGACATATGGTCCGGAATCGCTAGTTCTCGCTGTGCCGTTTCGCTCGTGAGGACACGATCGCAGCGCGGCATTGGCTGGGGTGGCGCTCTACCAATGTGCTTTGCGTTTTGCGCACTCGAAATACCCCGGCCACTTCCCCGACGAAGTCAGGTCCTGGTTTCAAGTGGCTGACACAAAAAAGCACCACAGTCCTATTCCGCAAGAACTGCGAAATCATGAAGGGCTACCAGCCGTGAAGTCGAATTTAGTCAGAATGAACCTGAAACACTTCGTGAATTATGCGGAATTTATGATGTGATGGTGAATTGCGGTGAATTCGTGTTGAAACTTCGTGAAATTATGGTGAATTCGGATGAATTCATGACGCGATGGTGAATTCGGATGAATTCGTGATGTGATGTTGAATTCGGATGAACTCATGATGTGATGGTGAATTCGGATGACTTCGTGAAGTGATGGTGAATCCTGATGAATTCGTGAAGTGATGGTGAATTCCGATGAATTCGTGAAGTGATGGTGAATTCCGATAAATTCATGATGTGATGGTGAATTCCGATGAATATGTGGTGATGGTGAATGACTTCTTGAATTGATGATGTGATGTTGAATGACTCCGTGAATACGGAGGCGGCGGTGCTGTGATGGGGATGAATTCTTGGCGCTGTTGATCGCCGTGATGCGATGGGGATGAATTCTCGGCGGAGTTTGAAAGCCGTGATGTGAAGGGGATGAAGTTTTGGTGCGGTTGAACGCCGGGATGTGAAGGGTCGTGACTTTGGGAGGTCGGAGTACCTTGTGACGTGAATGCGAATGAATTTGGAGACGTGATTTTGTTCGTGATGTAATGGTGAATGAAGGGGCTCTAAAATGCCGACCTATGGATGCAACAGCGTGACACGATCCGTCTTCTGTGACGTCATTTGTTGCACTTCGGGACCACTTTTGATGTATGGCCAGCATAAGACGCTAAACACACCAGTCGGAGTGGGACCGGACATTTCATCGAACGCCGTTTCGTCGAACGCCGTTTCATCGAAGCCGTTTCATCGAATGCCGTTTCATCGAACGCCGTTTCATCGAACACCGTTTCATCGAAGCCGTTACATCGAACGCCGTTTTATCGAACGCCGTTTTATCGAACGCCGTCTTATCGAACGCCAGGGTGGCATTCCCACTTCTTGAAGCTGGTCGGAGGTGCCCATTTCGGGTTCTGGAAGTTTTTGACTTGCATCGCCGCAGAACATTAACTGATGGAAGACAATCTGAAGGCGATGCTGAGTTCCCAAGAGCCTCCTCGCCAGAAGAAGGCCATAACGGCAAGAAATGAAAGGGTCCGCCTTTTTTATGAGAACCGACGGAGCATGGCTGCGGGGGACTTTTTGAGAGCAATTGCTTATCATTTGAAACGGTGAATGGTTGTCGCACGAACACTTGAACCCCCGAAAGTTTTCAATTAAAATTTGAAGTGACGTACTTACTTTTGACTCCGTTAAGTCTTAAACCCCCCCCCCCCCCCCCCCCAAAAAAAAAAAAAAAAAAAAAAATGTTTTGTTGTAGTTTTATAAATAGCACCTCAGCTTTAGGTGCTGCAAGCTTCGGGCAGTAAAAAAGTATCAATAGAAAGACATGAGAGGCTAGGAGGCTCACATGGCTAAAGTTGTTGCCCCTGAGCAAAACCTAAGTCGCCTTCTGGCCTCCATGAGTTGGGAGTGCGCTCTTACCGGGAGTGCGACTTTTTATTTATTAGTTAAAATACCCTCAGGCCCATCGGGTAATACAGAAGAGGTGAACAGATAAGCACAATATGCGAAACAAACATAAAAATCGGTACAAACATCCTCACGTGTTACTTGCATCAAAATAAATTGTAACAGCTACAAGTTTGGAAATTAAAAAAAACCTGACGATGAAATGGGTGAATGACACGAAAATGCACTCGATCCGTGCATAAAAGAGCATCTTTCACACTTTTTATATAAAATACATTCGATGAAACGGCCGTCAGCGATTCGATGAAACGGCGTTCGATGAAACGGCGTTCGATGAAACGTCCATTTTTTCGACGAAACGGCGTTCGATGAAATGTCCGGGGACCCAGTCGGAGATGCGCTGCAGGCGCCATAGTACTGCTCCTAAAAGTAGCTGTCACGTGCTTTGCTCCGCGACTGTGATTCCCTCACAGCAGCTGTGACTGAGGGTTGCCAAATTACGGTGAAACGGAGTATAGACAAAACAGACCGGAAACGAGCTGCCAGTACACGTTAGTCAAACTTCCAACAAAAAGGATTAGTTTCTTCCCAAGCTGGAGGACATTTACCGGGCATCTTTAGAGCTGCGAAGCTCAAAATCACGCGTACTCATAAGATTTTTTTTTCTCGCGTGTTTGTGATTTTTATGATGTCCTGCAAGCAAGAAAAAAATATATATGGTGAAGTCACTCCGAGGGGGTACCGATAACTGCGAGCCACGAACATGAAGGATTCGCTAACATCCGTCAGGACTGTGAACGGTAAATCGTCACGCAAACATATTCTCACAAGCTGCAAATATTTATTTGGCTTAGCAAGTAGAATACTAATATATCAACGACATGTGATTATTGTACACAAGATACCATTTCTCGGTTTTTCAAAACCATTTCTCTTGTCTGAACGGTCGCGCTACGGGCCGCGGCTAGCCGTGCCCTCGATAGACTACGGAGCTGCGTTGTGTCGTCTGCTACTGTACCGCCAACAGGAGAGCGATAGCTCTGTGTGCTCCACAGATGCGTGTTGCGGTATAACTCTGTACGTCTGTCCTAGAGGAAGACAAAAAGATAGGCTCTGTGACCCCCTCCTAAGCTAACAAAAACAAACAGAAGTATACTCGTTTGGACTGAAAGGTTTACAAAATAGTGACCAGACATTGGAAAAGCATATGTCACAGAACTTTGTTTATGAAATGGCATCATTGTTTCGAGCAAGAAATCACCTGCTCACCACTGGGACGATGAAATCGTCACTATTTATTGCGTCAGGTATATTTGCGCTCATGAAAAAAAATCTGAACACATCCTTCTCCTAAAGTCCTATGTCGAATAATAAACCCTTTTTTAAACATCTATGCACAAATAACTCATTTTTTTCTACACTTGTATATACACGTTAATTAAACGACGTCAAACCACATTTTTGATTAGATCTTGATGTCTACACCAACTACATTCACATTTTTTAGAGCTTTATTGAACGATAACTTCAACTATAGTTAATGGAACACGATGGCTCGATCTCAACAAAAACCTCAACGTGCGAAGCTTCCACAAACGGTCGCTTGCGAGTATTCTCAATGTGAGACTTCAGAAGCTTTCGCTTGCCATAGGGAGCTTGCTTTCGACTACAGCACTGCACGGGCCCGGAAAGCGCGGAGCGCGCTGCTGTGGGGAGAGGTTGACTTACAAGATGACGTGTTACGTGGTCACGTAAGATGGCGTCATTTCGTGCAGCGTGATCACGTAAGATGACGTCATTTCGTGTAACGAGATCATGTAAGGTGACGTGTTTGTGTCACGTGATCACGTAAGATGACGTCAGCTCGTATGAACTGACGTCATCTTACGACAACGCCAACAACATTAGTGCCGTCCGGAACCATTGACCTTAGAAACGCGCCTCTTCGCTTGAAGAGCTGATATGCGTTGATTGTTATTTGTTTCTTTTGCCTACTACAGACCATTCAAAAACTCGCCTTCTGGGTGCCACCAACTTCGTCTACTGGGCTGTGAAGCGCGTTCGAGCGTGCGCAATACCTCTCTAGGCCGAAAGATTGTGCACTGAGTATGCGTTCACAGCTCAATGACTTAGGCATTTTTCGCCAGGATAGATGCTCCCACGAGAAGAGCGTAATGGATATGTGAATAGAATTGGAAATTTGAAATGTTCTTGTCCAATCGCATTTTTCTTTGGTTATCAACGCTTTTTAGCGTCATCACAAGACGTTCAACCCTATCAACGCTTTTTAGCGTCATCAAGACGTTCAACCCGTTCACTGGTGATTAAAAAAATAAGCACCGAAAAACATGCACCGATTTTCGCTCAAAAATAAACACCGGAAAAAACATACCGTAATCATTACCCATGTCACCTTTTTGGGTGATATGTGAATTTCCAGAAGAACAGCGAGTTATCACCCTCCCCTAGGAATACCCTGACTACAGAGCAGGCGACCCGTTTTTCCCCGCGTTAGATTGCGGTGACCACGAACCATACGGAGGTCACAGGACGTCCGTGAAAAATAAAAAGGAGGAAAACAACGATCTACTCTGTGCACGCTTCATCCCCGATTTCCACGACCCCAAGGCCGAAGGACGTTTGTGTGAAGGATAACGATAAAATAAAACTTTGCGTCAAAAAAAAAAAGCCCGTTTTTAAAAGAAAAAAAAAGTAGAAACAAGCACAACGCGTTGACGGACCGCGAGGTTGTGGAACACCTCGCGGTCCGCTTGCCACAGGACGGTTGTCTTCGACCCATAGCTCCAAGGTGAATTTGCCACTTGCGAAAACACTGAGACCTACCCAGCGAGAACCAGGAAAGCAAGACACGCACACTGACGCCTCGGCGTGCAGAATGAAACAGGATACGGGCGCGGAATACGGCCGCGGAAGAACACCTCGCACAGTGCCGATCCGGCCGATCTCCGAACGGACGATTTCGCATTTCGTGGACAGCGAGCGCCACCGCACGGGAGAGAGAGGTACCTTAAAAACGACGAAAACAAGCACCGACACCTTGGTTCTTTATATTTGCTGTAGTTACGGAACAAATCGACTTGCATGAATATTTTGAATATTATTCGATTCCGTAATAAATTTAGAAGACATTAAGCGCAATATTTCTTATGTTTGAATTTAGATAATTTTGTAAATTCGCTCCGAAGGCAAGAGTGCCGAATTAGCCGATTTTGATCATTTTCATGATTTTTTAAAGAATATAATTAAATTTTTGATGAAACATTTGTTGCGCTTAGTGTCTCGATAATGACTCAATGTCTTTAAAGCCGAAATTTTCAAGAAGATCCCCGCAGCCGTTATTATGTGAGAATTTTTTTAATTTGGTGAAAAACCTCATGTATTCTCTATGAGGCCCTGAGGTGCGCCCCCTCTTAAGTCTTTTGAGGTCTGCGATCACTTCTTATTGCAATCACCGGGTCAAAGTTTGGTCTACGGGCAGCTTTTGTTTGAACGAGCAGACGACAAAAAGCAGACGTTTGAAAGAGCAGACGAAAGTTCGAACGATCAGGCGGCCGTGTGAATTTGAAGACGCACTGAACCCGTGGGTGGTTCGGACAACTTGGCGGTTTTCTCTCGTTTATGTTGGAACAAAGCAAATACATCTGGCGACCACAAAGTGTTGCCCGCGCACGCAATCGTAGTTCGACAGCGTCTGGTTTGCCCTTTTCACGGCTACTATCCACGTTCTCGGACGAACGGAGGGGGCAAAAACACATGTAAACTGATCTTCAAACCTTTCCAGACTCTCTTGGTACAACCCCCGTCGCAGCATTTTGACGAGAAGGCAGGTTTTTGTCTCGTTTCTTCCAAGGGAACACAGGAATGCATGTCTCGCACGGCGACTTCTGCCCACCGCCACAGACCGGAAGTGCGTCCGGCGCGCCACCACCGCGGCGTGACGTAGGAGAGTTGAGTTGGTGTATAGAAAGAGCGTCGAGGCAGCAGAAACCAGGCGGCGATTCGGCCGCGTAATAGAGAGCGAGAGCGAGACTGACTCGACAATGTCGCGGGCAGCTGCTTATCTACAGTGCGTCACTATCTCGAAAGTTCAGCAAAGAAGGTTCGAGTGTCACGTGCTCGGGGCGAGGGATGAACTGGCACTTTCCAGAACAAGAAAGCAGGGCGAAAGTTAAGTCTGCATGGTGCAGGAATGAACGCGAATCTTCCAGAAGTCCGTGACCGATCGTTGCTTTCCCGGCTCTGCGGGCGGCAATAAGACGGGCCGGCCCTTTTGTCGTGCATGTGTTTGGCTCTTTGTGGATTTCCAGGAAAACGTGATGACGTGATAGACATGGGTTTCCAAAATTCTAGCTTGAGGAATTAACTACCTAAAATATCAAAACAAATGAACTATCGGTCAGGTGTCTCCTTTAAGTAGCTGGGTGTTTAGTTTGACCAAAACCACGAGGCTGGAAAACACAAAAAATGGCACTCAGGTTTGGCTGTTGAGTTTGGTAAACCCAAAGTAAAACTGGTGCGGGAGTCATAATAAAAAAATTACGAGGTTAATAATTCATTCACAGCAATAAATTATAAGAATTAATTTTAATACGAATCCAGTGATAAATGCAGGACTGGCCAGGCAAAGATTCTGGGTCTGTGGATAGCTTTTGCAGAGTTTAAGCAATGTACAGTGAGTCACAAAAAAAATTACAGGATTTTTTTTTACCGCAAGAAGAAATTTGGCATCGCCGGACGCTCATTCTCCGCCCAAAGGTAGCGGTAGAGGTCACAACCAGATGTCAAAGTTTGAGCACGATCCGATACCTTATTCAAAAGTTATAAGTGATTTTCTGAAAAGTTCAATGGAAAAATGGCGGCCGACGTAGTTTTCGAATACATGAGGCTCTATAGCACCAGAAGCCGAAGACGGGCAATAACGGGCTTCATTTTCCCATTGAAAATTTTCAGAAAATCACTTAAAACTTTTGAATAAGGTGTCCGTTCGGAATAAGCCTTTGGCATCTGGTTGTGACCTAGCACTACCTTTGGGCGGATAATGAGCGTTAGGCAATGCGTAGTTTATTTTGCGGTAAAAAGAAGGCTGTAAATGTTTTTTGTGACATCCTGCACCAGTCTTAATTTGGTGATTTATGCGCGCAAGTAGTGATGTGCATAAATGAAAAAGATGCAAACGGGTAGAGTTTGACGTTGCATAAAATGCAGTGTAAGCACGCACATGATACGCTGATTAAGACTGAAACAGTGCTACATTTTGCACTGGCGTTCAGCGTATCGAAAGTTAAGCGTGCATGAAAAGCTAAAGCTTGCACGCATATACTGCTCAGGCTTGAATGTTTGAATGTTTGAATGTTCATAGTACTTTATCACCCTAAGATTTGGTGTAAGTTGTATCCTGTTTGCTTACAACAGAAAGAAGGAAACATTCTAACTCTGGGTTGATAGAAAGACTCCACCCGCTGACAGCTACCGATCATCTCGGCGCCGATTATGAGTATTCACTGCATGCTAACGGTCGTGTGCTTAGAACGAGTTTTTCCCACGTGATTTCATACAATCGCAATTGTGCTTAACAAACAACAATGTTTACTCAGGCCAGCGGTCACATGTGAAGCTTATAGAATATTTTGTATTGATTGTGGCACAAGTGTCTAGTTGCATAGGTTTTTCTTACAATCCGCGAAATAGAATGCTCCTGGGTTACCTTGGTATCTAAAACATGTAGCACAGGATGAATCGCAGTGGAAAACGAAAATAATGATAAACAAGCGTCCGTGTAATCTGAGGGCATTGCACAAATGCAGAAGGTAGCTTTGTTTCAGTAAATACATTACCAGTAGAGTATTTGATTTTATCGTGCGAGCGAAGCGGAACATACAATTGCGAGCATATTTCCCTGAACTACACTTCCAGTGAACAAGCGCACCACCCAATGCATCGAGCTTGCTTTTATAGCCTTTGGTGCGCTCAAATCTTTGAAAACACAATTATAATCAATTCTATTATTTCAATTATGTTTATTAAGTGCGCCTATGTTTATGTTTTTTTTTCTTTTGCGTTCACGTGCCATTTTCTTAGTTATATAATATTTTCCCGAAGTCTGACCACTATAGTCTGTTTCATAAGTAAGAACCGCATAATTAGTCGTTAGTTTTTCTAGAGAGCATGAGTTTCGTAGGGCGACATTGTTACCCGTTGAAGATTATAAAAAGTGCTGTACAACTGTTAGCTCGGTGTCTTTAACGTGCATTGCGCAGTATATGTGGTACACGATCGCACGACGGTAAGATGCAGATAGGCGACTGGACCCAGGGTCCCTGCTAAAGCCCCTTGATAAAAGCGTCTTTTTACAAGTATCGCCAACCATTGTTGTGGAAACGTGCAAGACACGTGCCACGAGTGGGTGCTCCACCGCCAATCTCTTTCAGGGGCCAGTCATTTTAGTGCTGCGCCGCCATTTGCCTCCAAGGGCTGCTCGAGAGGCGGAACTCGTGTACTGGCACCCATTTGAGGTTACATGAAAAACCAGCGCAAACGGCATCGAGGGGATTTAGTCCCTACAGGCTCTGTAGCGTGAGCTCCGTGCCCTGAACGGAGCTCACGTTTAAGCATTTTTCCACGTGCGGTGCCACAACACACTCGGTTAACGATCCCCCACGGCACTTGGTTTAGCTAAAGCCCCTTCATGTTTCAAAAGTAGCGCAAGCTTTGTCCATGCACGAGGCACGTGCAACGTGCAGCTCTTGGGAAGATCATGGCGGCACAGCGCGGCACTGAGCTAGATTTCAGACGCCATGAATTTCCCAGAGGTGGCGCGCGGCACGTGCCTCGAGCATTTCTACAACAATGAATGGCGCCACTTTTCCCAGGATAGAGGGGCTTTAGGTTTAGCATGTGAGGTAAACCAAATGAGCTACGCTTAGAGTATCGGCACGTTTCCCCCGATATTGTTGTGGGCGCCGCCATCTTCTTGGTTAGTAACCAAGAAGATTCAAAAGTGCGACTTCCTCAGCATTCGGTGTCAGGTAGCTCACGTAATATTGCTTTGCTTTTTCTAGAACTGTTTAAACATTTGTCGAGGACGTAAAAGCGCTTCCTGTGATTTCAGATAAAGCTTCAGATAACTGACAACCATCATTTTAAGCACCAAGTTGTGTATGAAGCGTAGCTTATTTAGTGGCTCTAGTTTAGCCCCACCGTCTAGGCACAGAAAGAGAACGAACAGCTTAAACTCGCGCTCTTGGCGATGCTTCAGTGGCTTCAGCCCGTAGTGTTGGCTGCGTTCCGAGCTAAAGTAAAGTAAAGCAAATTTTCAGATCTTAGTTTCTCACAAGCCAAACCAACAAAAATCACGCCCTAATAAAAAAAAAAAAAATACTTGTTTATTTTGACTAACTGGAGATCTTTTGACGTGCAACCGAAATCTCAGATTGGCCTCCGTCGGATTGCGGGCAGCTCGGCCGATATTTAAATCCGACAAATATGAATTCATGGGCCAGCACGTTGGCTCAGAGATACCGAGACGATTTAACGTTTTGTGTTTTGTTTTAATATTATTGCTACTTAAGAGCCACCGATGTGGCTTTTGAAACAAAATATAGTCGAAACATTCCGACAAGCATAGTTTGATTGCGAAAATGATTTTTGCGAGTGATAAAAACATTGAAATGTTTTCGCGTACGTGGCGGAATCTGCGCTGGCAGAATGCACTTCATGGCGCCCATTTCATTTGGATCGCGTCGGGCATGTGAACCGACGCACAGTAGAACGCGCGCAAAAGTAGCTGTGGTGCACCCGCAGCCTCGCGCTTGTTGTTCTGACATCTCTGGCTCGGTCACTACGAGCATCCAGGCATCTGACACCTTGACATCTGGCGCTTTTTCAGTCTTTCACGTGGCGTTCCAAGCGGCACATGACGGAAAATGCACATCAAGCTCTTCTTGAACACGTGTCGCCATCTGTATTTTATAATAAGAAACTACAATTTGCCGTAACTGAATGGGAAAACTTTGAGGTCCTATAACATTATTAACGTGTAATATATCAATATGGAAGTTCTGGAAATTGTAATATCGAAGGATGCTTCATAATTTAATGTCTCGTTATTTTGATTAGTTGACGTGAATCCGTTTTTATAGCGTCATGAAATAATACCATTTTAAACTTTATTTTTTATTTTAAAATATACATCATCTGTACAGTTCGTTGCTTACTTTTTTATTTTATTACATCCAACCGAACGCTCACGTAAAATATCGTGGACGATGGGACGTTATAACTCGAGAAATAAAATTGTCAATATTAGAGACTGTGGTCTATTAAAAGCTGAATAAATAACCAACCACTACAAATAATCGTAATATCGAGACATTAAAGTATCGTTGAAAAACAGCTCTTTAATTTGACATTAAGTTTATAAATGTAAGGTACATAGAAAGAAAGTTATAAGCCGTCAAAACAGCACGAAAGCGTCATGCACGGTGGGGTTGCACCTTAATGGTGAAGCGAACCCGTACAACGCGCGTAGCACTTCCACTGGTTTGCTTCACCGCCGCCATTTTTCAAACTGTACAAGTCTCGCGCTTTCCCGTGCGCGACGAGAGCAACGAGAATGGCACGCAGGGGACCGCTACGTTAGCTCGCAAAAATCGATAGCGAGCTTATGTATGCATAGCTCGCTGCAGTAAGTACGTATGGCTCATGCGCAGTGCATGTGGAGGACGCAGCGTTAACGCTAACGTAGGTGGCTTGCGTTTGCTCTTATACACGAACTCATCTCTGTGACGTCACGGCGCGGTGGTGGCGCGTCGGTCGCACTTCCGGTCTGGGGCTGTGGGCAGAAGTCCCCATGCCAGACGTGTATTCCTGCGTTGTTTTGAAAGGAACCAGACAAAAACCTGCCTTCTCGTCAAAACGCCGCGACTGGGGCCGTACCAAAAGTGTCGAGAAAGGTTTGAAGGTCAGTTTTCACGTGCTCGGTTCGTCCGAGTATCTGGATGTGATCAGTGAAAAGGGAAAAGCAGACGCCGTCGGTCAACGATTGCTTGGGTGGGAAGCATTTTGGGTTGAATTCAGGGATACTTGTGGTCATCAGATTTATTTGTTTTGTTCCAACATGAACGCCAGAAAACTGTCAAGTTGTGCGGACCACCTGTGGACTACGTTCAGTGCGTCTTCAAGTTCAAACGGCGTCCTGATTGTTCGAATTGTCGTCTGCTCTTTCAAACGTTTCTGCTTGTCGTCTGCTTTCTTAGACGACGCCGGTCCGCAGACCAAATGTTGGCCCGGTTCTTGCGATAAGAAGTGAGTGCAGGCCTCAAAAGACTTAAATTTGAAGGTTGGTAAGCAGGCTCGAAGTGAACAGTAGATACAAGGAGATGTTGGTCATTGTGACCAGTGACCAACACCGACTTGTTATGCCTAATTCAGTTGGTCCGATTCTGCTTGCGATTTTCAGTATCGTCGTCGACCATCTGAGCTACGGTTCACGCTTTTGCAGCCTGAGCGGCGTCGCGACTGAAAATTCCGAGCGAAATCTCATCATGCGAATCAGGCTTCAGCTTACAATCTGCGGCGTCCACGCGGAATGAATCGCCACATGTCACATTATTCACGCGAAGTTTTGCGGTGTAACGAGCATCGGTAATTTCGCTGACGCCACTCAAGATAGTCAGACATCGCCAGGAAGACGTAGAACCAACAATTCGAACGCGAAAAAGGGCAGTGGGACTCACACCGACGCCGACAACATCGCATTTCAATGGTTTGTTTTTGGGCGACGGCGAGCTTCTTGCCCACACCCCCACCGCGCATGCGCGGCGCCGGTGGCGTCCGCTAGGGGCGCTCCGGGCGCTCCGGTTTGTTTGTAAACATGAGTTGGTGTATACGCGATACTAAAACTCTCTACTCTCTCGCGTAACGTGCGCTAACGCAAGCTCTGCATTTAGCGCTAGCGTGCGCTAAAATTGCGTGCGTTATTCTACAACTCCCTAACGTCACGGACGGGAGAGCGAGATGAAATTCGCTTCTGTACGAAATTGTAGTGACGGGCTAATCTTCCGTGGAGAAATGTGACGTCTGGCACAGGTTACGCTCTCACTCCTGTACATTCGGTAAGGGCTGTCACCTGCTTCGCCTACGTCGCTCTGATTGGCTCAAGGGGGCCGTAGCGTTCGCTCTCTACCTAGTTACGGCGCTATAGGGTGCAATCATTCAGTGACTTTAGGGTGCAAGGATCGCACATCGATTTCTCTTTCCAACATCCAGACCTCCGTCAACTACGCGTATTTCACCATTTCCAGATCTTCGACGGCAGGACATAACCGGAAGGTGCATCCTACCCAAGGTTCCAGTGGGGATTGGAGCAACAATCACCTTTAAGAGTGGCGCTTTACTATGTTTGGTTAGTAACGTTGCTGGAACTATTTGTTCCGCCTCCCAAATAATTATGCCGATGTCGGCTCGTGCCCTCAGCTTTCGTTTTTGCGACGCTTGACAGACGAGAATGACGTCACACGAGCTGACGTGTAGAAAGACGACGTACGTCACACGACGTCATCCTCGACTTTTAATTGGAGAGGTCACTTCAGTTTTTTCCATCCTGAGAGCCCACTGAAACTAAAGCTTCGATCACCCGCCATTCGCAATTTTCGATGCGTGCGGAGGGGCGTCTTTCGAGAGAGGCTCGCTTGTAAAATCAAAGAAAGCAAATAAAGAAAAAAAAAAAAATAAGAACGCGAGTGTAGGTTTATGCCGCGAACTCGCGTACCCCGAAATGACGTCAATGAAAATCGAAACTTCGATCTGATTTGACTGTGATAACGAATTCAATGGCCCACGCGCGCCCCGTGTCGGCCGTCGCGACGTTCCCGATTGCCGTTGTTCCTTTTGTGCGAGCGTTGTGGACGTGTTTGTGTAAGATGCACTTAGGCGCGGTACGTAATCACCCCTCTGCGGCATAAACCCTGCACTCTGTTCGCTCCTACAAGCTGACAGTGCGGCGAAATGTATACGTCCTTGTTGGGCCAGTATTAAGTGCAGCTTTCACCACGTGATCAGGCTCCCGCCCATGTACCTACACAGAGAGAGCGTGTGGTCAGGAGATGGAAGTGGTTGATCGGTCCGGAGAGCACGTATAGCTCACACCGCATTTAGGGGCGAAGGAAGCACATGGAGCCGAAGTCGCTTTGCTCATACATCATACAAAAGATATTAGCTGCAGACAGTATGGCGCACGACTTAATTAAGCAACTTCGACGCGTGTTTGCTTTATACGCTGTGAGCATGTCTGTTTTTGTGTTACCAAGGGAACGTCACACAAGGAACGAAGAAAGCCATCTCCGACAGTTTCTGAAGACTGTCTTTTGTATGATGTATTAGCAGCGTGATTGTGACTTGAAGGGCCACTGACAATCCCGACATTGCGGAGTTGCTACGCTAGGAGTTTATTGTATGTATTACGACAGTTTGACAGGCATATATATATATATACCGGGTGTTTCTGCGAAGACTTTCAAAAATCCTAAAAATTAGGGCGTTTGAAAAAAGAAGAAACTGTCTTCGGGAACAAACTACCAGACACGGCGGACGTCAGGGATTGCCAAAAACATACTAATTAGCCAGCTAATTAATTAAAATTTGTTAATTAACTTTTTAATTAGGGGAAATAGACATATGGTTCCAATTAGAAAGTTGCTGAGCGTTTTTGAAAACCACTAAATCACTCGTTTTCAGAAAGACTTTGAGCGCGTGAGAAGCGTAGTAGTGCACTAAAGTTACCGCTCTTTGAGCAGGTACAAAGCTAACGGTTGCGATAAGGCGCCCGCGCGATTTTTCCGTTTCTTATCTCGCCCCAGCCTTGTACCTGCTCCACGAGTGGTAACTTTAGTACAATACTACGCTTCTCACGCGCCGAGAGTCTCTTTGAAAATGACTGATTTAGTGGTTTTCGATAACGCTCAGCAACTTTCTAATTAGAACCATATGTCTATTTCCACTAATTAAAAAGTTAATTAACCAATTTTAATTAATTCGTTGGCTAATTACTATGTTTTTGGCCATTCCTGACGTCCGCCGTGGCTGGTAGTTTGTTCCCAAAGAAAGCTTTTTTTTTTTGACGCTTTAATTTTTAGGATTTTTGAAAGTCTTCGCAGAAACACCCGGTATATATATATATATATATATATATATATATATATATATATATATATATATATATATATATATATATATATATATATATATATATATATATATATATATATATATATATATATATATTATTGCAAACGATTGAGAAGGATTCCCTGGGATCGCCCTAAAAGTATCAAGATGAGAACTGCGTATTTGAGGAGTTATACCTTCTTATCGAAACTGCTCGCGACGACCGTGATTTACAAATAAAATGAAGATAATCTTTTTGTAGTGTACCTTTGGTTTAAAAATAAATGCGGAAAATACAAACAAAACTTGAAGTTAAAAAAAAAAAAAAAATTAATAAACGCGGTTGCATATCGACGGCGTTCTTGCTGTCGACGGATTTCGTCTGCGTGTCGTCTGTTTTTTTTTCGCTGGTCGGCTACTTCCGAAGCTGCTCCCGACGCCATGCATCTATCAATACGTTCGCAAAACGCGCCCCGCCTTTAGACTCGGTCGTCTGTGTTGTCGCCCGCCGTTGACCCTGGTAAGTTTTTACCAGGGTCAACGGTTTTTACCAGGGTCAAAATGTGTATATCACAGGTCAACCGACCTGTGAAATACACATTTGACCAAAAGTTGAGATTGCTTCGCGCAGGCGTCGATTTTTACGGTCCATTTCAGATCGAGCCTGATGACTTCGGACACCCTATATGAACATATGCAGGGTGTTTTTTTCTTTAATTCTCTACAGATGTGTCTACAAAAAGCCGTGAAAGCTACCCTTATCCGGTTTGTGCGAGTGAGTTATGCGGCGAGAGGGACATCACGTGGGTGGCTAATCGTAAAGATCAGTCGGCTAATTAATTAAAATTCGTTAATTAACTTTTTAATTAGTGAAAATAGACATACGATTCCAGGTACAAACTTACTGAGCCTCATCGAAAACCACTAAATCAACACTTTTTAGAAAAATATAAGGCAGGGGAAGCATATATTACGTCGTCGTTATGCAAACACTACAACATCAAAAACTGTTAGAATAGCCCAGTAGCGGAAAGCGCCGATAACAGCTAACGCTTTAAAAGGTACGAGGCCGAAGCCACTCCAAAGTGATCATTCAGCGCTTTAAAAGCGAGTCATTTGCTCCATGAGGTAAATGCCCTTTTCACCAATTCACATTGGTGATATCTTGTGTTGTTTATATTTGTAGGGTCTGAACCGATGGGGGTGAACTTGGGACGAAGTCCGTCGAACTTTTGTTAAGAAGTTCGAAATTCGTCTCGTCGAACTTTTGCCCCTATACGGTGCTAAAGTTCGAAAATCGTCGAATGTCTTAGCCTGATAAAATCGAAAAGTTAGAAAATGTCAAATTTTATAACGCGAAAAAAATCGAAAGTTCGAGAAAAATTAAACTCCTCATCGCCAAAAATTCTGAGGTTCGAAAATCATACACATTTTTCAGCAATAAGTTCAACATTTCGAAACTTCGCAAACCTTTCAAACGCCTTGGGCACGATCTTTGTACCTCATGTTCGCAAAAAGTTCCCGGGAATCTCTAAACGTTGCCAAAAAGACTCGGTTGGGGAAACCCACACTCGAAACACGGACCGCTCGCATCCATCGAGGCCCAACTGGAAAACTGCGATACGATTACAGCGCGCCCCGTTAAGACCGACGTACACACTTCGCGCTTATCCACTTTTGCCAGCCTCCCACTTTCTCGTATCCCTCTCCACTTTTTACCTTCTCCCAACTTGACTCCTCTTGCAGCTTAGGGAGAAAGAGAGCGCAAAGAGGTTAACCTCCCTTGCCGAAAAACTTGACTGTTTGTCGGCCTTTAAGCGGTGAGTCGCTTTATATAGCTACAGCGACATGGCACTGCGAGATGGCGCCACCGCCCTTGCGTGACTGGAACTGAGCGTGAACTGAACGGATACCTGGGGGGAGCATTAGAGTATCTGTATATGACTCCGCCTTGAGGAGCAGAGCCCCGCAATGGTGCTTCCAGGGCGGCCATGTTGGATCCAAGGCCGCACTGCGGGAAGCAACCGTCGCTTGTGCAAGAACCCCGGATGCGCGAACTACGCGATCATCCTCCGTGTCGTCTTCTTCCCAGGCATTGAAAACATGTTTTAAAACATCGGTCGCGTTATAAAACAACGAGGTTATACTGTATGCAGCGGCTACACATAATGTTGAATGACCCGAAAAACCCTCCTGTTCGCTCTCTCTTAAGGCCTGTTCACACATACAGCGGAGCGCTAAGTTAGCGCTACGTGAGCGCTCCAAGGAGCGCCAATGTGGCGCTTCCTAGCGCGTGACTTAGTTCTAACATAGCGCGCGATTAGCGCTTCTGTAGCGCCTTGTTAGCGCTCCAGTAACGCTTTGTTAGCGCTCCAGTAGCTCCTTGTTAGCGCTTCAGTAGCGCTTCTTGTACCGCGGGTGCTGCGGATTAGCGGGGTGCACTGCGGTACCGGTTCCTGTGGGTTGGGGTGTGCGTCAGCAGCACCATGGCGGACATGTGGGATGCTGAAATAGAAATGCGACAAATTCTCTTAGATACCTGATTAGCGCATATATGTGTGGACGGCTTAACGCCCAGAAGAGCCTTCTGGGTGCGCGAAATCTTTCGCCATCGAGATACCGAGGGGTACCCGGCGGCGTATTAGCAAAACCGTATCCCGTACAGTGCCTGGCCATGCCCCCTTCGGCGCGACGCAAAAGCGGCCATTTCATTGGTTTTCAAAATGTCACGTGACATGACGTCACTTCCGCGCCGTTTGAACGCATTTGAGTGCGTTTTCGTCTCGTCAAGATGGCGTCCGCCGCTACGCTGGTGGGGTGAGACGCGCGTTACGCTGGAAACACTTCGTTTCACGCGCGTGCCTAGATGACTCGAATGCTTTCAACTTAGCGATGTGAACTCGTTTTTTCGGTAAGATGAACGCCCAGGACTGCACGCCGAGATGATGCCACCGCATACCGCGCCGCTGCCGAAGTCGCCCCTACGAGTACGACCACTGCGATCGTCGAAGTTCGCCCGCTGCACCGTAGCACCAAATGCTAGCAACTAATGCTTTCACCTCGGCGATGTGAACTCGTTTTTTCGGTAAGATGAACGCCCAGGACTGCATGCCGACATAATGCTACCAGCATACGCTGTAGCACTTATGTCGTGAGATGCGCAACTCCCAACCTACTGCGGTACATTTACTGAAGGTGTCAGTCATTCTGAGGGGCCCGAGTACTTTGATGGTGATAGAACGACACCTCCATCGCTTTCCGAATTCGCACTGGAACGCGCGTAGACATCAGGCGCACAGCGCGCCCGTGTCACGATTAGGCTCGAATTCGCGTAACGAGAACATACTCACGTCTATAAAAAGCATTGCGTCCGCGTCGAGCCGTCCTCCTGCTAGCATTTGGTGCTACGGTGCAGCGGGTGAACTTCGACGATCGCAGTGGTTCGTACTCGTAGGGGCGACTTCGGCAGCGGCGCGTATGCGTGTGGCATCATCTCGGCGTGCAGTCCTGGGCGTTCATCTTACCGAAAAACGAGTTCACATCGCTAAGTTTGAAAGCATTCGAGTCATCTAGGCACGCGCGTGAAACGAAGTGTTTCCAGCGTAACGCGCGTCCTCACCCACCAGCGTAGCGGCGGACGCCATCTTGACGAGACGAAAACGCGCTCAAATGCGTTCAAAACGGCGCGGAAGTGACGTCATGTCACGTGACATTTGAAAACCAATGAAATGGCCGCTTTTGCGGCGCGCCGAAGGGAGGCGTGGCCAGGGCACTGTACGGGATACGGTTTGCTAATACGCTACCCGGCGAACCTTGTTCCCAGGCTGAGGGACCGAGACACAGAGCTCCTTTCGAAAACGATTATTTTTAACTGCGTGTCTTTGAAACTAGGGTCACGCATATCGAACAGAAAGCGATGAGGTCGTACCCAACCAATTAGTCGCTCAGAGTCCATGACTCTGGATCGCCTGCCCGACCCTTTACTTGGAGAGCGGCTGTTTCACTTCCTCTTCTTTCAATGCCAAAAGAAAAACAACAAAGGAATCGGCGTGCACGCGCTGTTCCGCAGCAGCAAGCACGGCACAAGGAGCGTGAGAGCGCTAACAAAGCGCTTCTGTGGCGCTAACAGAGCGCTTCTGTAGCGCTAACAGAGCGCTAACAAAGCGCTTCTGAAGCGCTAACAGAGCGCCACACCACGCGCTAGCGCCACATGAGCGCTCCTCGGAGCGCTCACGTAGCGCTAACTTAGCGCCCCGCTGTATGTGTGAACCGGCCTTTAGTGTAGGATGTATATTCGCAAACGCAAAGCGAGAAACATCATCCGACCGAAACTCGGCGCCTGCAAGGTCGCTTTCCCCGCACGACTGTCGGATCCAGCTCGGTGCACGTGACCGCTTCTCCGCCAATACGGAGTTGGCGGGGGAAAGCAAAAGGAAACGCGATACTCTACACAGTATCGCGTTACTCTGTATGCGATACTCTACACGTGATATGCTCCAGTGACGTCGTTTCTCTGCTTCACGCATTTGTGTTGGTGGGGGTCGCGTGGCCTTTTTTTCTTCGCGTCTTATCGGCTGTAACAATAAAAAAATGAAAGCCGTTTACAACTCCCTGTAACGCCGAATTAGAGCGCAGCTCTTGAGGAGTAGGAGATGAAGGTACGGAGAGGAGGGCTAGGCCCCCTCCTCCTCTCTCCTGCTCGCCTTCCATTTAGGGGGAAAATTTTCCGCTAAATTTAGCGGGGAAATTTTCCCACTAGATCTAGCGGGAACATTTTTCCCCTAGACTTAGCGGGGAAATTTTTTTCCGCTAGATTTAGTGGGGAAATTTTCCCGCTAAATTTAGCGGGGAAATTTTTCGCAAAATTTAGCGGGGATATTTTTTCCGCTAA